>NC_137921.1:68762536-68800036 GCF_963457725.1 Sprattus sprattus | reverse complement strand
TGATTTTGGCTGGTAGGTTTCCAATAAAGGCACATATCTTGATTCTGAACTCTCTGATTAGGTCAAGAGATATACATTGTGTCTATTTTACTGAAATATAAGCTGAAATATGTTCAGCATTTCCGAGAAGAAAGAAAAATCAAACCCAAAATAAATGACAGGCTTGTTTCTGCAGAGGGTCCAGGAGAGACGATGAAAACAGACTTTGTTCTAGGCTTCCGACAGAGAAAAGAAATTCAGGCGTTCCTGAATAAAAACATTTGTCCTTTTCTTCATCCTCTAAACACACTTCATTATAACACTTGTTTTCTTAAATATACCTCTTTAAAAATAAACTTCAATTTTCCTATCCACTTTTCAAAAAGACTGACCAGTTCAAAATCAGCGTAAATCAAGTCAACCTCAAACAGGATCACTCCACTAAAAGCAGACGGTGTAGAGCGGTTTGCATAATCACTGCTACAGCTACTGCAAGTCCAGTTTTCAAAGACTGATAAAGAAACAAGAAGTTATTCATCAGCTCAACGGCCCTGAAAAAGAAAAGCATTTTGGCTGTGTCCACAAAGGAAACGGTTTAAGGTGAAAGAAGGACAGGTTGAGATAGAGAGAGGTGAAAAATAGAGAGATAGGGAGAGAGACAGAGAGAGAGCGAGAGAATCCAAACCTTATTTAAAGTTTGTTTTGCTTTGGCCGTGCAAAAGCTTGTTTTGTCATGCCATTAAAACTCCAGAGAAAGATGGAGTGCAGAGAATGAGAGAGAGAGAGAGAGAGAGAGAGAGAGAAGGAGAGAGGGATGACTGGGCTTTTTTTTCATACGGTTTAAAAAGAAGGTTGTTCAAACTGATTCACTGCAGAGTAAGACTTCACACACCCAGTAAGTGTAGACAATACCATGTCAATCATTTACATCTGCAGAATGGAGCACTTGCCCTACAACAAAGCCTGGGATTGTTACAACAGTCAATCATTGGTGGCAGACATGTTTTTGTTCAGGGCCTTGGGCCCAGTATCCTTGAAGGGGAGGCGGCTGGGAGGTGAATGGTAATTGGGCTGGGGTTCGGGGGGGGGGGGTTACTTGACCAGCCTCTTCGCTACGTCCTGATATGCCGTCTCGATCTCTTTGTCGGCGGGGCAGGTGTTGGTAAACTCGTCCCGGTTGTAGGCACTGTTCAGGTAGCGCCACACGCCCCCCATTTCCGTGGGGATGTCAAAGTTGCGGTACTTCTTGGCCACCACCTGGATGAGACGAGAGGGAAAAAACAGGTTGGAATTCTGTAGTTCAGCTGGCAGCTGGTAGGTGCTTACACCACAAATATACCCAGGAAGCACACATACTAATAAGTGTTTCACCAAAAAACATTTAAGATCCATTTAAATAGTGTCACACTAAGTCCTCATATTCAATGTGATTTGTATTCATTAATTCAATTAACAGCCATTCAATTAACAGCCACTAGGTGGCGCCAAAGCGTTTCTCTCATTGACTGGATTTGGCATAAATCTCAAACTAGATTACTCAAGGGAAAAAGACAGAAGATTCCAGAAGCATTGAGAGAGGCCTTGTGAAGGGACACTATAAATCCTTTGACTCATAAGGTGTCAGTGCTTAGCTGGCACTCTAAAAGAGAACCAACTCTAAGGACTAAAGTCGAGGTCAGTGCTTTGTCCAAAGGTTGGACTGACACCATTAAGATGTGCAAAGAGCCATATTTTTTTGTTTTTGTTTCATTGTGCAATTTTATTGAGCCTTTGGCTTAGTGGGGATTAGCTTGTGTCCTTTGAAGCTGAGGTTGGGGGAGATAGTGTTTATGACCTGACCTGTGTGAGGGTGTGTGTGTGTGGTGCAATTTCTTCACTGGTACACAGTGGCCACACAGCTCAAGCGTACCACATTTAAAAGACATTTTATGACAAATCTGATGGACCTACTTGACAACTAACTTTATTTTATGAGCTTGTTATAGCAATATGAAACCAGAAGCCTTAAAGGGACAGTATGTGGTATTAAGTGGCATCTACAACCAACTGAATACTTCTTCCTTTCCATGCGTGTAGGAGAAGCTACGTCAGGTGTCATAACGGCGCAAAAGGCCCTCTTAAGATGCTAATGTTTTGGTTTGTCTGTCTGGGCCACTGAAGAAACATGGTGACATAAACGGTTGACTCCGTGTATGAGGACCCGCTCCCTATGTAGATACGAAGGGCTCATTTTATGCTAACGAAAACAAGATTTGTTCTTACAGGTGACTACACGCTAATGAACACATCATTCTGAAAAATATATTCCATTTCCGCTAATGGATCACCCTACTGTACATCCTACATACTGCACCTTTAGTTCAATAATAGACAGGAAGGAGTCAGAATAAATAACAGTCTAGCAGTCACATACTAACAGCCCTGTAATACATACTGGTGTGCTACATGGCCTCATGTAAACCTCATGGAGTAAAATCTTCGTATAAAAACATCCATTGAATTGAAATGAATATAATACAATCAAACATAAATATAAAGAAATATGGACATTAAAGATTATAATTTCTACAATGATTAAAGACTTTGTGTTCCCTGGTGGTTAGCCCTGCCAGGCTAATAGGCTAAACGACGGTGCCCACCTTGACTATGTGCAATTTGGGCAGCAGGTTGCAGTCTGCCAGGGTCAGCTCGCTGCCATCCAGGAACTTGCGGCTGGAGCCTCTCTCCTCCTCCATGCTGTCGGCGTCAATCTCGTCGGGCAGAGCGCCGCTCAGGTAATCATCTAGCTTCTTCAATTCCGAAGTCAGGTTCTTCTGAAGACCTGCCACAAAGGGCCAAATCATGGATATGTTTTTAGGTTTTTCATCACCTTATGAATTTGATCTTTTCTCCAACTTCCTTTTTTTAAAACTTATTTTCAGTTTTTTTTATATTGCCTTTTTTTTTAAGTCTTCTTAGTTGAGTACTACTCTTTGGGTCTTTAGGGACGTATATGATAAACACAGTTGTCATGGTCACAACAATGTATGTAAGGTGTGAAGATGACCCTATCATGAGTGTCTACAGAAAGTAGTCAACACTGTGCCTGGCTCTTAACTCTTCTCATCAGAAACATTAGGTTAAATGCAGAGATTCAGCCTTGGTTGGTTGGATTTCAACCCGTCAGTTTCACTGTGCTGCTGTAAGTAACCGTAACTTACCAACATTGGCATGTGGCTGCGTGTTCTTGATGTAGGCAGAGAACTTTGCAAAGATGTTGATGCCGGCAGTGTTGGACTCTCTATTCTTAGCAGCCAGTTTAGGATACCTGAGAAAATTATAAATGATAAACCGCAATTAAAAAAGATCAGCTCTAACTGAGAATGGACAAAGGTTAGTGTGCCAACATTGCAACTACAGTTACAGTCAAAAGTTTGGACACACCTTTAATTTCCTTACTATTATTTATTACATTGTAGATTAATACTGAAGACATTTAAACTACGAAAGAACACATAAACAAAAAAAGTGTTCTCTATCATCTATCATCTAGAAAATAATAAAAGTAAAGAAAAAACTTCTCAAAAAATGAGGAGGTGTGTCCAAACTTTTGACTGGTACTGTACGTGCCAACTATGTGTGCAGTACTACAAAGCCTATACACACACATAGACATACAAGATATCATATATAACATATACTGTATATAATATATAAGTGTTATGAAGAGTGTCTTCATTCAAAACATTATGTTTTGCAGTCTTTACATAAAAGGATCTATTTATTTAAAAAAAAACGACGTTTCTTATAAAAATGGAGAATGAGTTTCATGTGTAATATTAAAAAAAATGTCAACAAGTCGATCATTGAAACCCGGTACTGTGCTCATCATTAAAACATAAACACTCTTCTGCCATCGTAACCGTGGCAGCGGGGCGTCTGAGTGCACAACACGGACGTACTTGGGTGGCGCGAGCACCTCCTCCAGGAACTCCTCGATCTTGTTGATGTCGGTCTTCACCTCGCCGTTGTAGGTGAGGAAGGGAGGGTGTGTGCCGGGGGCCAGGTTGTGCAGGTCAGCTGGCTTCCTGCATGGGTCATGAATCCGTAAATCAGATGGGATTACCGCGCCATTTCCGAGTCAATGACTCCAACGCCACAGGCACATATAAAGAGAAATGTCTCTGAGGCTGAGGGTGGAAACGTTCTCTGGCATTTTCTAAGGGAGGATTTGCAACAACCTTTTGGAGTGTGCATTAGGGAAAAATAACAACAAAGTATGAAACATCAAATATTCTGTCCAGAGGCATATTTCATTTGGATGTTTCTCTACGATGTTTCATTATGATGGACACCGTTTATTGCTTAGGTAGGCTGAGTGCGTTATAAATAATGCTGGCTTCAAGAAAGATCTGATTCTAACTTCAGTATAGTTGTAGTTTATTGTGTGTCAATTTCAATAAAACATTTGTAAAAAAACAGTTCCTGTTTTTAATTTTCATTAAATTTTACTCTGCTTTCTCTTCACTTTACAAGATGCCTGTTGTGCATCTCTTTATAACATAATCTTTCTCTCCCTTCTCTGTCTCTCTCTCTCACACACACACACACACACACACGTGCATATGCACGCCTACAAACACACACACACACACACACACACACACACACACACGTGCATATGCACGCCTACAAACACACACACACACACCACCCACAGGTTCCTCCTTGTGGTTTTCCTGTATGGTCAGACCGTTCTGAAGGCCACCATGACCTTAACTCTGCATGGCAAAGCAGTGGCCGTCCTGTCCTGTCCTGCCTGACCCCTGTCCCTGCTGGCCATACTTCCATTACTATGAGTAGAATAAAAACCGCACTCTCAAGCTTTTCTCAATAATATTAAGACCAGTTTATTTTGCACAGACGCGTTTCGGCTTTAAGCCATCGTCAGTGTGTGAGAAAAGCTTGAGAGTGCGGTTTTATTCTAGTCATAGTTAACATTCTTTTACTCGCACCCGAAAACGCATTTATATTTTTTTGAAGTAGAGCCTATCCTACTCATACTTCCTTTACCTCTTCAGGTCGACTGTGGTGACGTTGAAGACCACGCCCTTCAGCCACAGAATCATGAAGAGGCGCTGGGAGAAGGGGCAGTTCCCGATGCTCTCCCCATCAATGCCAGCCTGGAGACAAACACACAGTCATACATTATTTACAATTATAAAACAATTGGGTTCTATCGCGTAATTTAGCTGTTTCTGATTGGACGAGAGACGTTCCATGCTATAGGTTATTCGTCAACATACCACGTGACCAGTTACGGGACTTTTCACAGCTAATAATAAATCACTCCGCAATGAAAAATTCGCGTTGATGATAACCGTTAATTCAAAATTCTTAAAATTCCAAACCAAGAAGTTGACAATGGAAGTATTTTTTTGTTGCGGAGAAACAATGGCGAAATAAACCATTTTTAATCAATAACTTTGTGTTGAAATGTTAATTTGTTGACGGTAGAATTGTTTTATAAAAGCAATATAGCACTCGTGGGATTATCCCTTACCTACCCCACTCCCACTCGTGCTATATTGCTTAACCAACAGTTACTGTACATTTACATAGCCTTGGGTAGAATGCATTTGATGGTTAATAAATTCGATAATACATTGACACACATAAACATCCATACTGTTACAAGCATGGACTTAATGTTGAGGTTAGGGTTTGTAATTGTCTGAAAAACATATTGTCTTAGAAGAGCTAAATTGCTCAGTTTTATGCAACTACCAGAGTTCCTAAGTGTGGCAGCAAATTAAATGGAACGTGGACTGGAAAGTTCCATTTGTTGTGCTGCCACTAAGGTGAAACTGGTGTTGAAAACACAGGTGAGACCATTGCTGGAAGAAGAACACAGTTGTTTTGAGCGGCAAGTGATGACAGGGCCCTACATGTCCCTGTAACTGGCATAGTGACTCTCCTGCTGGCACAGGGAACGACGTTAAAGAAAGGGAAATTGAATCAATTCTGTCCCAAATACAATTACCAGTGAAGACCTTACGAGTCTTCAGATTCACAGTGACCTGAATACTGCACCCTATGCTAGACTGGATTGGATAAACTATTATGCCGTCACACAGACACACACACAGACAGACAAACACACACACACACACACACACCCTCACAAGCACACAATATATCTTGTGAAAAAACAAACAAACAACCATACTTTTTCTCCTCTATGGTGTTACTGAGATAACCTTAAAAGTCCCTTTCAGCTAGAGCTACAGCTTTCTCAGTAGTCTGATACTCTAAGGACAGGTTCTACAGCCTCAGTAGTACAACCCAGCTCAAAATATTGTTTTTGCTCTCAGTTTAGTACTTAATCTTAATAATGCATATTATTTAAATACCAGTAGCGCTTTTCAAAGAAGCCTAAAACAAGATACAAGATTTTACAAGAAGCAGGAAAACCAACAGTAATCAAGACTCGATGGGAGAGATTACAGGTTTAAAGCAATTTTTTTTAAAGGTGGGTCTTGACTGCTGTTTTGGAAGTGCCAAGTGTTGAAGCATTTCTGATTAAGAGTTCGGCACTTGGTTCCCTGAGGAGGAACTAAAAGGCTGGAGGTAGCTGAAGCAGCAACCTGAACCATTCTAATACGTATGTAGCCCAGCTTACAATGTTTGGTTTACATACATACATACAGTACAACTTAGCTAGACCAGTAGGGACATAACCATGGTAAACGTATTTAGCCTAGCTTGTTAACATACAGTAAACATACTGCTATGTTAACATACAGTTTACATACAGTACAACTTAGCTAGACCAGTAGGGACATAACCATGGTAAACTTATGTAGCCTAGCTTGTTAACATACTGCTATGTTAACATACAGTTTACATACAGTACAGCTTAGCTGAGGCAGATGAGCCATAACCCTACTAAAGTTACTGTGGCTGTGTGGAGCCTGAGTGTCAGGTGTCAGAGTGACAGTATCATGAGGGCTGCTTTGGGAGGCTTAGCAGAGGGGTCTATCTATACTCGGGACCATGTGAATTATTCACGTCAACTCTATTAATCGCTTCGTTTGCCTCCAGGCCCGTGGGGCAGGGTCAAGCCCTATAGCACTGCCATGCCGAAATCCTGTCCACCCCTTTAACACACACACACACACACACACACACACACACACACACACACACACACACACAGACACACACACGTATACGTACACACAAGAACACACATCCATACACACACAACCACACACTCACTCTCACACAAACACACACACACATTCTCTCTCACTCTAAAAAAAAAAAAAAAACATTATTTGTGAAAACCAAACTCCTCCTATTTTACTTTGTAAGTAGGTAAAACAAGTCTGAGATGAGTCTGGGGAATCATCGACATTAACATGACTATCTTGAATTTTGAATAAGTCTGTATTACATAACTTGTAGCTTAAGATAGAAAAGTGCTTGATGCTACCAGCTTTGTAGTGTCATGAAATACAATCAAAATTAAAAAACGATGGCCTTCCTGAGGGCCCTAAGGGCACTGGCAGAGTTAATTTAAGCAATAAGCCCCGCGAGTCTGTGGTTTGCGCTGATTTTAGAACAGGTAAGGGGAGTTGTTAGGCACGACACGAAGCCACACAACCCTTGAAGCAACGCAACAGCCAGATGGAACACTGTGTATGAAATGCGCTATATGAATACGCTGCGCAGTAATATAGAATGTTATCATAAAATGTTATGAGGTCAAATTGTAAGGTTGTGCTGGATTTTACAACGGCTTTTAGCCAATCACAATCAAGGATTTGAACAATCAGTTTTAGAATACCCCATAAATACTCTGGAGTCTGTCTGAGTTTGTACCCACATTATGGTACACATTCTAACCTGACTGGTCATGCACAATACATCACACCTCTACCTAGCCATCTGAGTCTGTCTGAGTTTGTTCTCACATCATGGTAACACATCATCCTACCCTGACTGGTCTTGCACAATATATCACACCTCCAACTAGCCATCTGGGTCTGTCTGAGTTTGTACCCACATTATGGTAACACATCCTACCCTCACTGGTCATGCACGACATCACACCTCCTAACTAACCATAGCACCTCTGCTGCACAGCTAATTTAATCAGATTCAATAATTCAGTTAATTAGTGGAGAGAACGAACAAAGAAGAGCAGCAGTACCGCTTTCAGAAGGTGTATGTGTTTAAGTGTTTGTGTGTGTGTGTGTGTGTGTGTGTATGTGTGTGTTTGTGTGTGTGTGTGTGTGTGTGTGTGTGTGTGTGTGTGTGTGTGTGTGTGTGTGTGTGTGTGTGTGTGTGTGTGTGTATTTCTATGTGTGTGAGAGAGTGTATTTGTATGTGTGTAAGCAACTGCATTTGCCTATTTTTGAATGTGTGTGCTTTGAAAGTGTGTAAACTATTTTCCTCAAGTGTCAGCAGACCCCAGTTATCATTTGGGGCTTTCCCTCTTCATGCAACTCAGCTGCCATCAAAAACACAAACAACCCCCAGGATCTCCACTGCCAGTCTGCCTTGTAACAAAACAACAAACACAACATGTCTGCCACCTGGACACACAGCCATTGGTCAAACTTGGATGCAGGCAGGGGCCACTCTTCACTTGTGTGCAGCCGATATCTTTCTCACAACATCCTGTGACAAGCCAGGTCAGACGTGCAGTGGTAACTCTAGCACATCTAGCTATTGTGTTACATGGGCTTTGGGTATCAACAATAAAACAGCCGTGCCACAAACTGCTGCCGAAGCACAGGGACCACAACTCATAGAAACAAGTCTCTATTCCAAAGGTATTTAGTTTTAATAGTATTATTACTATTATCATATTATTATTTGAAGTAGTAGTAGTTGTTGTTGTTATTGTAGCAGAGGTAGCACTAGTACTAGAGGTAGTAGGAATAGTAGCAGCAGCAGTGTTTGCAAAAAGCACTAGATTGTTATTTCTCAAACTATTCTTTGCATGCTACACCTGCTTCATCCCTCAAAGATCACATCTTCTTACCTTCACAAATAACTCAATATCTGGGTCCCTCCCACCGTTGGTGGAAGCCGGTTCAGACATTCTGTCTCCTTTGCCCTCCTCTGCCAAATCACTATGAAAAGTCCATGGGAGCTATACATCCATAGAGTCCCTATAGCTTACATCCTCCGTTAAAGAAGCCGTGGACCGGGTCGGTAGTACGTCCTTAAAGGCCTTGTGTTCTGAGTCCCTTTTCTGTGATGAGTTAGCCCCTCAGCCTGTGGGTTTGATCATTTAGGTGGCGGGCGGCTCAGGTATGTGGATGTTGAGGCAATGTGGATGAGAGGGAGAGAAGGATCTGGTTCCTGCTGATAGGGGTGTGTGTGTGTGTGTGTGTGTGTGTGTGTGTGTGAGTGTGTGTGTGTGTGTGTGTGTGTGTGTGGTGGGGAGAGAGGGGATAGGTGTAAAGCTTTGCCAGGGGGGAGGAGCTCACCCAATAAACACACTCAACACATACAGACAGACACACACACACCCACACACACACACACACACCACTGAAAGTAGCATGTCATCAGTGGTGCAGATAGTATGATGTTTGCAAGTAGTAGACACTGTTTAGTTGGGTGCCTCTCAAAGACAGGCGCGATTTGAGTGACAACTCGATAAGCCCAGGGTAAAAAAAAAAGACTAAAAACAGATCACTACAGACTGCATGAAGGTGGTTTATTTTTAGAAGGCTAAAAGTGAACCTGGAGGAAGGCTGCAATGCCTTCTGGGTAACAGTGGAAGTGCAATACAGCTACCGATGATGTGATTGACATATTGCACTAAAATTATTGGTTATTGGCTACTGGTTGAGTGCTCAAAGTCACTGTTGGGACTGGAGGGAGTTGGGTGTGTTGGAAAAAAATGAATTCTGTTGTGGTGCTACCCCAAAAAGAAAAGTCTCAAAAACTCATTCAACATGACACAACTCAGTTTGACCAAAAAGATTTGAATGGTTTAAAAGGCTTTTAGCTATTCAAATCTTTTTGGAGAATTGAGCTCTGACTGAACTTCTTTTTTTTTTGCTCAGCGGCACTGTCTGTCTGACTGAATAATAAAAAGTCATGCCCTTTGCATTTGAATCGGACCCAAATTTGTCACAGAGAGTGCACCCTGCGCTCAAAGCTTCCGGAATCTTCCATGGCCTCACTGGCCTGACAAAGAGAGCTGTTGGAGGTGACAGTTGGCATGGGAGAACCCTCGTCACACACAACGGGGTAGTGACAAACGGCTCATCTGCCAGAAAAAAATAAATACACTGATCAATAAAGGCAGGCAGGAATAGACTTTGGAAAGCTTGGGATGGACTGCTCAGCAGAACATGAGACAAATCGAAAACTATTTTAACAGCAAAACCATTGCTTCTGACAGCCTTATAGCCTTGACAGGTTATAATCTCACTCATAGCGAAAAGCAATTTATAAACAGGTTATAATCTCACTCATAGCGAAAAACAACTTATAAACAGGTTATAAACGCACTCATAGTGAAACAACTAAAAACAATGATCCGCTTCCTTCACAGATACGCACAAACTACAAAAAAAACTAAGAAATGACACTCAACTTCACGAAAGATAAACCAATAAACAATTGAAAAGCATTTTTAACATTAATATCTTGGGAAGGATTTGCTGTCAGCTGACAAGACTGAAGATGCCAAACTGACCACCTGTTTCAGTGTGACATTATCCTGCACGGCGTGCTGCCTGTGAGTTTGTACCCTACTGCCAGTGACAGTGTGACGCGTTCCTGTCCCAGAAACCTGATGTGGAGGAATGAGCAACATGCATTTTTAATGGCCGCCCACCGCCCTCTCACATGCTCGCAGGAGCGGCACTGGCAGGCGAGCCCCAGGTTATATCTGATCGGCCTCCGAAACCCAGAAGGACAAGATTCCCTCGTCAATGATTCATGAGTTTGGCTTTGGTTGAGAAGTGGAAGTCGCCTTTCAAAGGCTTCGTTTTTTTAGAAACTGCCAATGTGGGGCACACAGAGGTTCAGTGGTTTTTAGGTCAAAGAACCCGAAAGTTGTAAATCCGTGTGAAAACCACCCCACATGAACTTACAGTGTGCCGTCTTCATGGGAGCATAACATTTAAAAAATAAACGTTTTTCATAATCCTTTATTCCATTCATTTTCAAAATCAGCTCAAATGGGATACTGAATTAAACTGAAATAAATAGTCCTAGTAAATATTTCATGGTGATCCTGCCTTTAAATACACACCCTGGATCTATGTGATCTGCCCAATAGTGAAAGAACAGCTTCCTCTAGTGGTGTGATGTAAATTCTAAATGGACAGGAAAAATGTCTCTTCATTTTATGGGTGGTGAACATTCCGCAGACACATTTGCCTTGGTGTACCATTTGCCCTCGGGTCAAACCATTAACATGAAGTACGTTTGAAAATAGATCAGGAGGAGCCTCGGATCCTTCCCTGAGGGAGTTGATTCCTTACAGACTAGTCATTTGATGACAAGACTTTGTATGCTCACTCTTGAGAAACCTCATGAAACCCATTAGGGTGAAATTGATTACTTTATTTCTGACATGTGAACTTCTCCAAAGTATGTATTGCATAATAATAACAATAATAATAATAATAATAATAATAATAATAATTTAGCACTTTAGAGTCTATCATTTTGAAGAATATATAAGTCTATTATTTAAAGACATCAGCTCTATCTTGGCACACAGGTTAGCAACCATGTATTGTTCTATATATCTCTATGATATGTCTCAGTTCATTTCTTGTTGTATATATCTCAATGAAATGTCCCAGTCAATTTATCGTTTTATATACTGTATCTCTATGATATGTCTCAGTCCATTGGAACCTCTACTGAGATGGGATGTCCCTTCAAAAATACCAATATCAATGTTTACACTACAGGTCATCAAGAATAATCTATTCACAATTAAAAATGGAAGATAATTCCAAATAGGGCATATATTTTACAGTGATAATCTTTCTCTTAGTTATCTGAAAGGTACACAAAACCACCCAGTTCATGGTGACCACCCATTTCCACTTTGACCTGTCCAAGATAACAAAAAGGATTTGAAGCACTTTTCCACTGTTTCGCTGGTTGATTGACGAGGCCAACAAGCCGTTTTACGGTTGTGAAATCATCCACACCCATGTCTATGAGGGGAGATAAAAAAGAATCCAGCTCCAACACCAAAAGCTTTTCCTAATACGCATACCTGCCACAAGGGTATTTTATGGTGGTAAATTGTGCTTCAGTGTATAATTAGTCAAAGCAAACTACTGGTTGTATTTTGACAGTTAGTGAAACGATTAATGAGATAACTAAACTGTTGATGTCAATTTTATATATCTAAACAAACTGCTGCTGTAGAGCGACAAACTGTTTTTCGTTGTGTACTACAATGACAATTAAACTCCTTGAATCCTTAAATGATTTATTATGACTATGCAGTACAGGATGAAAGCAGAGTCAAGCCTCCACTGCCTCTATGGCAAATAGAGAGAGACAGATACATCAATGTCAGCTATACAGCTATTCATAACACTGATTGTGGTGATAAAGGTGACATAAAAAAAACAAAAAGGCAAGAAATGTTAACTTTGTACTTTCTCCTCACATGTATTTTATCAGATGGAAATAATCTTGTCAATTTAATATATTTTCAATTGTTAGTATTTTCAATCTATCTATGTGTTTTTAAGGATTAACTTAATGTTTTTTTTTTTTAATTTAATTTAAGTATTTATAAAATCACCAAAAATCCCAACATAAATGCTAGTTTACAGAATAATTTGTAAATGAGTTAATTGTGAGCCAGGAAACATTATTACCGTAAGATCCCTGGTGATTGCCATCACAGGCTGGGCTATTTCCAAATGGGTTTTTTTCTCGATATCATACACTTTGTACGTTCTTTTCATTATGTTAAGTTGTTAACGTCCTTTTAATTGTATTTTTTGCTTTTCACTTTGGATGTTGCTTTTTGGTCTTATTTATGCAAAGGCAAACTGAATTGCCTCTGTGTAGAAAAATGTGGGAAATGTGCTCGATAAATAAACTAACAAGACAAGTATACCTGGCACTGCCTTCTATTCACTGTTGGTAGCGCCGGCCCGTGTTTTTATAGGGGCTTCCCTCACCTAGTAGCCTCCCATTAGCCAATCTCAGCCACAATCACAGTTGCTCAATCAGCAAAGTGACCCCCCGGTCACACTTCAGTACTCTATCAGTACCCTATCACAGAGCAAAGAAAGGAATCCACTGGGTTCATTTGCACAAGTCTGGAGTCCAGCTGTTTTTTCCATGACTGTAAAGTCAAAGGAGTTAATGATTATATCGCTGCATGACACGGGTCACCTGGAACATGACTGCCAATCGTTGTCTCCAAATCAAGGCAAGACTGTGATTCCTCACAGGATTAAAGGGGGACCCAGAGTAGAGGGAACTCCAACTATTCACCTGAATTCAGACGTTGATAATGGACTGACTTAGCTACCACAATTCCCCAATTCAAATCCCCAACTCAACAGTTTGGATCAATACACATTGATTAGTCCCTATGGTGTTCCATTATTAGTCCCAGTAGGGTTCTGATATCAGCTATGTGTGTGTCAGCCTGAATCTATATGTGCTTTTATGGTATAGAGTGGAGTATTTTGGTTGATTGATATGAGACTACCCATGAAAATTAAAAATGTCCATTCAGGAAATACTGGAATATCACACTAGCTTTGACTGAGCTGACCACAACTAGCCTATATAATGAGCCGTATTGTTGGTGTACTGTTTATGAGTCTGATAATAAATGTCCTTTCACTTATCCAACTGCAAATATGATTGTCAAACTTTCACACTGAAATGCAATATTCTGAATGAGAAAACGGTCAAAAACACCAAGCATAAACTAAACTAACAAATTGCAATTACATAATCAGGATTTGTCTATTACAACTAAAAAACAGGCCACCTACATTTGTCTTGTATTATTATGAAACAGAAATCCTTATTTCCTAAACAGTAAAATAAAATATTGAGTAGAGTCAGGGATAATTAAGAGAATAGCTTTGACGTACCAACATACGTTTCTTGCCTGTTTACTTTTCTTTAAGTCATTAAATTGTGAAATTCTCCATGATTATGTAAAACAGTGTAAGCCAGATAGTTCAAAGGCCACATAAACACTATCTTGCTGCCACACCTGAACGACCTTCAAACTATACTCGCTCTGTGTGCATGAATAAAAAAAACTTTAAGGGACAAAACTGTGACGAGGGTAATTTTCTTCCATTTCCATTTTCCATTTCTTGTGCCTACCTTCACAAAAAGCGAGATTTCTGGCTGCGTTGGATCAGCGACTTTGGTCTCCTCGACTGCACTGTTTTCTACTGGTTTGAGGCTGTAGTCAACAATTTCCTCTGGTTCCGGAGATGAATCATCTGGCCTCTCGTAGGCCATGAGCAGGCCATCTTCAACATTGTCCTCGTAATGCGGTGAGGAGTGGGGTGAGTCGTCGCATGGGTCTCCGTTGTGTTCGGAAGAAGACGTTGAGGAGCGTCTAGATGTTGCTTCGTCTCCATTAACTGCCATGGGAACAGCTTCTTCTTGAGCCAGGGATACCTTCGGTTGGGCCTCGGTCTTTTCCTCCTCATCTTCGCTAGAGGAGCTGCTGCTGTCTTCTTCCTTTGCACTTTGATGCTCCTCGTCGGGAGTGTCGCCTATGTCCATATAGGTCGGCGATGTTCGCTCAGCTTTTTCAGGTGCATGAACTTCAACCTCGCTGTAAATCGCCTCTTTCACCTCAGGCTCGCTGTAAATCGCCTCTTTCACCTCAACTGGGTTCTCATAAATCGCACCTTGGTTCTCATATTTTGGCTCTGTTGGTATGTCCGGTGTTTCATACTTGTTTTCTTCACGAACCTCCTCATAAACATTTTCTCCGTTTTTGTCCATTTTGTCTCACTGTAAATCAAGGGCCGGTGCGTCCTCTTCCGAGTCCCAACGTTTAGGGCTCACGCCTTGAAAAGTGCTCTCGTGCACCTGTTGCCGGGGGAGATGAGCGCATGGGCAGGTTCTAACGATAACATATTAACTGGACTTTGGTCTGTGGGCTAGTCCTTCACTTAAGAGTGCGAAACAAACATCCACTGGCGACGCATGAAAATATGACAGAAATTATGATTGCTTTACAGAAACACATTTAGGGTTCGGTTGACAGTAGGCCAGTAGACAGTATACAAGTGTGCAGTTAAACACGTCTGTCACTGTCATTGTTGGGTTATTTTGCATATGCAAATTCATAACAATAACTGTAATCATGTTATTTCGTAACATAACATAACATTTTACATATGCAAATTCAAGATTCTTTTTTTTACACACACACATACAAATACAGTCTAGGTTCACACGTTGGAGCCAATAAAAAAAAGATCTTTGATTAGGTCTAATCTTAATAAAAATCAATGATGCTGTTGTCTCTCTTGCTTGGACCTGGACTAAAGCTGCTATGAAAACATAGAGTGCCATGCAGCAGACACTTAATACACTTATGTAAACTATTGTTAATCGATTTTCTGTTAGCTTTGCAATCAAATTGCTGGTAGTATAATGACACAGGCAACTTCCATCAGTGTTGCAGAATAGGAGACTTGAGTGCTTCCTGAGGGCATGATAAATACCCAAACTCATCCAACATAGTTGTATGTGGGTGTTTGAATTTTCTTGTAACAGATATAGTTAAAGATTCAAACAAAGGAGGGAGGTTCTGAGAGATTGCCCATGAAACAAGATTTGAAAGCTTGAAAACTTTGGCCAATAAGTGAGAACAAATAGAGTATTACTCCTGACCTAATGCAGCGGTTCTCCCATCATGGAAGGGCTCCCTTTGATAATGATGATTAAAAAAAAAACTATGCCCATAAGCTGTTGCATATAGCTTTACTTTGTCTTTGTTTCTCAATTTCATTTCAAAAATTAATGTTTGGGCTTTTTCCCTCTGATTGGATAAGACAGTGAAGAGAGACAGGAAGTGAGCTGGAGAGGGATTGGGAGTGGGATCGGGAAATGACCGCAAGTCGGACTCGAACCTGGGTTCCCGTGGGCGTTCCCCCCCCCCCCCCCCCCCCCCCCCCAAACAAATTGTTCATGCCATTTGTCCAAGTTAGATGACAGATCACTAAGCTGTATCATGATGGCTGCATAAAAAATGGTTAGAAGGCGATGAAGGTATCTCAGCTTCAGGGAGCATTGCTAACATAGAAAGCTCCCTCTCTCTATAGAGACTAAGACTCTCTTAGTATATATATGAGGCTATAATTACCTTTAATCTGGCTTCTCCTCAGTGTACCAACAATCTAATCGCCCCATCTCTGATATCCTATTCACAAGTCAATCATTTGCTGATTTAAGCCACTGTGTAATCAGCATTGTAAATTACAGCCCAAGGGTAAGTATTACCAGTGTACAAACATTCTCAACACACAAACTAACTTCATGGTACCTCTGAATCGGCAATTATGCCTTCTGAAGTGGTGTGTGAAGGTCTGCTCTGTGCTGAAATGTGCTTTCCTTAGACCTGACCCATGACACATCTGAGCTGTCAGGCTTGAGCCTCTTCTGTATGAAGTTTTCTTGAACTTCATGTATGACTTTTGGTACTTCTATTCACACCTTTTATATGCCCATGCAAATGGTGTTTTTCCATTAACATATACATATATAAATAATATGCATAGTTTTATTTATTTTTGCTCAGATTGTGCATTCAGGTATTTAGGAAAATGTTTGACATTCATTCGCTCACAATAGTGTGGGCAGGTGGCATATACACATATTCGACTTGAAGTAAGAAAATAAAACTAAATTCTGTCTGTAATCATATGACTGTGAGGCCACGTCTCTTTAGTGTTGTGCACTTTGTCTAAGTCTCAATGCTTTTCAGGAGATTCAGGGGAAAAAGGCCAGGAAATTGCCCCCCCTTCACTGCCCAGAAACTAATAAGAAAGATACTTTAACTATTGCTAAAAAAAAACAATGCTCAATAACCATGTTACTGGCGAATGAAATGGCTGACATATTTGAAATAGCTAAGCAATGCAAGCAGCAGCCCTATCCTTCTTGAATAGACAACCACTAGTACCAAAGTGGTAAAATGCTATTGGGGGGGGGGGCAATTACAATCTGTATATGGATAATTACAGCAAAGTAAAAGCATGCATGGTCTATTCCTGTTTCAATTCCGAATATACTTTTCCTTTACAATTGTCTGTATTGTTACATTTTATTTTCTTATTTAGTCCAGTCGGGGTGGGATGGGGTGGGCTGGGAGGGGGGTGTTTTATGTGTAAGAAAAAGAAAAAAACTCATGTAACTGTACTGATGTGTATCTGTTTATAATCTATATTTCTCAATAAAAAGAGGTTTAAAAAAAAAAAAAAAAAAGCATGCATGGTCAGGCTGTGTGCCACCATACATTCATTTTTTCCCATCCCAACATGTATAATTTACATAATCTGAATTCCATAGTCTGAAATAAAAAGGACACACTAAGGTTCATATTGAACAAAAGGACTTCCACACTATTTAGCATTGCTTTTCAATGACGCTGACCTTCAGCATGTAATAAAAGCGTTATCCCTCTCTTAGCAGTACCCTAATATACCACGTTGTGGCGCCCTCTGATAGAAAGTAGAAAAAACGGTAGACTATTGTTGCGCCCTCTGACAGAAAGTAGAAAAGACCGTCGCCTATGTGACAGCGTAAATCCAACACTATGAATGAGATGAAAGCAGTTAAGGAGCCTGGGGGCATTGGCCATTTATAGGACTGTGCGTGTATAAGAAACACTTAGTATTTCTCTTTAGAGTAGAGTTATTTATATGCCAACGTGGGCTTAAGCGAACAACTACTGGTCTATATGGGAATATAATAGATATAAGATATAACTATAATGTTCATCTATGTCTTTTATTTTATTTCTCTACAATGCATTCGCAGATACTTGGAGAAGAAAAAAACGGAGCCCTTTCATAATGTCTCGCTGAGAAGGCCTATGGTAGACATATGGATGGGGCTTGATCTGGACAGTGGGGAGTGGTTGTTTGTGTAGCTGTTCTGTAGCTACTATACAATGACAGCTTTGTGGAGGAGGGCGAGGTCAGGCTGACATGTGATTGAACTCCACATTGGTCGACATTCCCAAGACAATGGGCTAGAACTGGCTTCATATATGAAGTTCAAGGTGTGGGCTGAGTTATCTTTCGGGTGTGTGTCAATGGTAAATTATGGTAGGCTAGGTAAGCCTCTCCGTGTCTTGCTCCTAAAGAAGGTGTTTGCAGGCCACGGATTCATTAACACCTCGCAGAAAGTTTAATTTGCATGAGGGATGCATGTTGCGAGATAGATATTTATGTTTTTGCAAACTCACCAACTTGGTTCTGGATTCAAAGTAGCTATGTAGTTATGCACACATGTTTTTTAATTATTTCATTATTATGTGGGAAATAATGTGTTAAGAATTGCGCTCAGTAATGAAGCTATTTTATGCCACAATAGACAACTGGGGCAAGTAGGGAGGGAGGTCCATGATCGATGCACATAAGTAAAGTATCTGACGGCTTGTAGAGCAGGTAGATTTTTTTCTACCCAGTAATCACCCTAGCAACAACAAACAGCGCTTCTCTTGCTACAGCGCAGCGCCAATGAGCTCTAAAGCCGTCTCTTTCCTCACTTCCTCTAGCTGCACTGGGTTTGGCTTGGCACTCTTCTGCAAGCGGACAGCCATCTTGGATCCAGCAATCTAGCAACGCTGTATCCACTTTCGAGATGGAGGGATTTTAGTCTAACTTTGGTCTTAAATTCAGCGGTAAACCTGGAGGAGCGTTTCAGCTGGAACTTCGTGGCTTGGACATTTTACAGGAAGTTTGAACAGCAAAACCTGGCAGCAAATTCTGAGACCGGTATACGAGAACACCCCCTCCCCTCCCCTTTTCCTTGTCTAAACCTTGTGTGCAGTTCAAGTGGGCCTTTTAAGTGTTGCTTCTGAGTTACCTTCAATTACATTACGAACATTCTTGTTAAAAGTGAGAAGATCACGTACAAGGAAAAGGTTATGTCATTTGATCGGTCAACTTTGTGGAAAGAGTTGCCTTTAGCCATTTGTTCTACGTGTGGACTGCATACCTAGCTACTGTGTAGTAATGCGGTTCATGCATTTATTTAATTAATCTGGACTCGGGATACTTTCCGACGTCGGTTTTGCTGGGAACTTGACTGTCTTGCCACTGATGTTGATCGAATCCATGATCTGCATCAACAATTGGAGTGCCGCTTTCCAACCACTGAAGTAAGGTGCTGCAAAACCAAAGCGTGACTCTGAACCACTTTGGATATAACGACAGTAAAATGTCAACTAGAACGCCACTACCTACCGTCAATGAACGTGACACTGAAAATGTAAGTATACAAAGTTAATTTATGTGTTCATTGTGATCTGCTTGTCTTGTCCATAGTTTGTCCTCTCCCACACTCATGTTTTCTTGTATGCTAAGCTAGGCTACTTAGGAAATATGTCACTTGCAGCCTAACTGTCTGCAGGTAGACGTCTAACTATGGACCATTCAACGCAGCTCGCAAAAAAAAATCATAATTTATTTCTAAACCAGAAGTAGAAAGTTCCGACTAACGTTAAATGACACGAAGCCATATAACGGTAGTTTTCATTAGGCATTGTAACCAACAATAGTGGCGATGGCGCATATCGGAAGTTGTGCTTAATATTGATTTCAAGGCCAGTGCAATTTAACAACTTGCTTTTTAAGCATAGATGTGTAGACTTCTTGTCATTGGAGCCAACAGAAAGCACAAGTAGCCTATGTTAGGGGGTGCAGCATAAGTGCTACTTATTGCAACTTTTATCATTAGATAAAATAGGCTGGTGTTGTTGACGTCTCACAAGTTTAAGTCAAAAGAACTGAAGATGTTTGAAAACAAGTCCATGACGCAAGCCTTAGCCAATAATTGTATTTCAATCGTAACGTTTGAACATGAACCATTTCAGCCACTTAGAGGTAGCTAACAGTTACCCTTAATTAATGTGGGTCACGCGAAGCTTAACGCCACTGTCGTGTGCTTGACAAATGCAAAACCGGTGTGATAGCCTCCCGTGACCAACCTTGCAGCGCCATATAAACATGTTCTAGAATATCTGTGAGGCTGCTCAGAGAGGGTTAAGGGTTGCCATTTCTTTGGGCGCAGAATCCAGCTTCTGCTCCTTCTACTTGGATGCCATGGTACATCTCCACAGATGCCCTCGTAGCTATTCAGGCGTATTTGCCAGGGGCATGTGGTGCCCAAGCTCACCTGTTGGCGATTGCGCAGTTTTACCTTTGCCATGCGTGTGCAATAATGATTATAAGCGTCACTGAGGGTGCAAAGAAGCAACCCAGTTTCGCAGAGCTATAGCGAGAGAGAGAGAGAGCGCAGGGCACCATTCCTTCGTAGTTAGTTCAAGCCGAAAGACGGTTGCCCGAAATGGTTTCACGCTCCCCTGAGCATCACCGATCTCTGACGGATCAATGAGTGGCTGGCAGCACAAATACGGGCGAGCGGTCTGTTTCAATGCCATTCAGATTGCCAATGCAAGGATGAAGGGGTCTCACTCGGTAAAGAGGCATCGCATTACTATTGTAAGTTGACCTTTTTTTGTTGTTGTCATAGAAGTTGCTACCTGTTTGTGTTGAGTCCTGTGCTCAAAGTTAAATGATTGGACTATCGCACATCGACCATTTTTATTCTTTCTCCACTGTTGGCGTTCGTACAAGTAAAGCCTCGACCCCCTCATTTGACAAATAGGCTGTCTTTAGAGGTGAGGTGTAATGATGACTAACCTAATTGCATGTGGGAAGACAAATTATAGAAGTGCGGCTGTTCAGATTCCCCTTTTGGAAACTGGGTCTCCTGTTCCTAGCGGTTTGCTGTGAGCGTGGATATAATCTGAAGAAAACCTTCACCTTATTGCCTGCCTTAAGATAAAAGTAAACTTTCGGTTGCGTGACCAAGCAATAACAAGGTAAGAGGGCCTTGCTTTATTGTTTAAACTTAACTGTAAGGGACTGAGCACTCCTAAAATCATAAACAAAACTAGGACAGCCTCTCTCTGAAAATTAATTGCAATGCATTTTTTGCACAAAGCAACCCATAAAAACACGGCTCATATTCTAATTTGGGTCACTTTCATGGGCAGGCTTAGCCTAATTTATGTAATTTGCCTCATATGCAAATTGCACTTATGAAACCTCAACTATGTAATACAGTGTCCTCATATTCACATTTCATCAACCAGTCAAAATCTGAACAGAATGCCGGTCTTGTCCTAATCAACATCGGGAGTGGTTTGACCTCAATTTGTGGTGTTTCGTTTTCACCACCAAAACTGGCCCTGAAAGAGGTCCTAGAGGGGTGTTTCCTGCAGGGGAAAACCGCCTTTTTAATTCAAGTCTGATTTGGGTCTGGCTGTTTCCCTGTCTTATGTTAGTGATATAAGATGAGTGCATTCATCTTAGTCTCAAATGACTGGCAAGTGAGTGTTGCAGTTATCTTATGCTCCAGCTGCATGCATACCTTGAGGGAACCCTTGATGTGGTTGCTGTGCGTCTCTTTGAATAGCGGGACGTTTTGTTTTACCCTAGCTTAGCAGGTGGCCTATATGCCAGGTACTGAATGTTCCTGAAGAGAGTGTGTCGGTTTGAACAGGTGGTACGCTAACTGTGACAGACAGACAGACAGACAGACAGACAGACAGACAGACAGACAGACAGACAGACAGACAGACAGACAGACAGACAGACAGACAGACAGACAGACAGACAGACAGACAGACAGACAGACAGACAGACAGACAGACAGACAGACAGACAGACAGACAGACAGACAGACAGACAGACATCCCTGGGAGTCACTGAACAGACAAGTAGCCCATCCCTGGCTCAGTGAAGACATGTATGCAGAATCCTATTCAGTGCCCTGATTTCTCACCCCTCCCTTTTCGGCACCTTGAGGCCGTAACAGTGCCTTCAACTCCTTCACTTCTTTCTCTGGCAATGAAACTACTCTGGTCTTAACAGTGTCTCAGCAGGAAGGCCTTCTTTGGCCCCATTTGTTTACTGGTGGATCAGTGGTAAGCGTCGCTTTTCAGCAGAGACACTGATCACAAGTAAGCCATAGCTGCCTCTACAACACCAGGGAATGTGAATAGTTCAGTTTGTATCATTAGTAAACAACTTTTTTTTTGGGGTGTCCCAAATAATACCCATTGATTCCAATGGGAGCCTGGCCCACTCAGTGGAGTGTCTTCCCATTTTTGATTTATCCTGTTTGATTCATAGGACCTTCAAACGTGTAATTATTTATCCCCGGGGAAGAAGAAATGTCCTCCATTGCTCCCAAACGCCTGTCGACACACGGCTCACTCTAGCAGGGCTCATTCGTTGTTTCATGGCACCCCGCTCAAACTGTGAAAGAGTCCAGTTTGGCCGCTCACAGCCGTCTTGTCAGTTCCCCTTGGATTTAGCCTATTGCAGCTAATGCGGTGGCTAATGGGGACAGTGTTATCTAAGTAAACAATCCTTGCTTCCTGTTTTCTCTCTCATTTAGTGGAAATATTAGTTCCCAGAATGTGCCTTACCGAATGCCCCCGTGCTCTTAGTGTTTTGTTCAGATGAGAGTGCTTTTTGTCTATTTCTTTGTATTCTGGCTAAGACAAGAGATTATGTGTAACCATAGGTTAGATCAGCTCCAAGCAGGTTATACACGCAAAGCCAGAATGTCATCTTGTCTATCAGACAATGTCTCTGTCCATTTATTTATTTATTTATTTATTTATTTTACACTGGTACTTACACGTGATGTAGCCAGCATTGACAACCTTGTGGCTGGCTCAACACTGGTGTCCCACATCCCCCATTGATTTCTAGCTTCCACTGGCCTGTCCTCTGCGTTTGAGTCGGCACAGTCTGTGAGAGCGAAATGTGAATGTCCCGCTCATGTCTAGTCGATGCCCCTGCCAGAATCATCCCTGTCAAATCAGATCATGCTCCTTGCCGCGTTAGCTTGTGATAGAACGCGCCCAAATTGTCGGGCCTCATGGTAGTCGAAAGCTCGATTACAGTCTGGTACACGATGTGTGGGTTTTTTTTTGTGTCTCTTTTTGTTTCGTCAATATGGACAAGAAGTCACGCTTTCTAGATGTAATGGTTTTTACTTGTAACATTTCATGGTCCTTGCCTCTGTCCTCTTGTTACACCAGTGCATTTCCCTCAGCCTGCATCAGATATGCACAGGCAGTCTGGACTTTTGGAGTTTTTTTTTTTTTTCAGTGCTAATTTAAGGATCTGTTCCAGATGAACTGGTCCTCTCTCTATACTCTCTCTCCCTGAGCAGATTGCCATGGACCTCTCGTGGAGTGAGTTTATTTAACTCCGAATGATCTATCAACCTAAGGCCTTGTCTTCTTTTCACATCATGTCATAAGACAACTAGTCGCAAGTAGAGATGGCGGGGCAGTAGTGCAAAAAGTAGTGAAGTCATCCAGTCCCTGATTCATGTCAAAGTATCCTTGATCTGCACTACTTCTTGTGAAATAGTGGCTTCAGTGCCGAAGGAGATTATTATCTACCTAGATGTGAACTTCAAGAAACATTAGTAAGATTGTGTTCACAGTTTTAGTGGATCTGTGTATTGCGCCACAATGAACTGCCTTTAAAAAAAAATATATATATATATATATAGAACTTGATCTTGTTGTTAAACCCATCGCTTTCTTATTTAAAAAGCCTAATACTAATGCCCACATCAATGTATCACGTTGATTTCATTTCACTGACTTCAGCACAAGATTATCACCCTTTTGTGATCGTTTGTGTAAACATCCTTTCCCCCCCCCCCCCCCTTAGATCCCACGATATTAATGATTGTTTACACGACTGACATGGTATGAGGTAGCACAGGCTTTCTGAGGCAGATTATCATGTAGCGAAACTGTGCCACTTCTTCAGTGCTGTCACATGTGCCCACGTCCGGCCACAGTTCTCTCTGATGAGGGCAGCTTTTGCTGTTGATCAAAAGAATGAGCTCCGGTCCGCGCGTCTCCACGTGAATCAACAAACTGCCCCAGATAAGCACGTGTGTCTGACGGCAACTCTGCCGCTCGGGTCTGCTTGAGCATTTGTCCTTTTATCTTTTTTTAAATATAAAAGTTATTATATCCACCCTTGTTTTGTATGCAACACAACAGCGCGCACATATCTTAGTTTTACTCCTGGCTGTGTCAACGATGTGTTTACATGACCGCTCCCTTCCTCCTACTCTTCTTGACTTTCTCTTTATTTTTTTGTTTTTGTTAGCGGCCCCATATCTATGTCACATGTCAATAATGTGCCTAAAAATGCAAGATACAAACATTGTTTAGTGTGCTTATTTTACTCCTGATTGTTTTCGCTTGAGTTTTTGTCTTCATAAGATCACTGACCTCTCTCTCTCTCTCTCTCTCTCTCTCTCTCTCTCTCTCTCTTTCTCTCTCCTCTCTCTCTCTCATCCCTCTGTTCCTTCCCCAGCACACCTCGCACGGCGATGGGCGCAGCGAGGTGCCCACGAGAGCGGGTCGCTCAGGTGCCCGCTGCAGGAACTCCATTGCCTCCTGTGCCGACGAGCAGCCACACGTCGGCAACTACCGGCTACTCAAGACCATCGGCAAGGGCAACTTTGCCAAAGTCAAGCTGGCCAGACACATCCTTACTGGGAGAGAGGTGAGTGTGGGGGGGGGGGGGGGGGTGAGGCGGTTATTTGGGGGGGGTGGGGGCTGGTGAAGGGTGATTGAGATGGGGTGCTGACAGCTGGGTAGTATTCTTTAAAAAAAAAAAGTGGTTACTTGCCCTCAACACTTTTTGTGCATCTGCCCTTTCTCTGCACAAGCAGTGTTTTGTCATAATCTAGAGCCAAAACACGCCCAAGCACCCATGGTTACAAGCGGGGTTGGGAAGGTTACTTTTGAAATTAAAAAGGGGTTACAGATTACTAGTTACAATGTTGAAAATGTAATAAGGAATGTAACTATTTGAATTACTTTATCAAAGTAGTGTAACCAACTGCATTTGATTAATTTCGATGAGGCCACATTATTTTTGATTGGCAAACGAGAGGCAATGCAAACTCAACCAAGAGAACCAATCAGACACAACACTCAAAACACTCAAATGAAAGGAGCCTGTCTAGGTGGTTAAAAGATGCAAAGCAGCAGAACAAATGTTATATTCTACATGTATGCCTCAAAGCTTTTTACCTGAAATAATATATTTGTAATCACCAACACTAAGTTACTGATTAGTAACTCTAATTTGATTACATATGTTTTCCCAGTCACTATAACCGATTACAATTACACGTATTTGCATGTAAATAGTCACTCCCCAGCCCTGGTTACGGGTAATGACGAGCTTATTTCTGAATCAGTCTGAAAGGTGTTGTAGAAGTGCAGGATGTATCCTCTATGCAAATAGGTGTGCAAAGTTGTTCTTGAATTTAGGTTCGAAGTCTGTGGCGTTTTGTGTAGGCGACCTTGGGTCTCTTGAAAGGCGCCCTATAAATAAAATGTATTATTATTATTATTATTATTATTATTGTGTAGTTTTACTCTCTGTCGTGCATGTGATGAGGACAAAAACATGTTTGTCACGATCCTGAACCTAAAATTGCTGCATCACACGATTCTCAGCATTTGCAGTCACAAAAAAACGTCCGTCCTTTGACAGACCAAGACTCGTATGTTTTCAGGAAGCATTATTGAGGAAGTCTACATTTTGCATAACAAGTGTTGCTGAGCTATCAGGTTTTAACAGTTCACTTGTGGTCAGAAGAAGTTCACACACACACACACACACACACACACACACACCTAGACCTCACTTGCCACATGTGCACTGTGCTGTCATGTCCATCAAGAGCATTTTGCCCAATAAGTCCTAAAAGCACAAACCTGCCTTCAACAACAGAACTGTGGATATCTTTTGGAATTGTGGCAGTGTTTGTTGTTTGTCCGTGACCTTCTGGAATGCAGATGTGCTGCTAGGTTGATTATAACATGGTTCAGGTCCTGGACTAAAAACTTTCTTCCCTCTGCCCCCCACCCCATTCTCTTGTCCAACAGTGTGCCATCAAAATCATAGATAAGACACAGCTGAATCCTACCAGTCTTCAAAAGGTAAACACTGACACTCGCTGTCAAAATTATAAGATCTTTATCCCATCTCTCTCTCTCTATATCTCTCTCTCTTCCTTTCTCTCTCTCTCTTTCTCTCCCTTTCTCGCTCTCTCACTTTCTCTCCCTTTCTCTCTCTCTCTGTCAATGTTCTGTTGGTGTGTCAATTCCCATATCAGTGGATCGGCATGCAAGGTATTATGGCTCACCACATGGGATGGACGCTAGCCACGGCTAAGCATGATTTTGTTTTCTTCTAAGCCCTGGTGCATGCTGGGAGAGTGGTGCTGCGTGGGCGGGGTCATAAGACCAGTGACTGGCGGATTAACCCCCCCCGGGTTTGGACTTGACTTTCAGCGGCACAACAGCTAAGAATAACCAGCATGGAGAGTTCAGAATGAGTGAGGACTGAGCTGAGCCGTGACGGTGCATCTGTCTGGCTGTCTTCTTGGAGAGAGGGGGCACTAGCTTGGCAGGAGGAGGCTGCTTTGAAGCACGTGGGATCCTATGTGTATTAACTGGGCTCTGGGGGCGATCCTCTCCTTTTTTTTCTTTCTTTCTTTTGCAAAAGGCATCACTGCTGACACGTGTTGACCTCGTCCTCGCCGCGTCCATATGGCCCTGTTGTCCCTCGCTCTGTTGCACGGAACATTCAACCCAGCTCGGGGAGCCTCTGCTCTGCTGACTGACCTCTCTCGATCCCTCTCCCCCAACTCCACCCCCCACCCCTCTGCTGTTGTATGGATTGTGTTGTCACGTTGAGGCTGAGGAGAAGGTGACAGTGTTGCTCACCCCCCCCCCCTCCTGTCCTGTCCGCCCCTGTAATTAGGTGGCACTTGTTTTTCCAGGCCATCGATTTCGTTTGTTTTTCCATTTGCCAGCCAATCGACAGCCCCACGGCTCAGCGTGTGGTTCTATGTGGAGAACAGGTCTGCTGAGGCTAGACTGACTGGGACGAGCAGAGAGGGACGCTCACTAGCTTGACTTCCTAAGCTCTCAATGTACACCTACCCGACCCCACGACCCCACGGACCCCCCCCCCACTGCATCCACTGCTCCCCACCGACCCCCCCCACTGCATCCACTGCTCCCCACCGACCCCCCCCCACAGCTCCCCACCGACCCCCCCCACTGCATCCACTGCTCCCCACCTACCCCCCCCCCACAGCTCCCCACCGACCCCCCCCACTGCATCCACTGCACCCCACCGACCCCCCCCCCCCACCGCATCCACTGCTCCCCAAAGACCCCCCCCCCCACTGCATCCACTGCTCCCCACCGACCCCCCCCCCCCACTGCTCCCCACCGACCCCCCCCACTGCTCCCCACCCTCCCCCCCCCCCCCACTGCTCCCCACCGACCCCCCCCCACTGCATCCACTGCTCCCCACCGACCCCCCCCCACTGCATCCACTGCTCCCCACCGACCCCCCCCCCCACTGCTCCCCAACCCCCCCACTGCATCCACTGCTCCCCACCGACCCCCCCACTGCTCCCCCCCCCCCCCCCCCCCCCCCCCCCCCCACTGCATCCACTGCTCCCCGTCCCAGCACTTAGAGTCCTCTTGGAGCCAGGGCATTATGGATCCACTGTGCTCCCGATGCGCTCTCTTCCTGCCCTAATGGAGTTCGAATGGCCCCGGTGTTCGTCATGGTCAGGGCGACATTAAGCCTGACGTCGCTGTCGGGGAACGGATGGTGATTAGCCCCCCTCTGTGGAAAAAGTACATGAGCGCTGTCACGCGAGGACCTTTTGAACACCAGGGATCACCAGGGATCACCAGGGAGAAGAACGACGGAGGGCAATTTGTTCCATAATGTATGACTTTTTTTTAGGGAGCTGCGGAAGATTAGCCACATAGATGTCAGCATTTTGTCAGTACATCTGTATAGTCAAGTCAAGCTGACCCGTTTTATAAGTCAAGTTTATACCTTGTTTGAAACATCAATCACTGTTCATACCCCTATCGTAATGAATTATATTGATCAGTCCTCGTTATAATGGCATAATGAATGCTCTAAGAAGTAGCCTATTTGTTCTGAAACTGTATGATCAAATTTCAGTGAAATCTTAGAACTAAATTCAAACTTTGGATGAGTAGTCCTACAGAGATCATGTACATTCTTGTGCTTGTTGTGTCAGAACTGGATAAGTTGGCTCAGCATGCATCTTCACGACGACGTGCATTTGAATAGATGAAAGGACGGCGAGTCAGAGAAGGGGGCACATTCAGATTCTTAAAGCTATTCTTAGCCGTTCCGAGACAGCACTCAAAACTCGCACAATCCGGACGCATATATCAGCGTGGCTTTGCCTCTTTTCTTTTTTTCTCTACTTCTTTGTCCTCGCAGTGCTAGACGATTATGCGTTATTCCACTTTAAAGGACTACTAATCCAAAGTTTGTATTTAGTTCTACGATTATGCGTTATTCCACTTTAAAGGACTACTAATCCAAAGTTTGTATTTAGTTCTACGATTATGCGTTATTCCACTTTAAAGGACTACTAATCCAAAGTTTGTATTTAGTTCTACGATTATGCGTTATTCCACTTTAAAGGACTACTAATCCAAAGTTTGTATTTAGTTCTACGATTATGCGTTATTCCACTTTAAAGGACTACTAATCCAAAGTTTGTATTTAGTTCTACGATTATGCGTTATTCCACTTTGACTTGGATTATCTTGTCCCTGGTCCAGTAACGAGATCTGGCCTGTTTTGTCACACAGGTACTCTGAGTCCAGGGCCTCTCTAGTTGTGTTCACGAGGCCCACGCGGAGCTCTTCTGCGTTCTGTATTCGATTCTGGCAGGGGATTTTTTGTCGTTCAAGGATTTTAAGTTGATTGAGATGTGTTTACTATGTGTTTAATAATTATATTAAAAATAAAGTAACCTTTTAAAAAAAAAAAAAAAAAAAAGATGCGTTTACCCCTTCTGCTCAGGATCACTCATGTTCAGTGGCCCTCTGAAGTTAGTAAAGAGTGTGTGTGTGTGTGTGTGTGTGTGTGTGTGTGTGTGTGTGTGTGTGTGTGTGTGTGTGTGTGTGTGTGTGTGTGTGTGTGTGTGTGTGTGTGTGTGTGTGTGTGTGTTTTCTTTTGGGAGGTCTGTAAGGTCCCAAGGTGCCTCAACAAAACTGAGGTCTCTGAATATCTTTTAAAGGACGTTGTTCAATTTCTCAGTGTCCCATTTACTTCACAATGCTACTGACTGAAGCTTCTTACTAACTCTAAGTGTGTAAAATATAGACTACACCTTTGTGTGGGTTAATTTGAATGTTTTCAGTTTTTTATATCCTTTGTAACATTCTCTCAGGTTATGTGTACAGATAGCACGGACCTAGCAGTGAACAGCGTTCCTCTTAGTGGAAAACACGTCATCCAGTCACTGGAAATATAAAAATAACTTTTTTTATAGGACAGTCCATTAAGAGCTTCTTTGCTCATCTTTCGGACAATTCACTCTCATGTAATCTTTGGTCACTCGAGCATTAGAGTTGCAGCATTTCGCTTTAGACTCGTGGATTAAAAATATCCGCCCAACCAATGGCCCAGATTGGTGATGGATTATATTCCGAAGTGAACGCAAACAATGCTTTGCAGAAAGGGGAGAAAAAAAATATCAGGCGCACAAACACACACACACACACACACACACACACACACATAAAAAAGTCCTGATCTGTGGGAGAAAAAAAAACGGTGGCCTGTAGTTTTATTTTCAGTCAAAGGAAGAATGAAAAAATTAAAACACTACCCCTCCGCAGACCACACACACACACACACACACACACACACACACTACCCCTCCGCATGATGGGAGACCTTGCAGACAATGGTCACCTTTGTGCCAAGTGAAACACCTCTCCCCTGCCCCCTTACTCTCGCTGCACTTGCTGCTCAGCGTCCGTTAGCTCGTCCCCTGACGAGCTATTTCTGTTTGCGTCGGCATGATTCTCCTCTTACATAATTGGTGGGAGTGGGAGGTGAGCCACACTCGCCAGATCCGTCGGCACTATCCATGTAGACGTTGTGATGCTTGTGGTGTGTGTGCGTGTTTAAAAAAAAAATATATATTTTCTATTTTTGATTAAATTTCAATCGGGGTCAGGAGCCGGGAGCCAAAGTGGACAAGCAGTGGCAGACGATGAGGCTGGTGACGTGGGCTTCCTCCTGCCTCCCTCAGGCTCTTCTCAGACACTCCAACCCCCCCCCCCCCCCCCTCGGCTGCCAGTGCTGAGGTTTAGCGAAGATGCCAGGTGCAAAGTTGGCAAGAAAGTTGATTCTGGTAATATTGGGATTTCTGAATCCAATATAGAGAGGAAAATGGAGTGAAAAGATGAGAGTCTACTTGGCGGAGAGGTTTGGTCTCAGGCAGTGTGTTCATTTGGCCACTCTTCTATTTTTGTATGTATTTATCATTTCCTCACCTGTCTGACGGCGATTGTGAAATGATCCATGTGCAAATCAGCTGTTGAAGCCAGTTGGGCGAGGTGGTCAGGTCTGACTATTGGGATTTCTGAATCTCCCTTCACATCTTCACTGATGAGGGATCACTTTCTACTGTGTGTGTTTGTGTTGAGTGGAAATAAGATAGCTGAAGTGGTTTTGTTTTGTCTTATCTGCTTTGTTTTGGCCTCTTCTCCTGTGCTTTATGTCATTGACCTATCGCTAAGCCCCGCCTTTCGAACGCAGACGGGCCAATGGCTGTTGAGTAACAGCTGCACTCGGACATCGAGATTTTTCAGTTGTTTTATGAGGTTTGTGGTAATGTAGGTTCAACAAAAATGGCCAAACGATGTGCATGGGGTAGATACAACACTGATACGAGGTGTCATGAGAGGATAGGCAATGGGGTATATTGTATCTCATTTCCTAAACGAAAACAAGACCGGTCCAAATATCTCCGGTGGATAAACTAGACATCTAACCCTCCTCTCTGTGAGCAACGATGAGGCCGAGCTGCCAGTACGTCTGTAGTAAGATGGCGTCACCGCTGAATCCTGAACAACATCTGGTGCTAGCTTTGTGACGCACCCTCATAGATTGCCCTTCATTCTCACTGACATTTTTACACAGAATTAAACTTCATAAAAGCCATGCATTTTTTACTTGTTTGTGCGTGTTTGTTTGTTTGTTTGTTTGTTTTCTCTCTCATTTGTTTTGGCCACTTCTTGTGTGTTTCTGTAACAGTCGACCCTCTTATCTCCCCCTGGTGGTGTGGAGCTGGCGTGCGAGTGGTCTGTGCGAGGTAGCTGAACCCCTAAACAGCATCTCCTATTGCACTTGTGATGTTTCCTCCCAAACTGTCGTTGATGAAGGGATTGCTTTACTCGTGTAATTTATTTGATGTTTAATATCTGATTCCCTCTCATATGTTTGTATTTAACGTGAGGAGGAAGATGCAGCCCTGAGCTAAGAGACTGGATGTGTCTGTGTTAGTTTTGGCGTTCCCTCTCGAGATGTTTGTGTTTTTAAATCATCACCCATCCCCACACCAGAGCCAAGACAGCAACAAACTCTTTCATCTGCATAAGCTGACCTCATTCTATTGGAGCAATGGGGAAGATGATTAGTGGCTAGCATGCCCAACGTTTATTTAGTCTCCCTTCGTTCTAGCCTTCTCCTCTGAGGTGTTCTTCAGAACAGGTGACAAACCGTGCTAGATACTGAGGGAGGGGGGAGAAGGGGGTGGGGAGGGGGGGTGGGGAGGGGGGGTGAAAGGGATGTCTCTGCTGTCTAGCTCTGCTCTGCTATGTGGGCCAGCCCCATTTCTGGTAGTGACCTCATTCAAGGGTTTTGCATCACAGAGAGAGAAAGAGAAAGAAACAGTAAGACTAAGAGTAAGAGAGGCACAGAGAGAAAGAGACACACAGAGAGAGATGGAGAGAGAGAAAGAGAGGCATAGAAAGAGATGGAGAGTGAGAGAGAGAAAGAGAGGCACAGAAAGAGAGATCCCAAAGAGACACAGAGAAAGAAAGACGGACAGATAAACAGTGAGGGAGAGATTGAGAGAGAGAGAGAGAGAGAGAGAGAGAGAGAGAGAGAGAGAGAGAGAGAGAGAGAGAGAGAGAGAGAGAGAGAGAGAGAGAGAGAGAGAGAGAGAGAGAGAGAGAGAGAGAGAGAGAGAGAGAGAGAGAGAGAGAGAGAGAGAGAGAGAGAGAGAGAGAGGATGAGAGAGAGAGAGAGAGAGAGAGAGAGAGAGAGTGTCGCTCCATTTGTTTATTCGCGATGTTGTTATTGTGTCTGGAATTGCGATCGTCTGCGTGAACGCCAATATCTGTGGGAGCTGTCTAAGTGTCGTTTCTTGAAAATTGGCTTTAGTCATCCATCTGAAATGAATTACGGCTCCAGCTTCCGTTGCTTTTCAGTTGTATGTTAAAATAATTTCATTTGAATCACTGTATTTTTTTTTCCTCTCCCAGGAGTCTATCTCCAGGGTTTTAAGTGAAAACTATCATTTCTTTTTTTTGTACAACAAAGAAGAAAGCTGCCAGGTGGTCCCAGGAGACCTGTGTGGATATTTTGAGTTTGATTCTTTTATTTTCTCCCCAATGCTTCAGTCAGAACACCCACCCCACTTCCTGCCGAACTTGGTATCCTATGCGCTCGCTGAGTCACCAGCTCAGCTCCGCCATCACTTGTGTGGGCTGAAGCGGTGATGCTCTGGTTGGCACGGAAATACCTTTAGCTGAACGGGTAAAATTAGCCAGTTATGCATTTAGGCCCCCCCCCCCCCTTTTTTTTTACTGTTTAATGTGCTGTTACTCGCAGAACAATGAAGGAACACTACACGCAGAACAATGAAGTTGAATCCATGAAGTTATATGTGCTGCAGACCATAACAACTGTAAGGAACACATTTGTTCCTCTGATAAACTGCTGAACTTCTAAAGAGCATGACATCAACATGATTAGAGTAGTCATTTTGAGAGCACATATTGTACTGCTTGAAATGTGACAGTGTGTCACTTACAATTTAAATTCCCTGTTGAAGCCATAAAGTGTTAAAATATGAACCATAGGCTTGGTATCAATGAGCACAGGTCATATAGTGTACAGTAGTGAGTGGCTAGGGCCAGCAAGGACTGTGAAGAACTACCTCTTCCAGACTCCTCCCATCCTGGCTGCCTTCAGGCCAGCTGCCATCCTTGGACATCACTGGAGCATCTCCTCTCTTGTCTCCCTCGTTTAGCCCTCATGTTTACTTTTCAGGGCAGTAACCTTTTTCACTTTCCTTTGTTTCTCAGTGTAACCATCTACCCCACCCCCCACTCTCTCTCTCTCTCTCTCTCTCTCTCTCTCTCTCTCTCTCTCTCTCTCTCTCTCTCTTACTGTCCCTTCTTGTTCAGTCTTAAATATGCTTTGACCCCAATCCCTGCGTTATTTAGTTACCTTGCCAACCCTCTTCTCATGTCAGGTACCATTAAATGACTGTGGGCACCCGGGGGGTTGTTGTATGGAAGGGGTCGCCTCGACCGGCATTTGGCCTTTAGTCTTTCTTGCTAAACTCTTATGGTTGAGGTTAAGAATGCAAATGCATATGATCATGCTGATGTCAGTTAAACCTTTCAAACTTAAATCGTTTTACATGGCATAAAGCTGCAAGCACTTGCACACACAGACAGACAGACACACACACACAGATACACACAAACACAGACAGAGAGACCCAAACAAAACGCACAGAGACACACACACACACACACACACACACACATCCAGAAAGAGACGGAGATACTCTCACCCATAATCCCATTGCTGCACAATCTCTCATACACCCTCTTTTTGAATAAACATCGCCTTTCTCTCTCTTTCCCTCTGTCTTTCTCTCACTGTCGTCCCCCTACCCCCCCCCCCCCCCCTCGGCCTGCTCTGTCTTTAATGCGATGTGTCCTCAGTCGTCCTATGACTACTCGCTCCTCGCCTTAGAAGCCCTTCTCCAGCCTTAAGGAGAGTGAATCCTGGATAAAGGGGGTTAGACTGGGATAGAGGCTGGAGAGCAGAGGGTTAGACTGGGATAGAGGCTGGAGAGCAGAGGGTTAGACTGGGATAGAGGCTGGAGAGCAGAGGGTTAGACTGGGATAGAGGCTGGAGAGCAGAGGGTTAGACTGGGATAGAGGCTGGAGAGCAGAGGGTTAGACTGGGATAGAGGCTGGAGAGCAGAGGGTTAGACTGGGATAGAGGCTGGAGAGCAGAGGGTTAGACTGGGATAGAGGCTGGAGAGCAGAGGGTTCGACTGGGATAGAGGCTGGAGAGCAGAGGGTTAGACTGGGATAGAGGCTGGAGAGCAGAGGGTTAGACTGGGATAGAGGCTGGAGAGCAGAGGGTTCGACTGGGATAGAGGCTGGAGAGCAGAGGGTTAGACTGGGATAGAGGCTGGAGAGCAGAGGGTTAGACTGGGATAGAGGCTGGAGAGCAGAGGGTTAGACAGGGATAGAGGCTGGATAGCAGAGGGTTAGACTGGGATAGAGGCTGGAGAGCAGAGGGGGGTGAGGAGGTAGGAGGTGGGTTGGATGTGAAGCTCTGGCCTCTCCTCACACGTCAACAGGTCAGAGTCAGGATAACTGAGGACAGCACTAGACAGATGGCTGGAAAGCTCTATTTCTTTCCTTCTTTCTTTCTTTCTCTCTCTCTTTCTTTCTTTCTTTTCTTGCTTGCTTTCTTTCTTTCTTGTTTTCCTTTTTTTTGTTTCTTTCCTGTTTTCCTTTCTTTCCATCTGTCTGTCTCTCTTGCTCTCTCTCTCTTGCTCACTGTCTTTGTGTCTCATTCTCTCTCTATCATCTCACACTCTCTTTCTCTTTTCTTCATCGTGTTTATGTGAGGTCAGACTCACTCTGTTTGCCTTCGTCTCTGCTCTGTCAAAGTCAAAGTCAAAGTCAGTTTTATTGTCACACGGCAGGACCCACAACACCACACACATGCATTTTGGCGGCGACACAGGACACACACACACAAGGTATCGCCTCGACCGGCATTTGGCCTTTAGTCTTGCTAAACTCTTATGGTTGAGGTTAAGAATGCAAATACATATGATCGAGTTGATGTCAGTTAAACCTTTCAAACTTAAACCGTTTCACATGGCATAAAGCTGCAAGCACTTGCACACACAGACACACACACAGACAGACAGAGAGACCCAACCAACACGCACAGAGACACACACACACACACACACACACATCCAGAAAGAGATGGAGATACTCTCACCCATAATCCCATTGCTGCACAATCTCTCATACACCCTCTTTTTGAATAAACATCGCCTTTCTCTCTCTTTCCCTCTGTCTTTCTCTCACTGTCGTCCCCCTACCACCTCGGCCTGCCCTGTCTTTAATGCGATGTGTCCCCAGTCGTCCTATGACTACTCGCTCCTAGCCTGAGAAGCCCTAGCGACACAGGACACACACACACATACACACACATGCTGATGAGATCGCCGGTGAAATTGTCCTTCTGCTTTTAACCCATCCTGAAGTCCTTGTCCATCCTCAAGGGGCTCCAGGAGCAGTGGGCAGCCTTTTTTTTTTACGTCGCCCGGGGACCAGGGCAAGTGTTCAGTCTAATCCTGGTCAGGGACGGAGGAGATCGATCTTTCTGTTCTTTTGATGTTTTTTTTGTGTGTTTGGGTTCTATACGGAGGAAACCCTTGTGAACACGGCGAGTACATGCAAACTCCACTTCTCTGCTCCTCAATCCTGAGTCGAAACGGTCTGTTTGGCGTCACACCACAGAGGTCACCGGGCGTCGTTCCCTGGGCTGTAATCTTGCGCTCCGTTCTGAGGTGCTAGACCACAGGAAGGCAGGCAGTCGTGCGAATGAATGAATGAATGAATGAATGAGTGAGCGAGTGAGATTCTCTGCCGGAGCGAATACAGCGGACAATCGCAGAACGTTCCGGAGTTTATCGACATATAATGTTCCGCCCACTCCTTTCCCCACTTCTGTTCTGACTCCCACCATCCCACTCATCTGTTGGGAAATAGGAACATGAGTTTAGCAGACTCCCTAACCCCTCTTGACCGTCATTACTGTTGCCTAACACTGCTGAATGGGGAGCGGAGAATGCTAAACAATGAGACTATTTTGAGCAGATATGGAGGTCAACCCCTCACAAAGATGACCCGCTATGGAACGTTTGTGTGTGTTTCTCAGAGCTCTGGTATTGGTGGAATTCTGGAATCCTGGTTTCCTTGATCCTCAGAGAAGTTCCCGTGTATTGTTTGGGCGTTCGTGTGTTTGGACTGGGATGGTGCGTTTGTGTTTCTTTTTCGGCTCGCGGCTGTAGCCGATTGTTTAGTCTGTGCATGCCACACACTTTTGTCCCGAGTGTGTTTGAAGCTCCAAGGTTTGGTTACAGAGGATTGGATTTGTTTTTTCTTCCAGTGGTCCTCTCTCTCTGCACAGCATGTAATGTTGTACGATGGCCACTGTTTCCTTGATGTGGAGGAGTTTGAAGAGGAAGATGAGATGTTTATCCATCTGCTGTAAAGATCTATTCAGATATCCTGCTCTCTTATATCCAATTAACATATAGTAACATAACACATAGTCCACAGCCTATACATCCTATATACAGGCAATATCTGCTGTTAACATTTACACTCTTCAAGATATGGACGTGGCTAATGCTAAAGATGTATACAAGATTTAGCATGGTCTGTTGTTGATGGAACACTGGGTATGAAATGCGCTGTATGAATACACAGCCTTGCCTTGCCATTCGCTGCGCAGTAATATGGAATGTTATCATAGAATGTTATGTTATGTTGACAAATTGTAAGGTTATGCTGGATTTTACAACGGCTTTCAGCCAATCACAATCAAGGATTTGAACAATCAGTTTTAGAAAGCCATATTTATATCAGGCTCTCTACAAGTCCTCCACCATTTTATTCCTCATTCTACCCACACACATTCCATTCTGAGAGAGGTGCCCAGGTTGTAGGCTGGGTGTTGTAGAGTTGAATCAAATATTTTTGGCTCGAGAGAAGACTGATGCAGTGAGCTGAATCCCCACTTTTGGAAGGCTGTTTAGCATCAGTAGATCACTCAGGAGAGTCTGTTTGCTACAGGCTAGAGTCTCCAGCCATAGATTCATAGGCCTGTGATTTGAAGCTGCTGTCTCCTATCAGAAGCTGTGTCCACATAAAGGATAAAGTTATCGATTTAGAAATGTACTTGGCGTAAACTATGCACCTGTTGGTGCTTGACACCTGGTCTATGCAACCCTGCTGCA
>NC_137921.1:68752536-68757536 GCF_963457725.1 Sprattus sprattus | reverse complement strand
CACGTCCCCCCACATGCACAGCGGGTCAGCACACGTGCATGTCTACACACATCCACTGTAACACAGACGATTGCCCAGAGGTGTGTGAAAGACATGCACTCACACACAGACAAGTGCACACACCTCTCTCACTCACACACACACACACACACACACACTCATGCAGGGATGCTACTCTCACAAGCGGAGAGGCAAACGTGGGCGGAATGTTCAGATGTTCTATAAAATCTTAATTACAGTAAAGTGCCTCCTTTTCCCCCCAGGCACTTACAACACACACACACTTCCCTCAAACACACACATACATACATCCATACACACCCACACACACACACACACTCACACACTCACAGCCTCAGACACACACACACCACATCCACTTAGACATATGGATGGACACACACTATTACACACACACACCTTCAAACAAACACTATTACACACACACACACTCAAACAAACACACACACGCACACATTGTTTGGCTTGCTAGCTTGAAGCCATGAATGTTCAGTTATGTCTTCCCCCTTCCTCAGTGGAGCAGGTGAGGTCATGTCTGATCATGTGCAGAGAGGCAGTTTTTTTCCCATGAAGTCTACAGCCACGTTTAGCCCCCCGCACGGCGCACACAACGGCAATTTTGTTGACAGGATGGTTTGCACAAGCTGCACGCACATCACCAACATTCTTTGCCTGCAGACTTGTGCAGGGCGTCTGAGCTTGTGCAAAAGTCTCTCAGGGTCAAGAGGAAACCAAATGCATTTACACTATTCATTCATTTAGATTCATTTATTAGTTTTATCCAAAGCGACTTACAGTACAGAGGTACATTTTTCATTTGTAGATTTGCTACCTGGCAATACAATTACTGGAGCCGTATAATAAAGTAATATAAAGTGAGAGTTTCGTTTATTTCATGCTCAGCGGATCATAGATGATTACATTAGACAGGTCGGTACTAGGTAGCTACCCCTATTTAGATTAGGTCGCAAACCATTACAAAGGGCTGACAAAAACTAGACTCTATAGAGTATAAACAAAAGACGATAGTCTCTGCTTTAGATTTACACGTAGAGCTAGTATGCCAAACACTGTGACCGAGTGACGGCTAAACTAGCATACTTTGGATACACAAAGGCAGGTGCTGCCGTGAACACTAACGTTTTGGAGTATACTTGTGTGTGTGTGTGCTGTGTGTGCTGTGTGTGCTGTGTGTGTGCGTGTGTGTGTGTGTGTGTGTGTGTGTGTGTGTGTGTGCTAAACTAGCATACTTTGGATACACAAAGGCAGGTGCACACATCACACTGCGTGAACACTAACGTTTTGGAGTATACTTGTGTGTGTGTGTGTGTGTGTGTGTGTGTGTGTGTGTGTGTGTGTGTGTGAGCCCTGAGTGCGAGGACCCTAGGCTGACCTGATAAAGTCAACCAATCGGAAGCCGCCCCTACCTACCCCCCCCCCCCCCCCCCCCCGCCACACCCAACCTCCCGCCCTACCCCCACCCCTCCCACATATACACACACACTCACGTACATGCATGTCTCTTCAAAAGGCATTTATTTTGTATGTCATGCCTGCAGAAATATGTCATGACTGACCTTTCTAATGAATGCTAGCCCTGTGAGGCATAGCCTGAATGTTAGCCCGCAGCCAGTGATGTTCCCATTCCATATCTTTTAGGGAATGTATGGAAACCTGGATGGTGAAACTGTGGAATTTCAGGATTTTTTCAGTTAATAGGTTAAGCTAAATTTTGATCCAGGCTGAGGGGTAGGAGCAGGTTCACTGTTATATGAACAGAGGTCTTGCTGTGTTGGCCCTGGTGCAGTTATCTAGAGATTTGAACGGGCATGATAGTGGACAGCCATTTCCAGTGATGAGCCATACTTTTACTTTACTGGGGTCCTCATTCTGTCCGATCTGGTCATCTCTCTGCTGTCCAGGGCATCATCAGCTACAAAATCAATACCCTGTGGAGCCCAACACACACTGCTGCTGCTGCTGCTGTGTGTTTGTGTGTGTGTGTGTGTGTGTGTGTTGGAGCCCACACTAGTGAGGTGTGTGTGTGTGTGTGTGTGTGTGTGTGTGTGTGTGTGTGTGTGTGTGTGTGTGTGTGTGTGTGTGTGAGAGTGTGTGACCTTGCCCACAGCCTGTTGAAATCAAGAGCTGCCCTTCTTTTTGTGTTCTTTCTGCATGTCTTTTTTTTCTGGGACAGAGCAGCTCTGTCTGGGTGTGTGTGTGTGTGTGTGTTTTGGCTGTGCGTCAGTGTGGGGGAGGGTATGTGTATCCTACTTCCAGGAAATGGACATGGCGTGTATTTGATCTCACACATGGATAAGCTGGATATGTTGGTAACAGCAAAATGAACAGCACTGTGTGTGTGTGTGTCTGTCTGTCTGTGTGTGTGTGTGTGTGTGTGTGTGTGTGTGTGTGTGTGTGTGTCTGTGTGTGTGTGTGTGTGTGTGTGTGTGTGTGTGTGTGTGTGTGTCGGTGTGTGTGTGTGTCGGTGTGTGTGTGTGTGTGTGTGTGTGTGTGTGTGTGTGTGTGTGTCGGTGTGGGAAGCCTGTTAATCATGGCAGCTTACCCCCAGCAGAGAGTGCACAATTATGGGGTGGTGGGGCAGTTGTGTGACACTGTCCATGGCCAGCCATGGGTCGCACCCAATTACTCTCTTAATGAAACGCAGTGGGTGGGGGGGTGGGGGTCATCCAAGTTTAGCTTTTACAGCCATTTACAAGCACACGCCATTGATGATACGACTGAAAAAAAAGTGTGGTTCAGATCTTTGGTTTCAGCTGGAGAGAGAGCACACGAATGCATGCGCACACACACACACACACACACACACGTTGTTCTGTTCTGTTAAAAGGTTCACTTTCCCTCTCTCACTCGCAGCCCGATAATGAGCCTTAAATGCTCCCAGCTTCCTTGTTCTCACACACACATTCCCCACCACAGTCACACACACAGTCACACACACAGTCACACACACAGTCACATTCTCACACACACACACACACACACACACACACACACACACACACATGGGCAGACACAGACACACATTTATCCCACTCAGAGACACACAGACTATACACATTTACAGACACTATTCCCCACACAAACGCTGAACTGTTTTCCAAGTCTGTGCTTCAGGACCAGGTTGAAAGTCTTTGCAAGCACCTGAAGTAGAGACCAATTGGAGGTTGTCAGTGAAATTCGACCCCACTCCTGGAAAGGGCTTCAATTTTCTGTCAGCAGTAAAACTGCTGTTCAGCTGCACTTAATGCCCCGTTTGCCCCGTCTCTGCCCCTGTCCTTTCATCCGTCCCTTCTGGCAATGGGGTAATGATTAGAGATGCTCCGATCAGGTTTTTTGGTGCCGATCACCGATCACTGAAATCAGTATCTGCCGATCCGATAAAACCGATCACCGTTCATGGTGTCGATTGAAGCAATCTATTTATTGTGTAGCATTATTATAATGATGACCATGGGAGACTCAGGCAATGGGGTAATGATGACCATGGTAGACTCAGGCAATAGGGTAATGATGACCATGGTAGATTAGACTCAGGCAATAGGGTAATGATGACCATGGGAGACTCGGGCAATAGGGTAATGATGACCATGGTAGACTCAGGCAATAGGGTAATGATGGCCATGGTAGACTCGGGCAATAGGGTAATGATGACCATGGTAGACTCAGGCAATAGGGTAATGATGACCATGGTAGACTCAGGCAATGGGGTAATGATGACCATGGTAGACTCAGGCAATTGAGTGATAATGATGACCATGGTAGACTCAGGCAATAGGGTAATGATGGCCATGGTAGACTCGGGCAATAGGGTAATGATGACCATGGTAGACTCAGGCAATGGGGTAATGATGACCATGGTAGACTCAGGCAATGGGGTAATGATGACCATGGGAGACTCAGGCAATAGGGTAATGATGACCATGGTAGACTCAGGCAATAGGGTAATGATGACCATGGTAGACTCAGGCAATGGGGTAATGATGGCCATGGTAGACTCGGGCAATGGAGTGATAATGATTGTGGTAGACTTGTCTGCTTTAAAACGAGTCAAAAGAAAGCCCTAGATCGCTACATATTGCTGCTCTATTGTTTTGAAGCATTGCTATTTCATTTCACTAAATAATTAAAGAGCTAACTCTGTTCCATTAAGGTTAGTGAACATTCATGTAAAGTGTTCTGACTCTGGTAACTGTAGCAGTGGATTGAGAATAAGGTCTGTGTTATGAGTCTGGTAACTGTAGCAGTGATTGAGAATAAGGTCTGTGTTCTGAGTCTGGTAACTGTAGCAGTGGATTGAGAATAAGGCCTGTGTTCTGAGTCTGGTGGATTGAGAATAAGGCCTGTGTTCTGAGTGGTGGATTGAGAATAAGGCCTGTGTTCTGACTCTGGTGGATTGAGAATAAGGCCTGTGTTCTGAGTGGTGGATTGAGAATAAGGCCTGTGTTCTGAGTCTGGTGGATTGAGAATAAGGCCTGTGTTCTGATTCTGGTGGATTGAGAATAAGGCCTGTGTTCTGATTCTGGTGGATTGAGAATAAGGCCTGTGTTCTGACTCTGGCAACGTGTCATTCTTTCATCTTCTTTAGTCATTACATGCAGGATGTGGCCAATGAGGCATCGGTTCAGCCTCTCCATATCACTGCTGGAATAAGCCTGCTCACAGTGAGTCTGGATTTCTTGCTGAGTAGGGGCTTAAGGAACACACACATGGCAAATGTGCACGCACACACACACACACACACACACACACACACACACAGCACACGTGCACACACACACAAACAGCTGATGCTGGCTATAGCCAGCCCAGACAGGCGCGCCGTCATCATCCTCGTCCTCGTCTGGCGGCCTTCCGCTCGTTAGAAGAGGAGACTCCTCTCTTTAATTAGCCGGCAATGATTAGTGGCTTTCTGGGGGAGGGCTGAAGGGAGTTCCACCACTTCTTTCCTATGTTTTCCT
>NC_137921.1:68743935-68749836 GCF_963457725.1 Sprattus sprattus | reverse complement strand
TGTGTGTGTGTGTGTTTCCGGTTGCATCACCATCACCTTGGTCAATCATTTTGGTGAAATTGCCTTTCAGCCAAATCCTTCCAGGAATTCCTACAATACATTTTTTTTTTCTCTGGAGAGGTAAAGGATTCGCCCATCCGTACGACAATGCTCTTGTGTGTGTGTGTGCGTGTGTGTGTGCGTGTGTGTGTGTGTGTGCGTGTGTGTGTGTGTGTGTCTGCACAAGAGATGAGGAAGACTGCCAGTCCAAGAGTACATCTGCTTTCATCATGCTCCCCAGACGCCCAATAAGCATCCTGCTCCCCAGACGCCCACTAGACCTTTTAGGGTCGGAGGTTTGGAAAATAAAGTTCCGACATGTCAGAATCAGACCCTATTCCATGGGCATCCACATAACACTGTTCAGCACTGCAGATTCCAGCACTCTTATTATTTATTGATGAGGTGATCGCCTTCTCTCTCTTCTTATGTGTTGATTGATGAGGGAAGAAATCTGAGAGGTTCAATTCTTCCACACAAACACTGAGGAGAGAGCTCTTCTCAAACACACAATCACAAGAATAGACACATACATTCATACACACACACACGCACACACATACACACACACACACACACACACACACACACACACACACACACCATTCTCTCTTCTCAAACACACAGTCAACATCACAAGAAGAGACACATACCTTCATACACACACACACACACACACACATATACACATACGCACGTACACACACACACACACACCATTCTCTCTTCTCAAACACACAGTCAACATCACAAGAAAAGACACACACATTCAGTATGAAGGTGAAAGGAAAAAGAAATCACTGGGCTGTTAAAAAAAGATGGCGGTCAGAGAATTATAGCTTCATACTCTACCTGAGGTTGAGGAATTATGACACAGGAATGTTCCGTCTCTCTCCCTCTGCCTTCATCTCTATCTCTCTCTATCTAATCATCTTTTTGTCTCTCTTTCTCTCTCTCTCTCTCTTTCTCTCTTTGGTCTCTCTCTCTCTCTTTCTCTCTTTGTCTCTCTCTCTCTCCTCTCTCTCTCTCTCTCTTTGAATCTCTCACACGCAAGGGGGCATATCAGGGGCAGCGACGCTCATTGTGCCCAGGAGGGATGAGGGGGGAAGGGGGTGGCATTGGGGGCGGGGGTGATGATGATGGTGTCCCACCCCTCCTCTGCCAGCAGGCATTTATAGTGGCAAGGGGTGGAGGCAGGGGCTCGTTATGTCTCATTCCAGCCTGTGCCCCTCAGCCTTGACCCATTTCTCCCCTCACCCACCCCCAACCTACCCCCAACCTAACCTTGGATTGTGTTAGTGTGTGTGTGTGTTTGTGTGTGTGTGTGTGTGTGTGTGTGTGTGTGTGTGTGTGTGTGTGTGTGTGTGTGTCACATCTGGAGCTCTCCTCCCGGAAAAGGAGGTCAGATTGTCGCCCACAACTGTGTGTGTGTGTGTGTGTGTGTGTCACCCCCTGGAAATGACGATCTGACCTCCTTCTGAACTCCTACACACACACACACTTCAAGCTTTTGCTATTATCAGGTCACTGTGTGTTATTGTGAGTTTATTAGGGTATGTGTGTGTCTGTGTGTGTTTGTGTGAGAGAGAAGAGAGGGAGTGTGTATTTTTGCCTTTTTTTGTGCTGATTTGCATTTGTGTGTGCCTGTGTGCTTGTGAGTGATTATTTGTGTGTGTGTGTGGTTGCTCGTCTGCGTGCTTATTTGAATGTGTGTCTTGAGTTGCGTCACGGCAAAGACCTCCATGCAATCCCTGTTCCTCTTGGATTCAGACAGCGCTCGATCTCAGCTCTCTTCCTTCCCTCATACTGCCCGTGTGTGTGTGTGTGTGTGTGTGTGTGTGTGTGTGTGTGTGTGTGTGCGCTCTCTTCCTATCCTCCGACGGCCCTTATGCCCCTCATTAACCCAGGCTGGGGCAGACGAACCTGAGGGCCTGAGGGTCGTAGCCATCAGTGGGGTAATTGAATTAGATGTGCAGCAATTCTAATGGGTACTGAATGGCTGCTGCAACCCCATACTCCCCTGCCAATGCGCACGCACACACACACACATATATGCATACACACACTCACACACATACGCATGCACGTACATATGCATACACACACTCACACACATACGCACGCACCGATTATGCATACACACACATGCATACGCACGCACACACATATACACAAACACACACACACACACGCGCATGCGCACGCACACACATATACACAAACACACACACACACACGCGCATGCGCACGCACACACGTATATACACACACACACACACACACACACACACACACATATACACACACACACGCACACACACACACACACACACACCACACACCACCCACACACCATCATTTCTTGCTGGGTGTTCATGATGCTGACGCAGCAGGCCTTGGTCCAGGGGATGCCAGAGGACTGGCTAGATGGCATCTGACCCATGCATGGCCACGGCCCCCTCCAGAGCGTGTGTGTGTGTGTGTGTGTGTGTGTGTGTGTGTGTGTGGACTGGCCTGGCCTGATGGCATCTGACCCATGCAAGGCCACGGCCACGGCCCCCTCCAGGGCTAGTGTGTGTGTAGCATCACTGATGGGGCACGCAGACGTGTGTGTCCTTTGTGTCCTGTGCTGTTGGTTTGCCCTCCGCGCGTTACCGTCTCACCTCCGCGGTCAGCCCAGGCTTCTTTGCAGGACAGGAAAGACATCCATCTTGAATCAGGACTTGTGCTTCCCTGGTTCGCTGATGTAATATGCCGATTGTAACGCCCCAACACAAGACATGTGGCCGTAACAGCGATTTATTTATATATTTATTTATTTATCTATCGTAGCTATTTTATGCTTTTGCTTGTAAGAGTGCTAGAGTGAGTTGTAAAACAAACAGAGATTTTTTTGCTAGTACCTTCCTCTTAACTCTTTATTGCTCTCTCTTTATCCCTTCATCTCTTCATCCCTTCATCTCTTCATCCCTTCTCTTCATCCCCTCTCTCCTCCTGTCACTCCCACAGTAAAGCTGTTTGAAGTCATTGAGACGGAAAAGACCTTATATCTGATCATGGAATATGCAAGTGGAGGTGAGTAGGCCTTGACCTCAACTGTGTGTGTGTGTGTGTGTGTGTGTGTGTGTGTGTGTGTGTGTGTGTGTGTGTGTGTGTGTGTGTGTGTGTGTGTGTGTGTGTGTGTGTGTGTGTGTGTGTGTGTGTGAGATCCTGCATTCAGTTTGTATTGGACAAACCCTGCACTCTAAGGTATTATACTGCACGCTAATATTTGTTCTTCGGTACTTCTCAAAGTTCGTCATCGGGCGTCATCGGGTCCTAATAGAACCCCTAAGGGTTCTGGTTGCGCTGTTAAGGAACAGAACACATGGCACAGAAGTTCTAGAAAACTTACACATGTCTTTGGAAAAGTTTACTCTCTGAAAGCGAATAGAAGGGGACAAGCAATCTGTATCTCTCCCACTTTGCCTCTTTTTCTCTCAATCCTTTTTCCTCACTATCTCTCCCTCCTTTTTCCTTACTTTCTCTCCCTCCTTCTCTTTGCAGGGGAGGTGTTCGACTACCTCGTAGCACATGGAAGGATGAAGGAGAAAGAGGCCAGGGCTAAATTTAGACAGGTACAGTACCGCAGTGTGCTCAATTCTGCCCTGCACAGCACCCCTTCAGACTCACACACACACACACACACATACTTATCCGTATACATACACGTACAGCCAAGTTACCCCTCCACAGTTCGGTTGCCCTAGAAACCACAAGCTGGCATCGTCGGCATCGGGAGGAGAGCCACCTGACGACCACACCCACCTGACAACCACACCCATCCCCAGCCATGTCACGTTGCCCCCGGAGTGTCACCCGTGACACCTTAGACGCACACGTCTCTCTCACACACGCTCGTCTCTGTCTCCGTCTGACCTCGTCTGACCTCGTCGTGACCCGATTTCAGGTCCCGCGTCTGTGGACACTGGTCGCCGGACAGGGCAGAGGAGTCTGGAAAGGTTGTCAGGACGAGTCGGGCTGAGCAGGCTTAGGGCCTCACACACTCACACACTCACACACTCACACACTCACAGACACACACTCACACACTCACAGACACACACACTCACAGACACACAGACACACACACTCACACACTCACACACTCACACACTCACACACTCACACACTCACACACTCACACACTCACACACTCACACACTCACACACTCACACACTCACACACTTACACACTCACAGACACACACTCACACACTCACACACTCACACACTCACACACTCACAGACACACACTCACACACTCACACACTCACACACTCACACACTCACACCTCACACACTCACAGACACACACACTCACAGACACACACACTCACAGACACACACACTCACACACTCACACACTCACACACTCACACACTCACACACTCACACACTCACACACTCACACACTCACAGACACACACACTCACACACTTACACACTCACAGACACACACACTCACACACTCACACACTCACACACTTACACACTCACAGACACACACACTCACACACTCACACACTCACAGACACACGCTTAGTGTTAAACTCTTCAGCCGGGATCACAGCCGTGAGTCATACACACGCCGGGACACGTGTGTTGTGTGTGTGGTGTGTGTGTGTCCCACTGGGTGGCTCAGAAGTGGCCAGCTATGATTCATCAACAAACAGTTGGATGTTGGGAAGGTTTCTGTGGCTTTGTGAGAGCGGATATCGAACGATAATGTTTCTTCAAGGGGGAAGATGGCTTTTTAGATTTGAAGTATCACTCTTCCTAGGGGAGGAGAGGAGAGGAGAGGAGGCGAGGCACATACACATGGCCTCTCCCCCAGACAGATGAGCCATTAGCTGAGGAAGAGGAGAGAGGAGAGAAGGAGAGGAGAGGAGAGGAGAGGAGAGGAGAGGGGAGGGGAGGGGAGGGGAGGGGAGGGGAGAGGAGAGGAGAGGAGAGGAGAGGAGAGGAGAGGAGAGGAGGGGAGAGGAGGCACATACACATGGCCTCTCCCCCCAGACAGATGAGTCCTGAGAGGAGAGGAGAGGAGGATGAGATGAGTGGAGAGGGTGTCAAGCGCAGACACACATGGCCTCCCTATACCCTAGGGGGGTGTTTGGAGGAGAAGAGACAGGAGAGGAGAAAAAAAGGAGTATAGGAGGGGATGAAAGTGCACACACACACACACACACACACACACACACACACACACACACACACACACACACACACACACACACACACACACACACGGCCTCCCTGTCACTCTGATGAGCCTTGAACTGAGCAGGGGGGGGGGGGGGGGCAAGGGTGATGAGCAGAGAGGATAAGAGGGAACGGCGGGGGGGGTGGGAGCGAGTGTGTGCACACACACACACACACACACACACACACACACACACACACGTGGCCTCTCTTGCCTTGCGCTGAGTGGCGAACCTGAGGGTTCGTTGGCGTCTCTGTCCCCCTGTGCCGGAGCCATCTGCTCCAGCTACTGATTACCGCGCTCACACAGCATCGCCTCTCCACTGCCAGACGCGCCCCCTCTCACCCTCCCCACTCCTCTCCACATCCTCTCACCCTCCCCCACTCCACTCCTCTCCTCTCCACTCCTCTCACCCTCCCCACCCACTCCACTCCACTCCACCCGGGGACACTTCCTATCAGAAACACAAATCCACCTACCGCCCTCACCGCCCTCACCAAGCCCCTTCATGTAGCCAGCCTTAATGACATTCGGTGCCAAGACGCCCTCACAAGCTCTTTTAAATGCTCAACCTATATGGATTCAAGGGCATCATCTTTTCACAAGGCAATAGTTTATGG
>NC_137921.1:68696435-68736435 GCF_963457725.1 Sprattus sprattus | reverse complement strand
CTCTCTCTGCATAAAGCCTGAGGGCCGTCAGTGGTCCTCTCTGTTCATGGATTGCGCAGACCTAATCAACACCACAGGCCAGATACTACATAACACATACACACACACACACACACACACACACACACACACACACACACACACACACACCATGTTCCATATATACAATCAGAGTGCTAGAAAGGGTGATTGCCAGACAGACAGACAGACAGACAGACAGACAGACAGACAGACAGACAGACAGACAGACAGACAGACAGACAGACAGACAGACAGACAGACAGACAGACAGACAGACAGACGGGCAATAGAAAAAAAAACATCAACAGAATGCTATGATGAAACGATCCAGAATGATCTTTCTTCCCCTTCACCTGTCTCCTTCTCTCCATGGTCTTCACTCAGTCTGTGTGTGTGCGCAGTCACAAAAGCAGATCAAACTGCCCCACTCCCCTCTCTCCATCAGAGTTACAGTCAGATAAGCTTCACTGGGATGACTGGACCACGCTGACATATGCAAGTACATAACATGAGAAAGATGATGGGCTTACAAGAACACGGTAACTTAAATATACACCACCGGTCAAAAGTTTGAGGTCACCTTTTTTTCCCCTTGTGTTCCATGAAAATATACTTGGAATGAATTTGAATAAGGAATGTGGCATAAATACATTGAAAAGGTTAGAAGTTCTGATTTTGAATTGAAATAAATGATTGTGTCCGTCAAGCTTTGCTTAAGTCAAAGAATACTTCATTTGCTTTCCTTTTAATTTCAAACTGACCCCAAACTTTGCAGCGGCAGTGTACTCTGGAAAAGCAGAAGTCTAAATCATCTTCTTAATCTCTCTCTCTCTTTCTCTCTCTTTCTTTCTCTAACTCTCTCGCTCTCTCTCTCTCTCTCTCTCTCAGCAAATCATGAAGGACCGGTGGATCAATGCTGGGTGTGATGAGGAAGATCTCAAGCCCTTTACGGAGCCTGAGCTTGACATCACGGACCAGAAGAGAATAGGTACGACTCCGACGCCCACTGCAGCCTAACCTCTTGTGTCTTAATACTGGAGGTTGTTTGTCTGTTTGTCTGTCTGTCTTTTTGTTTGTTTGTTTGTTTTTCACCACAGATGCCCACCGCAGTCTAACCGCTGGTCTAACCGCTGGTCTAACCGCTGGTCTAACCTCTGGTCTAACCTCTGGTCTAACCTGTGGTCTAACCTCTGGTCTAACTCTGGTCTAACCTCTGATCTAACCTCTGATCTAACCTCTCGCCTCTTTGTGGTGGCGATGTTGTTGTTGTGGTTATTTTGCTAGTTTTGCTTCAGAGTAACTTCCTTTAGTTCTGAACGCGTCATGACCCCGTGTGTGCCTCTTACTTTCTTCTGGCACCTCTCTGCCAACTAGCAACTAGTCATGTGGTGGTGGTGGGGGGGGCCTTATGTCAGAGATATGGAGGAGTGAGTGGGAGAGTGAGTGAGTGAGTGAGGTGAGGTGAGTGAGTGAGTGAGAGTGAGTGGGTGGGTGAGTGAGGTGAGTGGGTGAGTGAGGTGAGAGTGAGTGAGGTGAGTGAGGTGAGTGAGTGAGGTGAGTGGGTGAGTGAGGTGAGTGAGTGAGGTGAGTGAGTGAGTGAGTGAGTGAGTGAGGTAGTGAGTGAGTGAGTGAGGTAGTGAGTGAGTGAGTGAGGTAGTGAGTGAGTGAGTGAGGTAGTGAGTGAGTGAGTGAGGTGAGTGAGTTGGGTGAGTGAGTGAGTGAGTGAGTGAGTGAGTGAGTGAGTGAGTGAGTGAGTGAGGTGAGTGAGTGCGTGAGTGAGTGAGTTGGGTGAGTGAGTGAGTGAGTTGGGTGAGTGAGTGAGTTGGGTGAGTGGGTGGGTGAGTGAGTGAGGTGAGTGAGTGAGTGAGTGAGTGAGTGGGTTAGAGGTCACAGTATACCTCCCTCAGGTTCACCCTATCCACTATGGCCCACCATAATGCCCAGAGGGGCCTCAAAGTGAGTCTAAGTGGGGAATTGTGTTGCGTGGGCTAGCATTCATTGCGGCGATGGCTCAGGTCATTGAGAGATTCTTAACATCTGCGTCATTACGTTTCTGGAAAGCAGCTCTTCTGCCCACCCCTAGGACTCCTCGTTAGAGCCATGTCCCCCACGTCTACTGATGGATTGGAGCAGCAGCGGCGGCCATCTTGGCTCATTTTATTTGGGCTCTTTCCTATTTCTCTTGTTTCAAATGTCTGATATGAGATCAGCTCCTCTCTGCTCCCCAATGGCTCATTAAGCCTCCAAAATGATGGGCTGAATGTGTGTCCGTGGAACTCCCCTTGCATGTCAGATTAGGTAGGGTAGCACTGCCAAGTGTGTGTGTGTGTGTGTGTGTGTGCGTATGTGTGTGTGTGTGTGTGTGTGTGTGCGTGCGTGCGTGTGTGTGTGTGTGTGTGTGTGTGTGCGTGTGTGTGTGTGCGTAATGAGAATGAGCTGAAGCAAGCGGGGGTCCCCGGAGCAGTGGTGCAGAGGAGTGGAGTTCCCGCTCGTAACAGAGATCATAATTAGACCCACTCTCCTCACGAGATGGAGGAGTCTCCCCCGGCAGTACTAAACGTGAACACTAGACGCTCTGAACACTAGACGCTCTGAATGACCTGACGCAGTGGGACGCCTGCTCTTGTCAGTTAACTTTACGTTAGTGTTTCGTGGGATTTGACCAGACTAACAACAGTGAATGAGTGTAGACCCCCAAAGATCATCTCCTATCTGCTGTTCCTGTTTAGGGGGTTTAGGCTCTGGGCTCTGTTAAGCGCCTAGAGGCAATTGTATTGTTATGGCGCTATACAAATACAATTGAATTGAATTGAATTGAATACCTACTCCAAGCACCACTGATTAAAGCCAGTGTGATGATTGTGATTCTTGAGTCTCTCCAGTCCAGCATCAGCATCAGCATCACACTGATGGGTTGAGATGGGGCGCGTGGCAGAGCACTCACAACACATAGAGAGGACTTTCACTTTCACTTTCACAAGCCCACGGGTGCACCTTTCTTGTTAGTGCAACTCGTGTTTTGTACTTTGTTCTGTCTTCTATCTTTATAAATGTTAACTTGATGGTGCAACTCTTGTGCTTTTTCGACCTCTGTCCTTATCGGCGTAATTTTGATCAGACCGTACCGTTATGATTGCACCGCTGTAGATGAGAATGACGAGTGCGGGCGCCTTAGCAGACCCTACAGACGTAAGGTTCCATAATATATGAGGGCGGTTCCACTCATGTGTGGAGAAGGTGTAGTTGGATGATGGGCAGGTGTGGTAACGACTCTTCCTCTTCCTCTTCCTCCTCCTCTCTCCCCGGCAGACATCATGGTGGGGATGGGCTATTCGCGCGAGGAGATCAACGAGTCGTTGACACGCATGAAGTACGACGAGATCACCGCCACCTACCTGCTACTGGGCAGGAAGTCCACGGAGGTGAGACACACACACACACTTCACAGACTTGACTTTTCTCTCGTGAAGACACACACACACATACAGTAACACCCCCTGTGAGATGACCAGCCTTGACATCACACATATATGCATAGTCACTGACGGGTGACAAAACCTATTGTTACTTTACAGTGAGGTGAGAGAACCTGTCTCTCTTTCTCACACACACACACACACACACACACAGTGCAAAATACCCTGTAAGTCCCTGTACATCCCATTTTCTTGGTATATTCATCCACTAATACCTGACCAGTGTAAATAGAGAGAGTCCAGAGAGTTAAAGATGTGAGCTTTGACAAGACTGCACACACACACACACACACACACACACCTGCTACTGCATGAAGCCCCTGTGCTGTGGAATGCCCACGCCCTGCCCACGCCCTGCCCTCACACACAGCGGAGGAGCTGCTCCTAACAGCCCTGTGTGTGTGTGTGTGTGTGTGTGTGTGTGTGTGTGTGTGTGTCCTTCCCTTGGAGCTGCTTCTCTCCTGCTGAGCACTGATCCTCTCTCATGCTGTGTGTCGGCTCTGCCTCTTTCAGTTTCAGTCTTTATAACCTTCCCCTTTCTCTCTCTCCTCTCTCCATTTATTTCTCTCTTTCTCTCTATCCCTCTCTCACTCTCTCTCCTTCTATCTCTATTTATTTCTCTCTCTCTCTCTCTCTCTCTCTCTCTCTCTCTCTCTCTCTCTCTCTCTCTCTCTCTGTCTATCTCTATCGCTCTCTCCTTCTATCTATTTATTTCTCTCTCCCTATCTCTGTCTATCTCTCGCTTTCTCTCTCTGCTTCTATCTCTATTTCTCTCGCTCTCTCTCTTCCTCTCTCTCATTTCTCTTCCTCTCTCTCTCTCTCTCTCTCTCTCTCTCTCTCTGTCTATCTCTATCGCTCTCTCCTTCTATCTATTTATTTCTCTCTCCCTATCTCTGTCTATCTCTCGCTTTCTCTCTCCTTCTATCTCTATTTCTCTCTCTCTCTCTTCCTCTCTCTCATTTCTCTTCCTCTCTCTCTCTCTTTCTCTCTCTCTCTCTCTCTCTCTCTCTCTCTCGTGACTCTTTCTCTTCCTCCTGATCCAGTCCACTTCATTGAATTAGCCTTTTATTAGGTGAATTTAATATTAGTGCTAAAACGCTATTAGCGCGAGTGGCTGCGTCTGTCTATCTGTCTGTCGGCAGGCTGTCTGATGGGGCTTTCCTTAAGTTTTAAAGTGAATCTGAGTGAGGCTTAGACAGGGGATGGTCAACAAAGCGTCTGAATCATCAAAGAGCTGCTGCTTTTTAAGGCCCACTAAGCAGAAATAGTAAAACAAAGACTAACGTACTCTAAATATAGTGCTTGACTCATCAAGGGAGTTATTAATACACTGTGTGTCTGGGTTTTTGCGTGTGTGTCTGTAGATTTGCATACATGTGTGAGCTTGACATATGATTTGTGTTTAAATGCATGCTCCGACTTATGTGTGTGTGTGTGTTCGTGTGTGTGTTCTCTCTGTTCTTCCTCCCCTCGTAGCAGGAGGCCAGTGACTCCAGCTCAAGCAGTAACCTCTCCCTGGCCAAGGCCCGGCCCAACAGCGAGCACAACAACGGCCAATCCCCTTCGCACCTCAAGGTCCAGCGCAGCATCTCCTCCAATCAGAAGCAGCGGCGCTACAGCGACCAGGGTGAGCACCCGCCCCTCCAAAAACCTCTCTAGAGTCTTCTCCAAAGACATTCCGTGACTCTCGTGCCTACATCTCGCCCGTAAGGTAACCCTCGGATGCTGATGGGCCGATGTGTTATTTAACGGCATCTTACAGCGTTAGCGCACCGTGCACAGTTCTCTGTGTTTTAATGGCCGTGTTGAACACAGAACGTAGCCACCCATAAGAAGTGACAAGGATGTGGAGTTTCTCGCCGGCTTTTAGCGTTTCTGCATCAGCTCCTCAGACCTCTTTACTACTATGTGTTACGCAACTACAGCTAGGCAGACAAGTGTCCTGGAAATGCCCTTTTATCCTCACTGTCCCCACACACACTACTCTCTCTCTCTCTCTCTCTCTCACTCACTCACTCACTCACTCACTCACTCACTCACTCACTCACTCACTCACTCACTCACTCACTCACTCACTCACTCACTCACTCACTCACTCACTCACTCACTCACTCACTCACTCACTCACTCACTCACTCACTCTCTCTACTTCTTCATTGACCTGGCCCTCTCCTATTCTCTCCCTTTCTCTCCTTCCTTTTCTGTCTCTTTTCCTCCCTCTCTCCATTCCTGTATGAGGGATTGAGGGCTCTTGTGTGTGATTGGAGATGATGACAGGCCATGGGTTGCTAATGAGGCAGGACTGGCTATGTAAGGATTGTGGCCAGGATCATTAGTCTCAAGTGTTTTATTCATGCGGGGGATGAGAAAGTGTCATCCGTTGTTTAAAGCTGTTATAAAGGAGTTTAGGTCCAAAACTAGCAAGCTAGCGTAGTCCCTTTAAGGCATGCTAGAGCCTTGCAAACCCAACAGGTAGCACAGGTGCAATGGCGTTTACGCTCATAATACCTCACCTCAGAAAAGTGGTAAGCTGTATCCTGCATCCTGTTACTCGAGGTTTCTTCCTGTTCACAGGGAGGTTTCTTTTTCCTTCCTCCCTTGCCATTATGCTTTGGTTCAGCTTCAGTTTCAGTTTCAGTTTGTTTATTTGTTGAAGAGGGACAGTGTAGGCTAGTTTACATTGGCAGTCCCCCTGCCAGAGTGTTAATGGCTAAACAACTTAAAAAAGGCATTAATATATACTGTATATCAAACATAACATTGACAAAATAAAATAAAATCCCAATATATAAGTTCTACTGACCCACTAATGCTCACATTTTTGGTTATTTATTAACCATGTTTTAAGATAATTTAAAGCTGTTAAATGTTCAAGCCCTGGGTTTTATAAAGGGCCTGGAGACAATGGTATTGTTTTGGCACTAGATACATACAATGGAATTAAATAGTTGCTTTAAGTAAAGGAGTTTGAAATGTCGTCTCTCTGTCTCTCTGTCTCCAGCCGGCCCGGCCATCCCCTCGGCGGGCGGCCCCAAGCGCAGCCAGACCACGGCGGCCGACGGAGACCTGAAGGAGGAGGCGTCGTCAGGTGCACAGCCCCGCAAGTCCAGCTCCTCGGGCAGCCGAGGCGTGGCGCCCGCCAGCCCCCTCCTGGGCAACGCCAACAACCCCAACAAGGCCGACATTCCCGACCGCAAGAAGGGCACTGCCACCCCCGGCGTGAGTTTGCCACACCACACCGCCTTCGCCACATCAGATCCCATCGTTAGCCCTCAAATGCTAGCTGTCAATCCCCCGTTGAAGACCGTAAGAGGGGAGAAACACGACACTGATGGTTCACTGAAGTGTGAGACGTACACAGGCGCTAATCCTGCTAGCCTTAAGGCACTCTGAGATTCCTTTGAATGAAAAGTGCTTTAAAAATAAAATGAATTATTATTATTATTATTATTATTATTATTATTATTATTATTTATTATTATTATTAAGCATTAACGGCTGGTGTTTGGTGCTGGCTGAGGTTAGCCTGATGTTGCAGCATGTGTCAACTAGCTTAGAACCTGTGAGAGACCAGCAGATTGAGTAGCTCTGGCGTTTTTAAAAAAATTACATTTTAGTCTCAAAAGCCCGGGCCTATCCCAAGAGTCTTTGCAAGCTATAAGCAGGGTTTCAAGTAGACATTAGATGAAGTGCTGTCTGAAGAAGCCATTGGCTGACCATGTATGTGTTTTTTTTTTGTGCATTTCAACCCCACTGCCCTCAAACACACATGGACACTCACAATCACTTACACACACACACACACACACACACACACACACACACACACAAACACACACACACACACACACCTCTCTTCAGAGCACGGCATCCAGCGGTATGACCAGGAGGAACACCTATGTGTGCAGCGAGCGGAACGCAACAGACAGGCACTCAGTCATCCAGAATGGCAAGGAGAACAGGTAGGTCTCACACACACACAAAACACACACACACACACACACACACACACACACTACAGGAGTGACCATGAGCCCAAGGCTGTCTGGGCACAGAGACTCACACATCTGGTCTCCCTGGCAGACTGGAGTTTGGAATGTTTCACGCCAGACAGCACCATAATCTAGGCCACCCGTTCATCTGCCAGTGAACATGGCTGCCTTTGGAGTCAAATACAAGCTCATCTATAGGTGGATTTCCTCAAGTCAAAAAGTCTCTTTTAGACTCTTCCCCTCAAACAAGCCAAAGCAAAACAAACTTAACCATGAGTGTGTGTATCAGATGGTTGCTTTGATCGATCTTTGCCCTTATAATCTGGACTACAGACTGTAGACCTCAGCATATTTTCCCAGTACTCTGAACATGCTAAACGTAGTCCCTCCCTTCCCAAATCACTAGCTTATCACAAGCCATCAAGAAACAAACAAAGGTGATTGGAAAAACACATGCCCTCTGGTAGCACCTAGTGGTGATAGTGGTGAACTGCAGCCCAGGGTGAGTTATTGTCAGTGAGTACCTTTTGTAGGCCAGAGCACAGCCAACCCAAAAGCTAGCATCCAGTGCAGTCCGGGCAGAAACCTTACACACACACACACACACACACACACACACACACACACACCGCCCCCCCCCAGACACACACTCCCTCCCTGGCTCACAAGCTTTAAACTTGGACCTGAGCTGTGGCTAGATCCTGAGGAACAGCGCAGTGTGTGTGTGTTCCACTCCAGAGGATCTCCCTGTTCCTTGTGCCTCGCTGATCTCTCCCACTGCCACTGAAGCCCACTGAACACAACAGCTGTGCCTGTGTGTGCCTACAACAAACAGCCAGCTTCTCTCACACACACTACTCTCTCTCTCTCTCTCTCTCTCTCTCTCTTTCTGTCTCTCTCTCTCTCTCTCTCTCTCTCTCTTTCTGTCTCGCTCTCTCTCTCTCTCTCTCTCTCTCTCTCTTTCTGTCTCGCTCTCTCTCTCTCTCTCTCTCTCTCTCTTTCTGTCTCTCTCTCTCTCTCTCTCTCTCTCTCTCTCTCTCTCTCTTTCTGTCTCGCTCTCTCTCTCTCTCTCTCTCTCTCTTTCTGTCTCGCTCTCTCTCTCTCTCTCTCTCTCTCTCTCTCTCTCTCTCTCTCTTTCTGTCTCGCTCTCTCTCTCTCTCTCTCTCTTTCTGTCTCGCTCTCTCTCTCTCTCTCTCTTTCTGTCTCGCTCTCTCTCTCTCTCTCTCTCTCTTTCTGTCTCGCTCTCTCTCTCTCTCTCTCTCTCTCTCCTGTCTCTGTCTCTCTCTCTCCCTCTTTCTTTCTCGCGTGTTCTTTCCTCTTCCAATCTATTCTTTCTTTATTTCTCTCGATTGCTGTTTCTCTCTCACTCACACCCTTTTTCCCCCTCTCTTTATTTATTTTTTTTGTATCTCTCTTTCCATCTCTGTCACTCAAGCTCTTTCTTTCTCCCTCTCTTTTTCACTTTTTCTTTCTTTCTTCTGTTATTTTCTTCTCTGCTGACTTTGCCGTTGTCTTTGTTTGACTTCCTTTTTTTTTATATATATATATATATATATATATATATATATTTTATATTATGTTTGTAAGTATATTCAGTTTCTTCCTTTGCATTTCCAAGTAAAAAAAATGGATACCCTCTCTTTCTCTTTGGCCCCCTCTCTCCCTCATCATCCACACACACACACACACACACACACACACACACACACACACACACAAACACACACACACACACATTCCCTCACCCCCCCCTCAGCCTGAGTGAAATGTCGGCCTGCGGTACGAGCGCGTCTGCCTACGCCTCGGCCGTGCTGGCCTGCGCCCCCAGTCGCCTGCGTCACCAGCGGGGGCTCTCCCTGTCGGCCTCGGGTCACTCCTGCCGCGCCTCCGCCCTGCCTCCTGCCGACGCCTCCTCGGCCTCCTCGGCCTCCGCTGCTGCCTCTGCCTCGGACTCCTTCAGGCCCAAGTAAGGGCCAGACTCCTCCACAGGAGAGGAGAGGGGCCACCACCAGCGTCTGTCTGTCTGCCATTCACACGACTCTCTCACTCCTCTGTCTTTTCCTCTCTCTGTCCATCTCTCTACTCCTCTGTCTTTTCCTCTCTCTTTTCCTCTCTCTGTCCATCTCTCTCCCTCTCTCTGTCCATCTCTCTGCTCCTCTGTCTTTTCCTCTCTCTCTGTCCACCTCTCTCTACTTCTCTGTCTTTTCCTCTCTCTCTGTCCATCTCTCTACTTCTCTGTCTTTTCCTCTCTCTGTCCATCTCTCTGCTCCTCTGTCTTTTCCTCTCTCTCTGTCCATCTCTCTGCTCCTCTGTCTTTTCCTCTCTCTGTCCATCTCTCTGCTCCTCTGTCTTTTCCTCTCTCTGTCATCTCTCCACTCCTCCCTCTCTCTCCCTCTCTCTGTCCATCTCTCTACTCCTCTGTCTTTTCCTCTCTCTGTCCATCTCTCTACTCCTCTGTCTTTTCCTCTCTCTGTCCATCTCTCTACTTCTCTGTCTTTTCCTCTCTCTGTCCATCTCTCTACTTCTCTGTCTTTTCCTCTCTCTGTCCATCTCTCTACTTCTCTGTCTTTTCCTCTCTCTGTCCATCTCTCTACTCCTCCCTCTCTCTCCCTCTCTCTGTCCATCTCTCTGCTCCTCTGTCTTTTCCTCTCTCTGTCCATCTCTCTACTTCTCTGTCTTTTCCTCTCTCTGTCCATCTCTCTACTCCTCTGTCTTTTCCTCTCTCTCTGTCCATCTCTCTACTCCCCTGTCTTTTCCTCTCTCTGTCCATCTCTCTACTCCTCTGTCTTTTCCTCTCTCTCTGTCCATCTCTCTGCTCCTCTGTCTTTTCCTCTCTCTCTGTCCATCTCTCTCTACTCCTCCCTCTCTCTCTCTCTGTCCATCTCTCTCTACTCCTCCCTCTCTCTCTCTCTCTCTCTCTCTCTCTCTCCCTCTCTCTCTCTCTAACCTCTGTGTGCCGTCCCCTCGTCGCTCTTCTCCGCCATCTCTAATATCTCTGACCTCTCCGACTGGATTCGCTCGTGACCTGTCTGCAGTCTTGACCCCCCCAACCCACCCTACCCCACCCCCACCCCCTGGGTCTACTCCACCTCCTCATCACCCCCTTAAGCCAATCAGTGGCGCTCTCTTGCAGCCAACCGAGGATGCCGCCTGTCTGTCTTAACCAATCAACTGCGTCCTCTGCACTTTTCCCCCTCTGACGGTCAACACTAACCTCTTACCGCCCCCAATGTCCAGTGTCCAGTGTCCAGTGTCCACTCCCACTAATGACCAGTAGCGTTGTGTGCCATTAACATAGACACATAGAGCCAGCCAGAGGTTTCATGAGTTCAGTAGACCAACTAAATATAAATATAACACATCTGTGTGCTTTGAACTGTTTGAGCGTGTGAGAATCTTGGGTCGTTTGAGGTAACGATGTGTCACAATTTGCACCTTGATGTGTTTTTTGAGTGGTTGTTTCTGTGTCTGGTGACAAACACTTACACATGTACATAAGTACACACACACACACACACACACACACACACACACACACACACACTCACTCACTCACACTCACACAGCGAGTGCAGCTGAGATCTGCTAGCTTAATAGAGAGCTGTATAGTGACAGTGAAACAGAGAGAGAGATGAAAGAAAGAAAGAGAGAGGGGAAGAGTAAGAGATAGAGAGAGAGAGAGAGAGAGAGAGAGAGGATGACAGGGGAATATACAGGTCAAGGACACTGCAGCCAGTGTACCTTTCTCTCTCCCGCGGCTGGTGATGAAGTACCTCATGAATACCAATAGCTCCACTGATGCCCTTAGAGGTGTGTGTGTGTGAGTGTGTCCGTGTCCGTGTGTGTCCGTGTCCGTGTGTGTGTCCGTGTGTGTGTGTCCGTGTCCGTGTGTGTGTGTGTGTCCGTGTCCGTGTCCGTGTGTGTGTGTCCGTGTCCGTGTGTGTGTGTGTGTGTCCGTGTCCGTGTGTGTGTGTGTGTCCTTCGGTAGTCGTTACACCAGGGATGTCTGACTGCGACACCAGGGCTGGCGTAGGGACAGTGGCCACCGTGTCTTAAGAGCGTAGCGGAGGTGTGTGTGTGTGTGTGTGTGTGTGTGTGTGTGTGTGTGTGTGTGTGTGTGTGTGTGTGGCCACCGTGTCTAAGAGCGCAGCGGAGGTCAAAGATGTCATCTCTCTCAGGGACAGTTCTTCCACACCCTTGAGACGCTCCCTCAGAGGGAGATTGATGTGGTGGGATGGGACTGTGTGTGTGTGTGTGTGTGTGTGTGTGTGTGTGTGTGGTGGGATGGGTCTGTGGAGGTGTGGTGAAATAACTAATGGTGGTGTTGACAGAACCTTTAGAGGCAGATGGGGGCTGGGACTGTATTAGCACCTGTCAACAAAAGCGATGAACTCATCGCAGACGTCTGGGCGAGTTGTTTACGTCGGTCAACCTCCAAACGTCAACAGACTACCCTCTGAAGATTTGTGTGTTTTGTCTCACAATATATTTATATATTTGTCTCAGACATATTGTACTTTTATTTCTATCAAGTCTGTTTTGCTTGCTGAAGTTACTATTAGGGTATGAGATAGATTGAGATTAGTAATCGTGACATTGAAGAGAACCACACACACACACACACAAAAACACACACACACCAACACCAACCAACACCAACACTCATCAACAAATCAATGTATCCAATGTAATCTTCCTCTTCCTCTTCCTCCTCCTCCTCCTATATATATTTGTCTCAGACATATTCTACTTGAACTTCAGTTGTTTTATTTCTATCAAATCTGTTTTGCTTGCTGAACTTACTATTAGGGTATGAGATAGATTGAGATTAGTAATCGTGACATTGAAGAGAACTACACACACACACACACACACACACACACACACACACACACACATAAACACACACATAAACACACACACATAAACACACACACATAAACACACACACACACACACACACATACACACACACACACATACACATACACATACACATACACATACACACACACCAACACCAACCAACACCATCAACAAATCAATGTATCCAATGTAATCATCCCCCTCTTCCTCCTCCTCCTCCTCCTCTCTCCTCCTCCTCCTCCTCCTCTTCCTCCTCCTCCTCCTCCTCCTCAGTACGTCGGGCGCGGTGCCAGGCCAGAGGAGCCACGCGGGCAGCGGCGGGGGCGGCGCCTCCACGCACAGCGTGAGCAGCGGCAGCGGTGCCACGCCTCCGGACCGGCTGCGCTTCCCGCGGGGCACGGCCAGCCGCAGCACCTTCCACGGCGGGCAGCTGCGAGAGCGCCGCACCGCCACCTACAACGGGCCGCCCGCCTCGCCCACGCTCTCGCACGACGCCACCACCCCGCTCTCGCAGGCACGCAGCCGAGGCTCCAGCAACCTCTTCACCAAGATCACCTCCAAGCTCACGCGCAGGTGAGACCCTAACCCCTTCACACACACACACACACACACACACACACACACACACCAGCATAGTCATAACACTGGATAACACGTATGCATGTGTGGATTTATACACACACACATATATAATATATATATATATATACACACAGTTTGTGTATAATATACAGTACTGTGAAAAGGCTTTAGGTACATTTGAAACAATGCTGTGAAGTGAAAATGAAGAAGTGCCTTCAACTTTTCACATTACTGTATATACATATACACACATGCACATGTGTAAACACACACACATACACACACACTGACACATGCATGCACACACTTAATCTCACAAATACATAGACTTAGACACTCTTACATATATACACACACACACACACACAATGACAGGCAGTTCACCCCGACACACATGGACGCCCGTCTCCTGTATGCTTGCAGGGTGATGCCCAGAGCTGCTTCCTGGCTAGGTCCGAAGTCAGAACTCATAGAAGCCCCCACCCTGGCCAGCTACCCCTCCACACTCTCGCAGTCACACACCAACATGCACCCGCACACACACACCTTCCCCTGTGACCCCCAGCAGCACTACCTCCTCCTGCCCATCCCCAACCACTCCTGGTCCTCCTGGTTCCCAGACTCCCTATTCTCAGAGCATGCCTCCCTCGAAGCGCCTCCCCCATATCGGACCCCCTCCCTGGGCCCTCTCCCCCCATATCGGACCCCCTCCCTCGGCCCTCTCCCCCCCTCGTAGATCCTAGAGGAACAGGGGTAGATACTAAAGGAACAGTGGGTAGGTCCTAGAGGAACAGGGGTAAATACTAAAGGAACAGTGGGTAGGTCCTAGAGGAACAGGGGTATATATTAAGAGGAACGTGAGTAAATCCTAGAGGAACGTGGGTAGATATTTAGAGGAACGTGGGTAAATCCTAGAGGAACGTAGGTAAATCCTAGAGGAACGTGGGTAGATCCTAGAGGAACGTGGGTAGATATTTAGAGGAACGTGGGTAAATCCTAGAGGAACGTAGGTAAATCCTAGAGGAATGTGGGTAGATCCTAGAGGAACGTAGGTAAATCCTAGAGGGGCAGGGGTAGATATTAAGAGGAACGTGGGTAGATCCTAGAGGAACAGCGATGGCTGTGGGGTAGAAATATACATATAATAAGCACCATTTGAACGGCTCTGAGAAGCTCGATCTGCTGCATCTGGGCCCTCTTGTTTAACCCCCCCCCTTGTAGCTCCTAGAGGAGCAGGGGTGTGGTGGCTGTGGGGTAGAAACATAATACAGCTATGAAAAGCTCGATCTGCTGCAGTGTCTGGGTAGAACTGCTACTGTGCTTTTAAATCTTCTGTCCAGAGCAAATCTGGAGTTAGTGTAGTCGCTCAATGAGCTGGGTAGTGCGGAGGATGTGGGAGATGATTGCTGCTTACTGCTTGCTTGGCCCCGATGCATAGACATTTCTCCCACAAAGGTCAAAGGTCAGGGATTAGCCTGGGTGTTTTGACACCACAGTCCTACCATTGGACCTCATGCAAAGACCTTTGTTTTAAAGCAGACACGGGACATCTTGTATGAGCAATTATAGACACGTGTCAGACATTACGAATGTTTGTTTAACATGCCGTCGTATAATTATGTAATGCCAACTGAAGATAAAAAAAAAAGTACAAGAAAGTTGAGACTAGGAAACGTTGCTATTGAGGTCCAATAAAGCATTTCTTACTTCTGTGATATTACTTGAGAGCTTTGAAAACATAATGGTTATGTTTTTGCTCTGCTCTTACCCCTAAAAATATATAGTGGCAGTTCCCTTTTAAAGCGTCATTTTATTAGCTTAATTAGCTTCTCATATTAACCCTGCTTTTTACAGTGAAGTGAAAGTGAAAGTGAAAGTCCTCTCTCTTTACAGGCTTAATCAGATTTGCTAATGCACTGTTTCGTCTTCTAATTTAGGTTGTAACATTATATAAAATGATCTAAACAGCATTAATCTCCATATGCTTTCGTAATGCAATCTATTTAGCACACTGCTTAGCCTGTCACGAGTTAATTTATCATGACAGTACACCATACACCCAGAGAAACGGCTACAGAAATAGTAACAGCACATCGTCGAGCTTCAGCCCTAAATATAAAATATCCAGATGCCAATCACCTAAGACTGGCTGTCGTGGCATCAAGCGATTTGTCATTTCCTAAATCCACTTCAAATCACATCAAAATTGACATTGCTGTCTTTAGACGAAAGCTGCACGTGGAGCGTCACCAACGTCACAGATGAGCCCAGACCAAATCCTGCTCAGCCTTTCTATTTAATCAATGTTTAATCGTCCATTTTTTAAATTAATGTATTTACATCCCTCTTCCTGTTTTTTTTTTTTTTTTTTAGAAACATGTCATTCAGGTTTACCAAAAGGTAGGATATTTGAGAACTCAATAACTTGTCTTTCGCGTGCTATTAACCGAAAGAGTTTTCTCTCTCATTCTTTCTTTTATTTTAAATTTTTTTGCGAGCATTTGCTAGTGTGAGAAGCAGCTGCATCGAAATGCCTGAGAAAACACAAACACCCACGCACACACACACACACCCACACATTCACACACACTCACTCACTCACTCACAGCCTTGTCTCTCACTCTCTCTCTATTGAGCCTTGATCTGAGTGTGATTGAGCATGCCTTAGTCCTCTGCCTTCTTCTCCTCCCAGTCATGACGAGCCGAGCCCCCGTCGGGCAGCCTCTCTCTTAATAGTTCACCCATGCATGCCTTCTCACAGGGCACACACCTGACCTCTGAACTCTGACCTTTTATCACATTTGTTATTTTGGCAATGAAAAAAAAAAAAAAAGACACACAACAACATTCACATTTTTCACCAAGTTTCTTTCACAGGTAAGTCTGTTGTGTGTTGTGTGGGCGTCTGAATCTAAGCGGGTCGATTAGCGACCAGGTTGATTAACTTCACAGTGTCTCTGCAAAGTTATCTTCATCTTTAAAGAGTATTAGGTCCCCCCCCCCCCCCCCCCCAGATGTCTTCTGTGTGTGTGTGTGTGTGAACTAGGGTTAACACACTCTTGTACGATTCAGGCCACCCTACTGGGCCCTTAATTTGGCCGGCGACAGATGTGGCGATTGAGAGGGGGTTCGTAACAAGATGGAGACCAGGTACCGAGGCTTTCGAAAACAACCCCCGCCCACTACCCCCAACGATACCCCCCTCCACCCCTTTCTATCCCTCGTATGAGCCAACCTCTGTTTGCCTCCCAAAGTCTGGAGCTCCTGCCACCTCCACTGGGAGTTTCTTCCCCAAAAATGACCCCCCCCCCCCCCCCCCCGCTCCAGTTTTTTTTCCCTCGCTCCAGGTATAACCACCTTCCTCCCAGCGCTGTGTTCCCAAAGGAGGCGATATGTGTGAGCGCCCCCTAGGGTCCCGGAGTTAGCCTTGGCTCAGGACTTCCATCAAGTACCTCCGTTTCTCAATGTCTTGCTGGCAGTTCAGGGCAGTTTGTGATCGGCTGTCCCCCCCTCATAGGACGTAGCGGTTCATGAAACAACCTCCCATCCTTTTGGGGGGAAGTCTGCCTGTCATTGCCATCTCTCTGCTGTCATTTCAGCCCCAGTTTACCCAGCTCCAGGGACAACCAGTGCTCAGCATCAATGGCCCCCCTATTCTGGAGCTGTAACTTGCCTTCAGAGCAGTCTCACTAATGAGACACCCCTCTTCTTAGACCAGAGCTCCTTTCTCTTCATGGCTAACATGATCTGTTTTAACACTCATTTAATAATAACTCCTTCCTGATTGAGAGTAACACAACTAAAGCTTGTTTTTCATATGTAAACTTTCTTAAGTGCTCTGGCAGAGCTATTTTTAGATATGGAAATAACATAACAAAAGATAGTTGCAGGTATAAGCCCTTTTTTTTCTAGTCAGTTTTTCATAGTCCAAGTGGAACGTGCCGTCCAAGCAGTGACCAGTGACCAGCGACCAGCGGTCCTCCACTGGTCTGGGACTTCTGGTCAGCCCAAAGCCCCCAGGCCTCTGCATGCCATCTGTCCAGCTGTCCATCTGTCCGAGCCTTTACCACCTCTCTCCACGCTCTCTCTCTCTCTCTCTCTCCACGCGCTCTCTCTCTCTCTCTCTCTCTCCACGCGCTCTCTCTCTCTCTCTCTCTCGCTCTCTCTCTCTCCATGCTCTCTCTCTCTCTCTCTCCATGCTCTCTCTCCACGCTCTCTCTCTCTCTCCATGCTATCTCTCCACGCTCTCTCTCTCTCTCTCTCTCTCTCTCGCTCATTCTCTCTCTCTCTCCACGCGCTCTCTCTCCACGCTCTCTCTCTCTCTCTCCATGCTCTCTCTCCATGCTCTCTCTCTCTCTCTCTGGACACGTCTTGCATGCCTCGGAGCAGTCCATCAGCTCTCCCTCTCACCCCATCCATCTTTCACTCTAGTCATTTCCCTGTTATGCTATGACTTACTCACTCTCTCTCTTTCTCTCTCACTTTTCTCACTCCATATTCATCTCTCCCTCTGACAACTGTTCTTCCAGGTTCCTTTCTCATGTGCCGGCTCTTTCTGTCTCTCTTTTTCTCTTTCTTTTTTTTTCTACATTTTTCTCTAATTCAGCACGAGTGTCTTCCATATTCTGTCATTTGTGTGAATCAGCATTCGATTGAATAACATGTCATGTGTCTGCTTTAATGTTTTACATCTGTTATTTGCTTGACCAAGTAATCTTATCTTCTTGTAAGTGTCCCATTGGAAAGGAGGTAGACACAGCACACTCACAGATAGTTTAGGTGTCTCCTTTACCCTTGGTGTAGTATTTGTTTCCACCCTATTAAGAGTCACTGGGAGCAGGAAGAAAGCTGACTCAGCATGTGGGCTTTTTAGACAGGAAGTTGAGTTGCTTGCTCACAGGAAGTCCACCGCAAGAAAGTCTGCCCTCCTGATGCTACTGTCAAACAAGGACTCAAGCCAGAACAAGTGCCTTCTGTTTTTTTTGGGGGGGGGGGGGGGGGGTTTCATCCCAGCAGCTACCTAGAAAGCAGCCTACGCTAAAAGAGAACAGAAACTAGCATGCTAACAAGTTGTTGTTGACTTTCCTTCCCCAAAATGACTAACATATTTTCATCCACTCTTCTTTTCCTTCAAAACACTGATTGGCTGTTTTGTTCGCTCTAGTCCATAGTTCACATCTGGTTGTTGTCATGGAAACGAACGCTCATTGTTTTGTTTTTTTCTCTCCCCTCTCTTTTTCTCCTCCGTCAACTCTCACTGCCGCTCGTCCATGAAGAGGGCCGGCAGAGTTTGAGAGGAATGGGAGATATGAGGGTTCAAGGTGAGACTTATTTTTTAAGGTGGGCGGGGGGGGGGGGGATGTCATTACTCTCTCACTCGCTCCACTTCCACCTCCATCAGAAGGGTAACAGAGGTCACCCTATTACCTCTCTCCACTGCACTAAAGAGCCGGACCCAGTCGACAGGAGAGCAGGGGTTCCGATCATCAGGCATTTTAAACTTCCATGCACAGTCTATGTTCATAGTCAGCCTGTTTTTACATCCCATAGCATAGGGATCCATTAGTTCCCAGATATGCATTGGGAAGTCAACAAGCACACACACAATAAAGTGTCTTCAAGGCCATGTTCCATTCCCATTATTCAAGGAAAAGGGCATCCAGAGAGAGTCCCTCTCTGGTATCCGTGCTCTGCTGCCACCTTGTGGAGAAACAGAGCAAATGGCTTAAGTTGACCCCGTAGCTGTGTGGACACATTAAGGCCCTTAACTACTCCTCCTTCCAAGTCCTTGTACATGCAGACCCTCTCGTCTATTCCTTAGATACTCTGCAGGGCCACTAAAAAGTGAAGTTAAGGTATGCAAGGGTTAAAGTGAGAGAAATGGAAAGGGGCCCGTATTCGCCGTGAAAGGAAATGTCTGAGTAGTTCTGTCCCAGGCAGGGAGGCTGTTGCACTGTGTAGCCCAGTGTGTGTGCCTGCATGCCCTAGAGAGAAGCCTCCTGCATGAGTGTCATGCTCCGGTGCTAATGCCATCTGAACGCCTCATGCATGGACGGGTTAGTCGCAGCACGGTGTTACCTCATGACACGCACGAGTTCTCCTGGTGAGGGTTCTCACGAACACTGCACTGACTGTTTCACTGACATAATGTCTCTCCTGTCTCAACGCAACAAATAACTCACCATAAACATTGTGTTCAGTATTCCTATAGATAGGTATACTGAACACAGTGTTTATGTATATTAATGTTATATATACTGTATATAAGCTGTATGCATTAATTGCATTAGTTATTTAAGTTATATACAGGAGAAGATATCAAATTCTTTGCGCAAAATTTTTCTATACTAACTCGTTAAGGTAAATGTATTTGGCAGATGCGTTTGTATATGTACAATACTATATTCAACATCCAAAAACTACAATTCCCACAGTTCAGCACAGTCACTTAGGACACACAACCCCTCTGCCCTCTCTAACGACCTCTTTTGCCTCTCTACCCCCCCCCCCCCCCCCCCCCTCCCTTCCCCTACACAGTCGCAACGTTTCCGGGGAGCCCAAAGAGGACGCAAAGGACAGCAAGCCGCGCTCGCTGCGCTTCACGTGGAGCATGAAGACCACCTCCTCCATGGAGCCGGCGGACATGATGCGCGAGATCCGCAAGGTGCTGGACGCCAACAACTGCGACTACGAGCAACGCGAGCGCTTCCTGCTCCTCTGCGTCCACGGCGACGGCCACGCCGAGAGCCTGGTCCAATGGGAGATGGAGGTGTGCAAGCTGCCCCGCCTCTCCCTCAACGGCGTGCGCTTCAAAAGGATATCGGGGACATCTATCGCCTTCAAGAACATCGCCTCCAAAATCGCCAACGAGTTAAAGCTGTAAAACTGGGACAACCCTAACTGAAAAGCGGAGGAGGGGAAAAAAGAAAACAAATAACAGTGACATACGTACAAAAACGACATTAAACGATACCAGAGAAAATGTGAAAAAAGCAACTAAAGGACTAAAGGCACACACACAAACAAGCTAGCATAATCAAGCTGAACATGGTTTATGAACAAACAACAAAAGTAGCAGATACTGAAAATAGCGCTCAAAAAAACACTTACAAAGTATGTACCAGAAAATAATGTATAGACTTATGCCTTAGGCAATAATTTCCCGCATCTTTCCATTGTTATTATTATTATTATTATTATTGTTATTATTATTAATTATTATTATTATTACTGATGCGGTCGTTGATTATTAAAAAGTGAGGAATTGAAATGCATTGTTTTTCTTTTTTTCTCTTTTTCTTTCTTTTTTTCTTTTTTTTATTGCGCACTACTGCTTTAGTTGGGCTATGTGGCCATAGTCATCCACCGGTCCACCCACGACCCCAGCAAAGAAAGTCACTTTACAGAAGAAAACAAAACAAAAACTAAAAAAAAGGGGATGAAAGCCAACGGCTCCATCCTTCCCTGTGCTGCCTCCTGGCGTCCCCTCGGCCCTCGACCCCCCCCCCCCCGCCCAGTGAAACTGGCACATAGTATGGCCAATGCCAACGCCACCCTCAGCTGACACGCCCCCCACCCAGTGAAACTGGCACATAGTATGGCCAACGCCAACGCCACCCTTAGCTGACACGCCCCCCACCCAGTGAAACTGGCACATAGTATGGCCAACGCCAACACCACCCTCAGCTGACACGCCCCCCACCCAGTGAAACTGGCACATAGTATGGCCAACGCCAACGCCACCCTCAGCTGATGCGCTGGTCTGGGGTAGAGGCCAGCAACTGCACTTGCACCATGTGAACATAAATCTATTTTATTTTTTTTTTCGTCTTTGTACGTTTGTTTGTTCATTCTGTTTTCTTTGTTCATGTCTCTGGGTGATGGTGGTGCTTTCTTACCGGAAGACCCCCGCTGCCCCTATATGTGTGCCTGCATGCACACCCACTCAAGCAGCCAGCCACCCTCTCACACACACACACACACACACACACACTTCATTAGCAACACTGCTGAACCCCTCCCCATCACCCCTGTCCTGACTGATGCAGCTGGTCGTCCCCTAGCAACAGCAGCAGCAGCAGCACTCCCAGGACCCCACTGAAGGTGTTCCAGAACCCCACTGATGGTGTTCCAGGACCCCACTGAAGGTGTTCCAGGACCCCACTGATGGTGTTCCAGAACCCCACTGAAGGTGTTCCAGGACCCCACTGAAGGTGTTCCAGTGAGCCAGTGAGTTCCACTGAAGGTGTTCCAGAACCCCACTGATGGTGTTTCAGTGAGCCAGTGAGTTCCACTGAAGGTGTTCCAGAACCCGGACCCCACTGAAGGTGTTCCAGTGAGCCAGTGAGTTCCACTGAAGGTGTTCCAGAACCCGGACCCCACTGAAGGTGTTCCAGTGTTCCAGTGAGTTCCACTGATGGGGTGCCAGAGGCAAGAGGCTGAATAGAGGAGGGCCCCCCAAAGCCACTCGAGGCTCCGCCGTGCACATAATGGGCCCCTGAAAGAGAGCGAGAATGAGCTCCAGTCCAGCGCTGTAGGCTGGAGGGCTTACACAAACACACACACACACAAACACACACACACACACATATGCACTCACGAACGTGCTCCCAAACACACAAATGCAGAAAAAATGGGGATGAGCTTTTTACTGTGTCTCATTACCTTGAGTCTATATTGAGTTTGTTAAATAATATAATTATTAGAGAGAGAGAGAGAGAGAGAGAGAGAGAGAGAGAGAGAGAGAGAGAGAGCGAAAGAGAGAGTGAGTGGGTGGTTGGGAGTATTTTCCTTCCTTATGTATTTTTTTGTCTGTTGTCATGGATCTTACGAGAATGCCCTCTGCTAGCTCTTGATAATAGGGTCAGTAGAGGTGGTGTCATTTTGGTCAAGAGATTAAAGGTCAAGAGTTCAAGTTGCCACACACTCAGCCACCAGTATTCACTCCAAACCTCTTCGTATTCTAGCACTGTCATTACGTTTTTTTGTTTATATTACGGATTATTTAGTGTTGTCTTATTATTGGTTGGAATGTAAATAATGTGCATTAGTTTGGCGACAACAGCATCATGATGTACCATTTTTTTTGTTTGTTTTTTGTTTTGTTCTTTTTTTTTTTTTTTTTTTTTTATCTGGCTAATAGCCAGAAACAAAAATAATGTAACTCATCACAGGTTAAGGTTAATCAGTGTCTCCATTAAAACACTCTAAAAGCAGTCTCTGCATGGGTCTGGCCTCACTGTCGCCTGGATGTGGAAGTGTGTCCCTCATCATCATCATAAGAAGCTCATTTGTGTACTGTGACAAAAGGCTACATGGATAAGCAGGCTACGCCTGTAAGGATCTGCCCAGATGTAAAGTAAGCTATAAGAAGACCATTTTGTAAAATATATTTCTCCCCTCAGCATTTTGCCATGAGTGGCTAAAACCTTAACAGTGCAGTCAGGGGCTTATTGTTGTGGGGAACAAATGGAATGCTTCTAGACCAATAACACTGACAGATCTGAAGGGTAATAGCTGACAGTTGTTCCTGTATCCTTGTATGTGTTTTGATACCTTGAGTAGTTTTTTTTTAATTAATTTGTTGAGAATTTAGAAGGACCTGACCAATGCATATGCAGGGAAAGGGCCGAGACAGAGAAACAAAGTGTGTGAAAAGTTTCACCCTGGTTGGCAGTCCAGAGGCATATTTAGTTTTTGAGAACAGAAACTTCTTTCAGCACTTTTGTATTTCCATAGTATTACCCTTGCACTTCACAAGCTGCATGTTGAACTACAATTTAGTACAAAGAGTGTTGACAGTATGCAAAGTATCAGTATCTCTACGACTGAGTATTATTCTTCAAACACATGCACACACAGAGGCTCAATCTCTGTAGAAGTTAGATGTTTGTGGAAATGTCTGTGATTTCCAGGTGTCATAAATAAGAAGGCTACACCAGCTAGGATCTGCCCAGATAAGATATAAGAACATTTTGTGAAATATATTCCTCCCCTCAGCGTATGCCATCTGTGGCGTAATTAAGCAACAACCTCCAGTTTTCACCACAAGATGGCGTCATAAGGCAAGCTACTGTAGGTCTCTATCAAAGTAATCAGAATATCACTATTCTTCAATAAGTTGTTGCAGATCAGGTGCATTGCAATTTTCACTGCTTGAGTTAAAATATTCTACAAAGGGACCTGTATACATAAACTAGACATCTCATGAGGTCCCCACACCTCAAAAAAACTTTCAATTTGTCTGAGTGGTCAAGCCAAATTGCAGGTAAACAGCTGAATTGCTAGTTACAAATTGTATTGTGTAGCCTTCCAAAATACCTGAACCATGTCGTTTCCATTACACCAATAGTTATCAAATCTATTCAGATGCGTCTAATGGAAGCCATTAACTCTTAAATTATCTGGGTCATTCATTCAGAATGTATTCCGCCCTTCTGAAGAACTTATGAAACCAGTCTTATTTTGCTTACTTTCCATTTTCTTGGCAAGTTGATATTTGGGTCACCATGAAGACAGTTTCAAGCATAGAATACACAAAAAGGTGGATTTACAGCTGAGGTTAGTCATGTTCAAGCCTTGTGAGGGGCCAAGACAAAGGGATAGAGTTGTACCCAGCTAGCTGGTGATACGTGTTAGGAAGTGCACTGCAACATGGCAAGTTGATAATGGAGAACTTACAAGTCTACAGTAGTACCTCCGTTAAGTTGACAAATGTGGAGATCCAATTTAACATAGCCATTTGGAGCCACTATGGAGCCCAGATATAGCAATTTGTACACACACACACACGTATTATTCCTATACACATCCAATCAAGTATTATTCCTATACACATCCAATCAAGTATTATTCCTAGTGTGGCCCGCAATCACTTCAGCTCAGTTCCCCCCTTGCCTTACCAATTACATAATATCACACTACAACTAAATACTGACGCCTATAGGCAGCCCTGTTGAAGCAGGAAGGTGTTACTGGATAAGGCATGTGGACTTTGAACTACAACAAAGTGGTGTTAGCTTGTTAGCACACATATGCTTTTCACAGCTGTGAGAGCGCTTGCGATGATTCACAATAAGCAGTAGACGCAAACAATTCCATGGGCCAGAGATGTTTTATTTCAGGTGTTAAAATCCATCTTCAACACTGCAAGATGTCTGAGATACAAAATCCTTCATCATCACTGATGGAAGACTCAGCTAACTTTAGTGCCACTAACTCAACACGGGCAAAGTGTATTCCTCGATGTAGTTAAGATTATTGGTTTTCGGAGGACGGGGAAAAACACTGGTGGGGTGGGTTGGGTGGACAGGGTCGAAGTTGAGGGGTGGGGTGAGGGGTAAGGGGGGGGGGGGGCAGGTCTGTGGTGACGGATGAGGGTTTGGACGGAAACGCGCGCGCACACACACACACACACAGGAGAGCGTCTACTTCTGTTCGGGCATGAGGTCGTCGAGCGACCCCCCAGCCTCCAGACGCTTCTCCATCTCGATGAGCAGCTTGACTCCGTCGACCACCATCTGCACCGCCTCCACCTCTGAGAAGCCCAGACGATCGGCGTTGGAGATGTCGAACACTCCACCCACTGCGGCGGTGTCTACTCCACCTGGAGGAAGGAATGAAAATGGTGGTCAATTTAAAAAAAAAAAAAAATAGAAAAAAAGGTGTGCTCAGCAAGACAAAAATAAGATCTGCAAATTATTTTAAGGGTTTTATATTTCTTTTATCGTGATTTTAGTAAGCCTATCAGAACACCAGGTTCTGATACGATGTTGATCATTTTGTATTTCTTTTACTCCATGTATTGCTCCTGCTGCTTGCTTTTATGTTCGCAAGCACTTTGAATTGCAACTCTTGTACGAAATGTGCTATATAAATAAAGTCTTACTTACTAATTTCAGTAAAAGAAAGAACATTGACAGTGCAAGGAAGCACACGTGCATTGCAGCCCACTTGTAACAAAGAGACCTTCTGGTTTTAGTCTAAAATAGAATGGATGACCCGGGTGAAGTGGGCCCTTGAAGCTCTTACCTGTGCCGCGTTTCTGGAGCCTGAGCCTCTTGAGGATCTCTCCGAACTTCTCGTTTTTGCTGACGTTGGGCAGCTTGACGTGGACGCCGCCTCGGAGCCCCGTGCCCAGGTTGGAGGGACAGGTGAGCACGTAGCCCAGGTGCTCGTTCCACATGAACTCGTGGCCTTTGTCCTTGAATAAGGTCTCAATCTGCAAAACACAAACACAGGGTCAGACTACGGTATACATTTCAATCTTCAATTATAACACATTTTGTACAAATGTTTAGCACTTTTATTTTGGCATCGTAACCTCCCACATTTTAAGGCTACGTCAGTTTTAGGTCTTTAGTAAGAGACTACAAAAGCAAGGAGTACCATTTTTGGAGCCACCATATATATATATACACGAGCAGGGCCAAATCTGAGGGCCATACCTTTGTGAGGCCTTCGCAGAAGCGAGTAAAGACCTCCTTCATGTTGCCTCCCTTCTGCATGGAGATGACGCGCAAGTGGTCCTCCTCGTTCACCCAGACCAGGAAGGTCTTGGTGTCGTTGTGCCTGAAAACAAGCAGATGGGAGTCCAGCTTTAGGACTACAAATCAGAGCACAGGGCAAGCACTTGGGACCAGGCTTCATAGTTTAGCAAGATTGAGTTTCACTAACTATGCATCCAAGACTTTCTAGCCAGAACAAGATTAAAGCTCATCTAATTAAGTACAAGATGTGCCTAAGGGGTTGATCCATTTTTAACACAACACAAAATAACCCTTTTGTTGCAGTCATTAAAATGCTGTATTCCTTTAAAAGGCTGCCATTCAAAACGTACAGTGTTCATAATAATGAACTCTGTTAACCCCTGATATGTCATTGGAAACACTTCAATGTTTCCTTTACATTATTCAGAGTTGTTCAACATAATTTGATAAATCCAAGCTGCAAAAAGCCCATGTAAGAGACAAACAATGCCATCGATTGCCACACATTACAGCGGTAGCACCAACGCTGGGGTGGGCAGGAGACGCTCCACAAGTGCCCTGCATCCCCTCTGCATCCCCTCTGCATCCCCCCTGCATCCCCCCTGCATCCCCCCTCCATCCCCCCATCCCCCTCCATCCCCCTCCATCCCCCTCCATCCCCTCTGCATCCCTCTGCATCCCTCTCCATCCCCCCTCCATCCCTTCTCCATCCCTCCCTGAGGATGGACTCACCAGATTCCCCTGCCGTCGGGCCAGTCACGGCCCATTCCGGAGGCCAACAGCAGCGGGGACACGGGCTTGTCGAACAGGAAGTGATCGTCGATCAGCTGCTGCTGTTCCTCGTCCGTCATGTTCTTAAGAGCGTAGTACTTTCCGTTCAAGTCTCCGTCCAGGGAGCTCAAGCCTACGGGGAGAAATAATTCATGACTTAATATTATTATTAAAGTTTCTATTAGTAATATTATTGAAGTTTCTATTAGTACAGAAGTACAATATTAAAGTTTCTATTAGTACAGAAGTACATTATTACATTAGTAAAGTTTCTATTAGTAATATTATAATATTATTAAAGTTTCTATTAGTACAGAAAACCAAAAGATAAATATTTAAGCTGGAGATGACTTGGCTCTCTTACTCTCGATGGACAGGTTCTCGATGCCGCGCCTCTCCCCGCGACTGCAGTGGGGGGGCAGGCAGAACCCACGGATGCTCCTGCCAGTTCGGACTCTGGAGCTCAGGACGTAGTTGGGGTCCAGATCGTCACCACCCTGGAGGCAGTCACAAAGACTCCATTACTCAACAGCCAATTCATGGGTCCCAAAGACGTTACTTCCGTGACGCCTGCCGCCATCTTTGTGACCGCCTCAACCAGTATTCCCATTGTATTATACGGTTTTTGTACCCAATAGTAGCTAGTTAGTCATATATAATAATATATAGTAATCAAATAATAATAACTGCAGGGGCATCCATAAACACATTACTTTTTGCAAACAAATGGTATTATTTATTGTCTGAAGTGTTGACCTGGTTATAGAGCCTCACCTGAAGGTTGTCTGGGTTCAGGTCGGTCTTGTGTTTGTCTGAGGGCTTGTATCCTCCGTGACGGTCCTCGATGATTGGGTCGAGCAGATCCTTGAAGACCTCGTACGTTTCCTCATCGCCAGCAACACAACCTACAGTCATGATGAATGGATGACCTAAGAATGGAAAGACAAGAAATTAAAAACTGCCACAAAAATACAATATACACGTTAACTAATAGCAAGTTAAATACACATTTTTTTGTCAATTTTAATTATAAAATATATTCTTAATATAAGGATTCTATAGTTAACCAGGAGCAAACGGCCATCTACGCGATGAACCCGGTGGCCTTGGCACACCGTAATACATCAGTCAAAGGCAGCCAAGGCAAGGCCCCTCCTTTGCTCAGTGGCGAGTCACCTGAGTCACTTAGGCACATTTAAATTTAAGCCAGACATGTGTCGATGCCAATTAAGCCAGGTTATTCACTCGTGGAGTAAACCATGTTACATGCCACCAGACTGCCGGTAGGAATCCTTCAGCCGATACCATGACTGTTCGGGCGCTTGCTTGGTTGTATGACTACGGCACACAAAATAAAACTAGTAGGTTTAAAATCTGATTGAACACAAGGCTTGTAGAAAAATCCGTATGATAAACTAGCAAAGTTTGTACGTGTCTATATCAACATTGCTTGAGAACATATAGAACAGTGCAGTGGGCTACCACCCTTGGACGGTAAAAGCATGAATGGGGAGGATTTTTTTATTTATTTTTTTAGCAAGGACGCGATCATGGGCCGTCTTTATAAGGGCTCTCGGGTGGACAGCCAAGGTCGTTGGCAAACCGAGAACCGTGGGAGGGGGGGGTGGGACTTTACCTGGGTTATCAACCCCAGTTTGAATGACATCATCCAGAGTAAATCCACTGGGGGTTTGTTTGTCCCGGAGGCTTGCGTACAGCTCCGGAGTCAGCACCTTCGCCATGTGGTTGTTGTGCTGGCTAAGGTCGGGGTACTCCTGCTCCGCGGAGTAGTTCATCTTCAGCTGGTTGTGAGTGTTACCGAAAGGCATGATTGTTCTCACCTGGGTAGCAAAGAGACGGTAATTAACTTCTTGAAACGTCAGACATCCCTTGGTACCAAAACGGATCGACCCATTTAGCCGCATTAATGATGACGTAACAGTATTAAAAAGGTCGACATTTTTTGTAATGAAATCGCGAGATTGCATTCCATACTCTACTCGGCAGATCACATCGAATTTGCTGTGATAAAAGTGCACATACAAAACCAGAAACATTCGGTTAAACCCATTTTCATAAAATCACAGCTTGCATGGAATATATCCATCTTTGTGCAAACATGGAGGAATTCTCTAGATTCACATTCTTCTAAAATATTTAGCAAACACTTGCGCCAAATATGTGCACTAAGGCAGAAAAGGTTGTGCCTGACTAAGAATGCGTACTGCGCAGCACCTTCAGTTAACGTCACCGAGCACCAAGCGTTAAGAAGACACCGCAAGGTCGTTGACAGCACGTAAGGACATAGTGATAACTGCATCTTTTGACAAAGCCCGATTTTCGGAGTCAATTAAAGTAATAACCAACTAAGGAGGAAACGATCATAAAAATGCTTTATGGCATACCAGTTGTCGACATATTCTGTTCAAAAAGGTGACAAATATGCGTACAAAGAAGAGACCGTTTCCAAAAGCAATACCCTTTATTAAGGTATGCCTTTGTTCTACCCATTATCCCGGTTTCTGACAGAAAGATGACACTGTCAATTGCTCAAACACATACAAAAAAAAAAAAAAAACATCAGAAACATGACGCATAATCCTACAACCATGCCTTAACGGTTTTTTGCATTTGACAAATGTACCCTACCTTATTTCGATTTTCTTTGGGAAAGACAAAAAAAATCCTTTCTCAAGACCACAAACGAACACACCAACACTGACAATGGTGTCCAGCAATAAGCGGCTTTCCTTCGGTTTTATACACCAAGAGAGACCATTTTTGATTGGGTGCTATTTGAGTCCATTCATTCTATTGGAGAGGGCATGCACGCAATCACACAGCGCTGAGCAATTGCTTCCAAGGATCACATGACATTTTTTTTCCTTGAGAGCTCTTATCGTAGTGATTGACAATCGTCGCAAAACGAATATGGAAGAATTCGACTTCACAATATCGCTACCAACAAATCAAATGAAGGGTATTTTTTTTATCAATCTGGATATACACGAAGACGTGAGCATAATGTAATAACAAACAGTTGCTTGACACGCTGATAAGTGGGTTGTCTTTATGTGTTATTTGGAAACAAGGACAAGCGTGGTAAGGATGAAAATATTTAGATCTATGATCTTTTGGCCTGCCCCTTAAATCACGGTCCAGTGTTAATGCGTCCTTTCAACCATGTTGTGTTTTAATATTCCTCCTAAACATTTTACTCTTTTTGTTTGACAGCTTCCACACCATCCCAAATTGTTACCAAGACACCCACAGACAAATATTTAGATCATTAGCGAAACACGAGAAGACGATTTGCATTTGTGATTGTGATGACCACGGTGACATGGGGTTGCCATGCCAATGTCCAGAACATTTTATTCTAGCATTGGCCCATACTCTAGATAAAGTTATTCTACATTGTCATAACTGATAAATTGACATGCGTGCTGTGTCCTTGCCCAGCTTGTTGTGATGCATGTGTCAGACACTTTATACAGATACAGAGAACAAAGAGAGCAATGTGACTACTTTTTGTACTATCCTCTGATTTTTAACACTTTGGAGGTAAATCAAGACCCTACTGTCTTTGATATGTGCAGTAATGTTATGGTATGGCATGGCATGTTATGTGGTGTAGTGTTGTAGCCTGGCATGTTATGTGGTGTAGTGTTGTAGCCTGGCATGTTGTGTGGTGTAGTGTTGTGGTGTAGCCTGGCATGTGGCAGGTGTTTATTTTGTGGTGTACAGGTGTTTGTTTTGTGGTGTAAAGGTGTGTGTTTGGTGGTGTACAGGTGTGTGTTTGGTCGTGAACAGGTGTGTGTTTGGTGGTGTACAGGTTTGTGTTTGGTGGTGTACAGGTGTTTAAGAGGCACTGACTGAGGCAGTCTCCTCAGAAATGAATGGTTCAAAGGGCAGGTATTTCTTTCTACTGTCACATAGAAAGAAAGCAACCAGAAATATATAAATGGAGAAATGGGGAATTTGTTTGGCCGTTTGATTGCATAACCCGATCCTGCACCTCTGTAGTCACCAAGGCTGCTCTGCCCCTTTTTCAAAAGTGCTTTCAAGTCAACACAATATCCTATGTGCTATGTGGACTCCCAGTGTTTTTTGGGTAGGTGTGAAGTGGCAAGCAAGCCTGACATAAATCATTATGAGTTTGTTCCAGTCCTCTGAAGTGTGAGCCTTTGCGTCACAGTAGGGATGCAACTTCTGTCCGACCTTTCAAACATCTACAGGAAATAGCAGTGTCTTGTGCCCTGTGGTTCCAATTTAGAAAAAAACTAAGTTAAGACAATGTATGACTTCCTCCATCCTTTTAAATGGCCATGTTAGCGGTGTCCTTCTCTACAATGAGGCTGTACCCATTTTCAGAGCTGTTTTGCCCTGAGCTACCCATTTGTTGTTGTTGAAAAGTTGCTTTCATTTAGCATATTTAAAAACAACAGGAGTTGCACCAAAGTGCCTCCTAGTCTGCATATATAACATTTAAAACATAAAATATATAGGATGTACCAAAACAATAAACTAATATGTATGCAAGTAAAAAGAAAATGGTGAAGATACATAGAAATAAACATAAACTAACTAAATCAAATTTATAAAAATAATCGATAAGAGAAAAGTTCAAATAGAATCACAAAACCATAAATATGGGGAACCACAGATAATAACTTCTATTATTATATGGCAAGACAGTTAGAGCGTTCTGATTGGCTAATGAGAAGTCATGCGTATTGCCCTCCTCACCGGTAAATGAGGATCCGTATTGCCCTATGACGACATTTTCAAAATGAGTGAAAGCGATCAGTCTGAGTTTAATTGACGAAAATGAAAACATCAACAGCCATGAGGAAATCCAGAAAAAGCGAAGATGTGTTATTGAAAGTGATGATAAAGACTAGAAACTATAGTTTGGATCACTTGTGTTGTTACTTTACTGTAAATTAAAGCCATTTTAGCCAAGCCGTGTTGTCCGTTTTCTATCAAAAGTAATTGGTTACTAGGCAACACCTAGTCGTGAGAAGACTTGAGAGCTCAACAAAACTACATGTTTTCTATTTATAATTACCATTTCTTTTTATTTAGGAAATAAAAGGAGCGAAAAATGTATACAAAATATAATAAACAACTAACTAACCTCGATCGTTCGGTCATGCTGGGAAATATCAAACTTCAGCTTTGGCATATCAACCTCTGTATCGCTCAGTCGATACGTTAAAGCCTCAGTTTGTAATTTCCTGGCATGAACTCACTCTCGGTTAGTAAGTAGTTATAACCCATCCATAATGGTTTAATGTCTTCAAGGCAAAGAAGTTATAAATTGTCTTAACCAGAATTAAGAGGGAAATATATTTAAGGGTCATCAGCATAGCAGCGATATGAGAACCCAAGCTTTCTTAACAACTGGCCAAGAGGCAATAAATAAAGTGAGAACTGAATGGGGTCAAGTATTAAACCTTGTGGGAGACCACATGAGAGGGAGATGGTCTCTGTTGACCATAAATGTCCTATTGGATAAATAAGAGGCAAACAAAATGCTTTCCTCTTAACCTCAACACAGTGCTTCACTGCTTCGATGGCAGCCGTCAGATCTAGGAGAACCTAAATCGAACACCCCTAAAATCAGCTGTGAGCAGCAGGTCTTTTGTAATTCTCAAGAGGGCAGAGATTTATGATTTCTAATTTATTGATTTATCTTGAATTTTTTTTTTTTTTTTCACGGGAACAAAGAATGCACACTAGGGAAAAGGGGTGGGCAAGGTGGGGGGGGGGGATAGAAAAAGAAATATGTGTTTCTTCAGAAATGGATACAATCATGATTGCTTATGAGTTATGGAATATGAAATGAATAAACACAATAAAGTATTAAAAAAAAGAGGGCAGAGAGTGCTGGGATTGATCGGGAAACAGGTCCCATTCTCATTCAAAAATACGCTTTAACTGATTAAAAAAAGGGATTGTGGGATTTGTAGTCCAATCCCACTCCATCTCAGGTTGAACAATAATTGCTGATGATCCACCAATGCTGTATATAGGGCATGAATTGACGGCCTAAAGCATGTTGACTCAGATGGTCACAAGCGCAATAGGCATTAGTGCCTAGCACTGGCTAATTCAATTTACATCAGGGGGCTTACTGCTCTAGGCTTCAGTTTATTGACAACTGACTTGTGAAGCCTAGTGTTATTCCCATCTTTAGCTAGCTTTACCTGGTCACTTTACCCCATCCCTCCCTCCATCCATCCATCCATCCATACTTCCTCTCTCCAAGACTCATGAATGCGCTTCGGTGGACTGAGTACACTTAGAGGATTTAGCGTAGTTAAATTCTCAGAGGCCTTACCTTTGGTACTTAAAGGCGGCTCTGGCGTTACATACCATTTCCTGAGTCTCCGAATGAATGACACTGAACGGCTTCTGGATTTACTCCATTGGGTGTAACAGATGATGCAATGGTAGGCTGTCGTAGTTCCTCCCAGATTCACAAATCCTCACTGGCTGTTTTAAAGAATGGGAGAGTGGTGAAAAAAAAATTGAGGCACATGTGGAAGGACGCCCCAGTTTCAGGGACTAAAATGGCTTCTTCAGGGGGACCCAAGGGGAACAATGCGGCTGACATCTCTAAATACATCATGATGTGACAGGCAAGGAAATGGCACACTAAACGGAGGAGTAATAGAACAGGTGCCTCTATGTATTCTAGCAATATATCTTCAAAGGAAAATGCCAAGAGCTGTTTGAACGATCACAATAGAAAAAAAATGGTTTTGTCTACAGTTCCTAGTTGAACACATTTATTCATTTTCTTTTGAGATATTTAAGGACAGTTAGACCAGAAACAGATTAATTATGAGGCACAGATATGAGAATGAAATTCTTCTTATTGACAATTAGATTAAGTGTCATTAAAGCTTGCCATTGGATCTCAGCACTATTGATTTGAACGTTTGACTGTGTGCTTCTCTGGTGCCGGTTCCTTCCTCCTGAGATGCAGGTCTGCGACACGTGCAGCCGCATCTGCTTCTGACGCCGCATGTTGTGTCACATGACTCTAAATTATTCAGTACGGAGGTGAGGGGCAGGGGTCTGAGGGAGGGAGGGGGAGGAAGAGGATGAGCAAGCAGCACAGCTCAGCTCAGCTGGAGAGAAGAAGGGAGCAGGAGATGTGGGGGAGGGGTGTGTATGTGTGTGTGTGTGTGTGTGTGTGTGTATAGAAAGAGAGAGAGAGATGATGCATGGACATAGTCTTGAGTCGCATGTAGAGGCTCAGCTCAGCTGGAGAGAAGAGAGAGTGTGTGTGTGTGTGTGTGTGTGTGTGTGTGTGTGTGTGTGTATAGAGAGAGAGAGAGAGATGATGCATGGACATAGTCTTGAGTCGCATGTAGAGGCTCAGCTCAGCTGGAGAGAAGAGAGAGTGTGTGTGTGTGTGTGTGTGTGTGTGTGTGTGTGTGTGTGTGTGTGTGTGTATGTGTGTATGTGTGTGTGTGGAAAGGGAGAGATGTTGCATGGGCCTACCCTTGAGTCGCATGTAGAGGAAGCCGTGCTCGTATCAGCTCCCATGGGATGGCCATCCATCACAGACAGCAGCTGGCCCATGTCCAGCCAATCAGACTCTGAACACTCTGGGCTGATCAGGCTCATTCTGCAGCCCCTTGCAGCAGTAGCAGCAGCAGCCTCTGCAGTCCTGCACTGGGCACGCCTCTACCTGTGGCGCAGGGTGTGAGCCAGCAAGCATCCCCCTTGTTCTCTCCCCCACACAGACGTCTCTTATGCAGAGCACCATCGCCCTCATACTCCATCACATCGTCACATATGTGCACACACTAAAGAGATGTCTTCTCAATGAATGACATTCCATTCCTAAATGAAGGACCTAGCTATCGGAACATGACATTCCTATATGAAGGACCTAGCTATCGGAACATGACATTGCATTCCTAAATGAAGGACCTAGCTATCGGAACATGACATTCCTATATGAAGGACCTAGCTATCAGAACATGACATTGCACACTTATATGAAGGACCTAGCTATTGGAACATGACATTGCATTCATATATGAAGGACCTAGCTATCGGAACATGACATTGCATACTTATATGAAGGACCTAGCTATTGGAACATGACATTGCATTCATATATGAAGGACCTAGCTATCAGAACATGACATTGCATTCCTATATGAAGGACCTAGCTATCAGAACATGACATTGCATTCCTATATGAAGGACCTAGCTATCAGAACATGACATTGCATTCCTATATGAAGGACCTAGCTATCAGAACATGACATTGCATTCCTATATGAAGGACCTAGCTATCAGAACATGACATTGCACACGCCTATATGAAGGACCTAGCTATCAGAACATGACATTGCATTCCTATATGAAGGACCTAGCTATCAGAACATGACATTGCACACGCCTATATGAAGGACCTAGCTATTGGAACATGACATTGCACACGCCTATATTAAGGACCTAGCTATCGGAACATGACATTGCACACGCCTATATGAAGGACCTAGCTATCAGAACATGACATTGCATTCCTATATGAAGGACCTAGCTATCAGAACATGACATTGCACACGCCTATATGAAGGACCTAGCTATTGGAACATGACATTGCATTCCTATATGAAGGACCTAGCTATCAGAACATGACATTGCATTCCTATATGAAGGACCTAGCTATCGGAACATGACATTGCATACTTATATGAAGGACCTAGCTATTGGAACATGACATTGCATTCATATATGAAGGACCTAGCTATCGGAACATGACATTGCATTCCTATATGAAGGACCTAGCTATCAGAACATGACATTGCATTCCTATATGAAGGACCTAGCTATCAGAACATGACATTGCACACGCCTATATGAAGGACCTAGCTATCGGAACATGACATTGCATACTTATATGAAGGACCTAGCTATTGGAACATGACATTGTATTCATATATGAAGGACCTAGCTATCGGAACATGACATTGCATACTTATATGAAGGACCTAGCTATTGGAACATGACATTGCATTCATATATGAAGGACCTAGCTATCGGAACATGACATTGCATACTTATATGAAGGACCTAGCTATTGGAACATGACATTGCATTCATATATGAAGGACCTAGCTATCAGAACATGACATTGCATTCCTATATTAAGGACCTAGCTATCAGAACATGACATTGCATTCCTATATGAAGGACCTAGCTATCAGAACATGACATTGCATTCCTATATGAAGGACCTAGCTATCAGAACATGACATTGCATTCATATATGAAGGACCTAGCTATCAGAACATGACATTGCATTCCTATATGAAGGACCTAGCTATCGGAACATGACATTGCATTCCTATATGAAGGACCTAGCTATCAGAACATGACATTGCATTCCTATATGAAGGACCTAGCTATCAGAACATGACATTGCATATCTATATGAAGGACCTAGCTATCAGAACATGACATTGCATTCCTATATGAAGGACCTAGCTATCAGAACATGACATTGCATTCCTATATGAAGGACCTAGCTATCAGAACATGACATTGCATATCTATATGAAGGACCTAGCTATCAGAACATGACATTGCACACCTATATGAATGACCTAGATGACTTAGAAGCTTTTCTGGCATGTGTTCATAAGCAGGGTTAGTGCAGGAACAGGACATTTATCATCGTGCTCAGGGTGAAATTAAGTTGGGTCAGTGTGCTTGTGTGACTTTTACTGAGGCAGGGAATGGAGGAGAGGAGGAGGGAGGTAAACCTTGCATCGTTCCTTTGTCCTTCACCCTGCTCTGTCAAGGGGATACTCTGCATTGTGCTCTACTGTATAACCTCGTGAGACGACAGAGGTTTAAAACACAGTTTAGAGAAGCCATACTCCAAGACTCCCATGGCAGTATTCTAGGATGATGAGAAAGAGACTGACATATTTGGCCCGACTGTCATTCTAATTTGTACTGTTAAATGCAGCCTGTCCACTGCCCTTTTTCACCAGTCAGGTTGGACCTGCTTCAGAGGGGGGTAGTGGGGATGCAGTGCTGACGGAGGGTGAAGGGAGGAGGCTGTGTGTGTGTGTGTGTGTGTGTGTGTGTGTGTGTGTGTGTGTGTGTGTGTGTGTGTGTGTGTATGTGTGTGTGTGTGTGTGTGTGTGACGGAGGGTGAAGGGAGGAGGCTGTGTGTGTGTGTGTGTGTGTGTGTGTGTGTGTGTGTGTGTGTGTGTGTGTGTGTGTGATGTGGAGGGCGGTTACAGGACTTCTGCAGTGTGCTGCTTGTATCCTGCTTGTGCAGGAGACATCCCCATTAAACTGGAAGGAGTCAAATAGATACAACCAATGTTCTTCTGTGTACTTTGCAGAGTACATCAATGATGCATTCTAGTATGGATACTAATAAATACCAACAAAATGCATGAACACATCTGATGCCCTTCATGTATTTAATGGTTGTAGAATAATTACAACATTTCAGCCACCACTGGTTTATTTATTTCCCATTGTGGGTTTGGTGAGGAGCACATTGTCCATTCTAATATTTGTAATTATGTGGGCATCCCCTTGGTGATGTGTGTCCAAATAGATGCAGACCCCATATTCAGGGCGTTCGAGAGTAGAAGCCAGGGATTAGTGAAGGCCTTCTTGAATATGGTGGAAGGGTCATGTTTAACTGCAAGACACAGTGAAAGATTAGAGAGAACCTTCAGACTGACCCCATCTCCAACGCCATCTTGTCCTTATGTCTGCCTGACTCAGCATATGCTTCTCTGCTGTGCAAATCTGCCACCTCCCAGGCCCCCTCCGTACTATTTGAAATGAAAGCACGCCACACACACACACACACACACACACACACACACACACACACACACACACACACACACACACACGCTAACCCTAACCATAACCCTCCCAGGCCCCCTCAGTACCATTTGAAATTAAAACACGCCACACCCATCCGACCTTTCGCCTGCAGCCATGTGTGTCTGCCTTGGCTGACCGGCGGAGCCATCCTAGATAGGAGAATTATAGTCACTCTTGCGTACCCAAAACACAAGCCCGCAGAAGCGACTGTCACTCGGCCATCTGACTCGTGGGCTAACGTAACTTGACATAATGTTTTGGGCAGGTCCACTGAACTGTTTTTTTATTTTCATTCTTTATGAAGTCTGAATATGGGATAGATGTCTCACAGGGTGTAGAGAGGGTGGTGGTTCCTAGAGATGTTGGCCACTGGGAGACACACACACACACCAGGGGTGGACGTGGTGGATCCTAGAGATTTTGGCCACTGGGAGACACACACACACACCAGGGGTGACGTGGTGGATCCTAGAGATGTTGGCCACTGGGAGACACACACACACACCAGGGGTGACGTGGTGGATCCTAGAGATGTTGGCCACTGGGAGACACACACACACACCAGGGGGGTGACGTGGTGGATCCTAGAGATGTTGGCCACTGGGAGACACACACACACACCAGGGGTGACGTGGTGGATCCTAGAGATGTTGGCCACTGGGAGACACACACACACACCAGGGGTGACGTGGTGGATCCTAGAGATGTTGGCCACTGGGAGACACACACACACACCAGGGGGGTGACGTGGTGGTTCCTAGAGATGTTGGCCACTGGGAGACACACACACACACCAGGGGGGTGACGTGGTGGTTCCTAGAGATGTTGGCCACTGGGAGACACACACACACACCAGGGGTGATGTGGTGGATCCTAGAGATGTTGGCCACTGGGAGACACACACACACCAGGGGTGACGCGGTGGATCCTAGAGAGGGCCTAGAATCGTTCAGTCAAGAGCACTTCCAGAGCCACAGCAGGGGGGGGGTGAACAGGGTGCTGACGGGTAGAAGTGGTGCTCCACACGCGTGTGACGTGTCGTCTTGTGATCTTCTGGGCTGCTGAGCCGTCACACATGGGTAGAGGAAAGACAGAGAGGACTCTGTGTGTGTGTGTGTGTGTGTGGTGTGTGTGTGTGTGTTGGGGGGGGGAGGGGGGTCTGTGAAACATCACCTGTCATCTTATAGCCCACTGCTCTATAGCATAGCAACCAGTGCATATGCCAGACCTGTGCTTCCTCTGTTCTCAGCTAGTTGGATGGAGAGAGAGAGAGAGAGAGAGAGAGAGAGAGATGGAGAGAGAGTTAGAGAGAGAGAGAGAGAGAGAGAGAGAGAGAGAGATGGAGAGAGAGTTAGAGAGAGAGAGAGAGAGAGAGAGAGAGAGATGGCTGAGGGTTTCAATTGATGGGAATTAGCATACATGTTCATTTTCTCAAATTGTTCAGTTTCACTTTGTCTGCTTATCCCCTTGTTTCATCTGCCTTCTCTGTGTGTGTGTGGTGTGTGTGGTGTGTGTGTGTGTGTGTGTTTCATCTGCCTTCTCTTGTATCTGCTGCGCTGGCTGATTGCAATGAGCGTCACCGGCCTGCCTCTGTCACTGACGTCTGGGTGTTTGTCAACACCCTCTCTGTCCAGTGGTGATTAGCGGAGTCCGCGGATGCTAATCCACTCCTGAAACTGAGTTCCTAACAGAGAGTGTGAGAGAGACAGTCACTTAACAAGTCATACCTAGGCTATGTCCCTATGCTCTCTCTCTCTCTCACTTTGATCGGAAGACCCTGTGACTGCTAATTTACTCCTAAAACAGCCATGTTTTTATTACATGTCCTACGATAGGATAGAGTGATGGAGTGAGTGTAAGAGATTATATTTGTTACATGTATCTCTCCCCCAATGTGATATCTGCGTCCTCTGTGCTGTATCAGCACCTTCTTCTATGGTATATCACCATCCCCTTACATTATGCTACTTCAGCAACTTCTTCTATGGTATATCACCATCCCCTTACATTATGCTACTTCAGCAACTTCTTCTATGGTATATCACGATCCCCTTACATTATGCTACATCAGCAACTTATTCTATGGTATATCACGATCCTCTTGCATTATGCTCCATCAGCAACTTCTTCTATGGTATATCACCATCCCCTTACATTAAGCTACATCAGCCACTTCTTCTATGGTATATCACCATCCCCTTACATTAAGCTACATCAGCCACTTCTTCTATGGTATACCACCATCCCCTTACATTAAGCTACATCAGCCACTTCTTCTATGGTATATTTCCATCCCCTTACATTATGCTATATTTCCATAATCTTCTATGTGCTATACCTTAATTCTCCCATGAATGACACGAGAGAAAGAGCCAGCGTACTGTTCTCGAATCTCTGCCTGACCTGGCCTGGCTATAGGAGAGACACGTGAAAGCTAATGCTAACGCTAATCTGGCAGCACTTCAGACAGGGTAGGGGAAGCTAAAAATCCTCTCAGGGAGGATGGAGTCCTGTGGCGCTGAAGCACGACAGCTTTTAATCAGAGGCAGATAAGCAGAAGCGGACACTAAGAGACACGGGACAGAGGAGGACATGACAGGACATATCAGGACAGAACCAGTGGTGTAGTCCAGGGTAAAATTAGCTTTCACTTATTTTTCAGCATTGCATATACCCACTTCTTAAAACAGGGTGTTTATCCTGTGCTGTAGGGGCTGCTTAAAAACATTAATAAGAGTATACCCACCTCTCCAGGGACCACTACACCACTGGACAGGACTACTGTTCAAAGCTGACCTACAGGCCTTGGGAGTCTGTTTAGCACCTTGAGACAATATAACCTCTTTATGGTGCTATATATATAAATATGAGTTATTGATAAATAATATATAAATGACATAAACATTGT
>NC_137921.1:68683935-68688935 GCF_963457725.1 Sprattus sprattus | reverse complement strand
TTGAAAGGTTGGAGTAAAATGCCTAGCAGTCCTGTGGTGTTCTGTTTGGTCTAGTTTTCTATCTGCTTATTTCCCTCTCCCTGTCTTTCATAATATTAATGTTACGCAAACTACATTAAACGGTGATACATGTCTGTCTGTCAGAAAGCTTGCCTATTAAAGGTCAAAGTCTGGACTAAAAAAAGGTTTTATGGCGGCCTTAGGAGTGCCTTAATGGTTCCATAAAAAAACATTAAAGTGACACTTTGCAAAGTTTTAAATACAGCACTGTAGCACTATATCAGAACCCTGTTTTGTCATCTCATGCCACTTTGACGTTCACCATTGCCACACCACACTTGGCATGACCCTCTCTGCCCACGGCCCTGACACCTGACCATCCAACTCCCTTCTCCTTCCCGGTGTCCAACCTCCTCTCCTTGGTTGGATTTTTAATATCCGGCATCCATCACTGTCAACCGCACTGCCCCCCCCCCCCCCCACACACACACACACACACACTCCTGTAGATCGTTGTGATTGGCTCCGTTCCCCTCGCACTCGTTTATTTTTCTCCTCCCTTCCTCTGTCCTTTCCATCGCCTGCTCTGAAAGTCTCCCCTTCTTGCCTCAGCTCAGGGTCAGGGTGTGTGTGTGTGTGTGTGTGTGTGTGTGTGTGTGTGTGTGTGTGTGTGTGTCAGCTCAGGGTCAGTCAGGTTCTAATCATGAAAACCTGCGGCTGACGCTGCCACTTTGATTTGCCACACATCCCCCAGTTCTCACTCCCACATCCCCCAGTTCTCACTCCCACATCCCCCTGTCCACGTGAGGACCGTGAGGTTCCAGGAGTGTCTCTGTGTGTGTGTGTGTGTGTGTGTGTGTGTGTGTGTGTGTGTGTGTGTGTGTGTGTGTGTGTGTGTGTGTGTGTGTGTGTGTGTATCCATGCTGCTGCTGGTGATAAGGGGGGAGTGTGAATGAGCACACAGGGCTGGTTTGGGCTGCTGTCTCGTCCAACTAGCCTGTTGTTCTGGTGTGGGGATGTCATGGCAACGATGTTGATATCCCATTGTTGACATCACTAAAGTTAACGTTTACTAGCTAGTTTGTAACATGGTTACATTAAGTAGTAGATCAAATGAATTCATGAAAATATATATCGCCAGCTCTTTGGTTTTGGCTTGTAAGCAGATGCTACTTCCTGTGTTTGCCAGGAAGTAGGGCTGGTTGCCACTCTGAGGTCGCTGCTGCTGCTGCCTTTGTTGTTGTTATTGTTGTTGTTGTTGTTGTTGTTGTTGTTGTTGTTGTTGTTGTTGTTGTTGTTGTTGTTGATGTTGTTGATGATGATGATGATGTTACTTAGTTCTGTGATTTAGAGTGCTGTTCACAGAGGACTGTTGGAGCTCATCAGGTCATCTTCAGATATAACATTCCTACCCCTACCCCACCCCCATCCCTGCACAGAGCAAAAAGTCAGCTGACCACCCATGGGCCAATTGCGGCCCATCTCTCGGAGCTGCGATGTGAGGCAATAGCTGTGCTTGCGCGCTCTTTCCCCTTCACACATGCAATGGTGTGTAACACGCCAAGTGTCAAACATAGTTAGAGAGAGTTGGAGTTGTCTGTGTGTATATGTACTGTATGTGTGTGTGTGTGTGTGTGTGTGTGTGTATGTGTGTGTGTGTGTGTGTGTGTGTGTGTGTGTGTGTGTGTGTGTGTGTGTGTGTGTGTGTGTGCGTGTGTGTGTATGTGTTTTTTCGGTGTATGTGTTTGGTGTGTGTGTGTGTGTGTGTGTGTGTGTGTGTGTGTGTGTGTGTGTGTGTGTGTGTGTGTGTGTGTGTGTGTGTGTGTGTGTGTATGTGTGTGTGTATGTGTGTGTGATTTCGGTGTATGTGTTTGGTGTGCTGCTAAAACAGCCCCTTGGCACTGAGTCACTCACTGGTGATGGTGGCAGCTCGGTAAGAGAGGCGTAGAACTTGTTTCCCAAGGCGGGGGGAAGGGTGTCTGTGAGTGTGTGAGTGTGTGAGTGTGAGTGTGAGTGTGAGTGTGAGTGTTAGTGTGAGTGTGAGTGTGAGTGCATGTGTGTGTGTGCGTTTGTGTGTGCGTGTGTGCGTGTGTGTTTGCGTGTGTGTGTGTGTGTGTATGTGTGCGTGCGTGCGTGCGTGCGTGCGTGTGTGTGTGTGTGTGTGTGTGTGTGTGTGTGTACGAGGGAGAGATAAAGCCAGAGAAAGAGGTGGAGTGGATGACTGGAGTCCTGTGTGTGTGTGTGTGTGTGTGTGTGTGTGTGTGTGTGTGTGTGTGTGAAAGAGGTGGAGTGGATGCCTGGAGTCCTGTGTGTGTGTGTGTGTGTGTGTGTGTGTGTGTGTGTGTGTGTGTGTGTGTGTGTGTGTGTGTGTGAGAGAGAGAAAGAGGTCCTCTCCAGTGGACGGCTGTCTGGAGCAGCACTCAGCGTTAGTCACCATGTGAGGAGTGGGCAGGAGAGATGCAGCCAGTCATTCTGCTCCTCTCACATCCTCTCTCTACTCTTTAATCTCATTTCCCCATAAATGTCCACCCCCAGTGTCGCCGTGGAGGAGTGTGTGTGTGTGTGTGTGTTTGTGTGTGTGTGTCCACCCGCAGTGTCACCGTGGAGGAGGGCAGGACGAGCAGCAGGCACCAGAGAAACGCCAGGCTGCTAAATCTGATCTGATTTCCCAACGCACATAATCCGCAGTGAAACCACGAGCAGGGTATTGCGGTGACCACTGCAGAGATTGGTTGAAGGTCGAAGCTTTTGCAGAACCTGCCCTCCTATTTCTGCCCTTGCCTTTATGATGCCCTCCTGCCGACCCCCCCCCCCCCCCTTCCCTCATCTTTTTTCGTCCCAAACGTACAAACCCAAGCTCTCTCCTCAGGACCGGTCTGCCTCTGCTCCACAGCTTGGACATTAAGATGTCAAGGCACGCAGGAGGAGACTGGATGCTGGCTGGCTGACTGGGACAGCATCCCTGTTCTCCCGGTCGTTGCCTGGGCAACAGGCTGTGTCAGCACCGGATTTGAACGGCACACCTTGTTTTGGGTTTCTGTGACGTTTTTTTTTGGTTGCCCTTCTGGAGCAGTAAGAAAGAAAGGAAGATAGAAAGAAAGAAAGAAAGAAAGATAGAAAGATAGAAAGAAAGAAAGAAAGAGAGAAAGAAAGAAAGAAAGAAAGATAGAAAGAAAGATAGATAGAAAGAAAGATAGATAGAAAGAAAGATAGAAAGATAGAAAGAAAGATAGAAAGAAAGAAAGAAAGAAAGAAAGAAAGAAAGAAAGAAAGAAAGAAAGATAGAAAGAAAGAAAGAAAGAAAGAAAGATAGAAAGAAAGAAAGAAAGAAAGAAAGAAAGATAGAAAGAAAGAAAGAAAGAAAGATAGAAAGAAAGAAAGAGAGAAAAAGAAAGAAGAAGCCCATCTGGCATTCTTGTGTCTTTCTCCTGGGACTGAAGACACGAAGAGGGATTTCAAAGCTTACTGGATGAAGGGCATAACACACAGAGCCTGGTATTTTAATATCCTCCCTCTCTAAATGCCCCTCCCTGTCTCAAAATACACACCACACACACACCACCACACTCTCTCTCGCTCTCTCTTTCTCTCTCTCCATTCTTCCCTGGTGCAGAGGCTGTGTATAATTCATCTGCTGGTCCTGTGCCGTTCTTCGTTTCTCTTCATTACTATTAGATGAGTGATGGGCGTCTCGTGCCTGTATGGCAGCGCGCCTACACACACACACACACACAGGCACACAAGCAAGTACACACGCATACTCATACATGAGAACACACACACACAGGCACACAAGCAAGTACACACACACACACACGTATACTCACACATGAGAACACACACACACACACATACTCATACATAAGAACTCACTCACACAGGCACACAAGCAAGTACACACACACACGCATACTCATACATAAGAACACACACACACACACATACTCATACGCAACTAAGCATGCATACACAGGCACACGGACACACACATAAACACACATACATGCATACTTGGACTCATAAACAACCAAGCATACACACACACACATACACACACACACACACACACAGACACACACACACACACACTCAGCTCTGCCTCTGTAGGCTGATGAAGGAAGGAGGGGTTGTTAAAATGGCAGTGTTATTGATCGCCACGGTCAACCCCAAAGGCCACGCAATGGACAGGGTGTTAAACACTTGCTGTCATACACACACACACACACACACACACACACACACACACACACTTGCTGTCTCTAGATTTATCTCCATACTCTCTGTCTCTGCTTTCATCTCCTCAAAAGATGACTAAATAAAGACTGGGGGATGTAGAAAAGAGAGGAAGAAGGAGTGGAAAGAAAGAAGGTGGAGTGGAAAACAAGAAGAAAGGAGAAGAATAAGAAGAGGGTGCTGACTGTGATGAAGATGAAGGATGATAATGATTAGGAGGGGGAAGAGGAATCAGGTACTCCGCTAATGACCCCAGAGACATTCAGGAAAAGCATCTAGTCTAGCATCTAGCATCTAGTCTCTGTGAGATGAGCGTGTTTCTGTCACTTCCGTTTCATCCTCCTCCTCACTGTCCCTCAACATTGCCCTCTGGCTCTTAATGTCGTTCCTTATCTCTCTGCTGTTGTCCCTGTACAGCCCCCCCCCCCCCCCCCTGTACAGCCCCCCCCCCTCCCCCCCCCCCCCCCGGCATCTCTTTCATTCCCCTGTCAGTCCTTTATTCCACTCTTTTTTTGTCCTCCCCTTTTCCGTCAGTGTTTCCCTGTTCGCCCTCCCCCACTCTCTCTTGCGTTTGACTTATTACATAATTCTACCCCCTCCATCCCTCTCTCTCTCTCTCTCTCTCTCTCTCTCTCTCTCTTTCCTTTTTAATAAATCTGAGAGCGCTAGAGGACATGTATGGCTTTTTCCGTAGCAGAGCAGATTAGGCTTTCACAAAGCTGCGCTACTCAATGTTGCGTTCACATCTCCCTGAGTCATGAATGATT
>NC_137921.1:68679348-68683735 GCF_963457725.1 Sprattus sprattus | reverse complement strand
CAAGGTGGAAGGCGGGGCCACTGCAGTCATCAGTGCTGCTGCAGCACAACAGGAAGAACTGCGACAGCCAATCTCCCATGGTGCACCTGGGCAGGTCTGCATGGGGGGCATGCCCAGTTTCGTCCCTCTCGCCTCTCCCTCTCCTCTCCTCTCTCCTCTCCTCTCCTCTCCTCTCCTCTCCTCTCCTCTCCTCTCCTTTTCTCTCCTCTCCTCTCCTCTCCTCTCCTCTCCTCTCCTCTCCTCTCCTCTCCTCTCCTCTCCTCTCCTCTCCTCTCCTCTCCTCTGCGCTCCTGTGTATCTGTCCTCTAGCTGTCCCGGTTCTGCTGGGTCTCGCTCGATGTGTGTGTGTGTGTGTGTGTGTGTGTGTGTGTGTGTGTGTGTGTGTGTGTGTGTGTTTGTGTGTGTGTGTGTGTGTGTGTGTGTGTGTGAGTGTGTGTGTGTGTGTGTGTGTGTGTGTGTGTGTGTGTGTGTTTGTGTGCTGGTGCAGCTTCTCAAAAAGACGCCCACACAGGCTAGCACCAAGAATAGCAAAATAGTAGCATGATTGGGCATTTTAGGCTCCCAGTTCTCAGAGGGAGGGGGGTGTGTTGTGATACACACAAGTTTCAGGAGAGAAACTAAAATGACAGGGAGAGAGAGAGAAAGAGAAAGTGTGAGTGTGTGTGAGAGGGAGAGACGGAGAGAGAAACCTGTGGTCTGGGACAGACCCAGGGTCAGTTTTGGCATGAAGGGAAGAGAGGAGGCGGGCACTGCCAGTTGGGATAAAATTGCCATGTTGGTGATAAGTGGATGCCAGTTTTTCTGCTGGGAGGTTCTTCCCAACAGCACTCTCTCTCGTTGGGTGTGCTTTCCATGTCATACACACACACACACACACACACACACACACACACACACATAAACACTCAGTGAGTGATATTATTACCTGATATTTTTCAGTTGTGGGTCAGCTGATTTGCTGAGATCTACACAAGATTTGAGGTGGATTTATGGGAAAGAGGAGGAGGAGGAGGAGGATGAAGTCAGGTGAAGGTTAGTGTCAAAATGAGCAGCTCAGGATGTCTTCAGTGTGAGAAGCACACTACGGCGTGTAGACAGAGAGTGAAAGAGGACACGGCAGGGTCATTTTCCTTCCTCTTTTCACTTCTCTCCTTCGCCTCATTCGTATTGCCTCACTCTCTCTCCCTCTCCCTGACGGTTGTTATTGGTTGGTTGCTCCGTGCAGTGCATTTATCCTCATGTCACACACACACACACACACACACACACACACACACACACACACACGCTCCGTGCAGTGTGAACCCCGTGGCTCTGATTGCATTAAACTTTCATGGCCTTGTGACAGACGTGGAAAGTGCTGCAGGCAGCTATCCCCTTACACTCCTCTCTCTCTCTCTCTCTCTCCATCTCTCTCTTTCTCTTTCTCTCTCCCTGTCTGTTTTTCTCTGTCCTTGTCTTTTGCTTTGTTTCCTTAGAGAAGTCATATCACCACAACTCTTTCTAGGTTTGGTTTTCTGATATCATATTTCTCAGTAAAGCTTTATTCGATTAATATTCTTTCATAGTGAAGTCTGTTTAGTCTCCGAGGCCTGTTCTAGCCCTAGTGTAACCTTTTAGAAACGGGCAAACTAACAAAACAAACTAGCTTATGACAAACTAGCATAACAAACGGCCTCAGTCCGAACTCAAACTACCTATCAGATCTTTGATTCTGATGCCAGGGGTCAATTAGTGAGGCTAAGACTGTTACTCTTTCCAAAGCTAGCGCTGAATGCCAAAGAGCTAGTGGTATCAAAATAACAGACCCTATCTTGCTGGAACCAGACAGGTGCTTCTGTTAACCGCTCACAGTAAGCCTCAGGTCAGCACCACAACATAGGGGGTAGGCCAACAGTCTGTCAGATGCAGTGCTGCGTGCCAGCCCAGCGGCTATCGTTACATAGCGTCCTGGCCATATCTGTGGCTAATCTTGGTTACATGGAGCCCTGGGACCAGCCCTGAACAGGGGGTTCTGTCACTGGGACCCGGACTGCGGTGCAGTGCAGTAAGGCCTGATTTATTCATGAGCACAAGATAGAAGATGGAGGGAGCGGAGAGAGAGAGAGAGAGAGAGAGAGAGAGAGAGAGAGAGATAGAGAGAGAGAGAGAGAGAGAGAGAGCATAGAACATCACATGAAGACCTGGGGGAACAGCCTCACATATAGCTCAGAACTATAGGGAACAGCCTCACATAGAGCTCAGAACTAGGGAACAGCCTCACATATAGCTCAGAACTAGGGAACAGCCTCACATATAGCTCAGAACTAGGGAACAGCCTCACATATAGCTCAGAACTAGGGAACAGCCTCACATATAGCTCAGAACTAGGGAACAGCCTCACATATAGCTCAGAACTAGGGAACAGCCTGGTCTCATCCACAAAGGTTCTACTCCACCATGTTTACCTCAGAGAGCAGGGTGCAGTACAGTCCCTATCCCCATTCAGGGACAGTTCACATGGTGGTACACACACACACACACACACACACACCACACACCACACACACACACACACACACACACACACACACACATTCACATGGTGGTATGTTCAATTTAGACTTGTCAAGAGAACCTGAAATAGGGAAATATCAGAATAGAAGTAGCAGTGCTTGCTTCTCTTCTCTCTTGGTAGAATAGTTGTTACCATTATCGGCCTTGGTGGCTGTGTGTGTGTGTTTGTGTGTGTGTGAGTGTGTGTGTGTGTTAGAGAGAGCTTGTCTATTGCTTGGTTCATTAGCTCCAATCTTCAGACTGACTAACTGGCAAACGAAGTCTCTTTCCCCTCCATTCATCCAAATGCCTTTGCCTCCAAGCTGAAATCTGCCCCTTTTGATTTCGACAGGCAGAACTGAAGACAGCTTTGGGTTCCTGGCATCGCCTACTCTCTCCCAAGCTTGGTTGCCAAGGTGACCTGCAACGTGTGGCCATACCTGCGGTTCCAGCTCTCTTTATTTTATCAATGGAAATGGTTGCTCTGGTAACCAACTTAACATTCATGATTTTGCAGTCACAGAACTAGAACACAGAATGCTACAGAATGTTTGTGGGGGGAAAAAACTGTGAGGAGCGTTTTACCTTTGAGGTTTTTTGTCAGTTTTTTGTCATGAGTTGTTGTAAAATGTCTGGAGATATATTCCATGAATGTTAAACGTTTTAACAAGAACGATATTTTTTAAAATGTTCCTAACATTATACCATGTCTTCATCGATAACCCTGTAGCACAATTTACATAATCCTTTGAATTGAGGTGATGAGCAACATTCATCAGTTTTGAATTATTTAGTGGCTTTCAGCTGTTTAGCCTCAGCAGTGGTACTCAGACAGAATTTAAGCTTGTTCTCCTTCGAAACTGTAAATTTACCCTGAGCGCTGACGGCCTGATTTGACATCCTCACTCTCCTTCACACAAACAAGATTAGCGCGTGGCTAGCAAGCCAACAACAGGAAGCCAGGAGACAGATAAGTCCTTTCACTTCCTTTTTGCTCTGCTGGCCAGATCCAGGGTCTGGCAGACTTTGCTTCGACCTCTACGTGTCCACTCACAAGTCAGTGTAGCAACTACTTTTCAACCTCTACAGGCTCTAAGCGATGCTGTAGCGCAAGTGTCAATGCTACTGCTAATGTATATGAAGCCCAGTAAGGCTAATAACACTATTTCGGTCTGAGGGAAAATATCTGTTTAATATTTAATGTCATATAGCTCTTTAATCTGTCTGTTAAGAATGTGCTTTACAGTCTAGACCTCAGATGTCTACGATCAGGAAATCTGAAACCTCTAAGTGACCTGAAACGACATTATTGTTGTGTCTCTCATGGTTATTTACGGCAGGCAAGTTCACGTGACCGACTGGTGTCTCACTGTATGAGGTAACCCACTGTTTCGCTTTGTTTTACACACACACACACACACACACACACACACACACACACACACACTCACACACACACACACACACACTCACACACACACACACACACACACACTCACACACACACACAAACACACACACACGCACACACACACACACACACACACACACGCACACACACACACACACACACACCCTAGTGCCACAGATCTCACCATGCAGTCACACCCAGTAGCTCACTGCTATCTGATACACTGTTACTGTATGTATTGTTCTTCGGAATGATTATTGAAGCTCCTGTGAGGCACTCAGGGAGGGAGCTCAGTGTGTGAACGCAACCAAAACAATAGGAGATAACAAAAGCAGTTCATCCCTGGCCTACTTCTTCGAGCCAGACAGGAGGAGCCTGTGGTGTTTAGCCGCCTCGCCCCCGGTCCTCGTTGAATAACCGCTCCGAGTCCTCATTTGTGTG
>NC_137921.1:68669348-68674348 GCF_963457725.1 Sprattus sprattus | reverse complement strand
TCCTCCTCCTCTTTCGTTCTCACTCTCTCTCTTTCCTTCTGGCTCCATATTTTTCCTTCTTTCTGTCTCTTTCTGGACCCTCACCATTTTTTTGTGAACCACGAGACTTGCTCAAAAACACACACGTACACAACACAGCGCCTGGCAACCTCACTGATTACACACACACAAAGCTGAACTTCATATTTAGCAACCCCTGCAGGGCTAGCTGCTGCTACCACAGTCTGGTACAGCATACAGTGCAGCAGGCAGGCAAAGTGTCTGGAGCCTTAAGGAAAGTTCTGGCAACAACACAAACGATCCAGGATAGCGATTAGTGGATGTTGCCAGGGCAGAAGGACTGAAGGCTGCCAGAGCTTGTTAGAGGGGATTGCCATTGAAGATGATTTATTGTAGTCAGAGTAGTAGTGGTAGTAGTAATAGTAGAAGTAGCAGTAGTAGTAGTAGAAGCAGTGGTAGTTGTAGTAGCAGTGGTAGAAGTAATAGCAGTGGTAGTAGTAGTAGTAATAGCAGGGACGTGCGCAGGAATTTTGAAGGGCAGTTGCTCTGCCCTGGATAAAAGGGGCAACACGTATATTTTATTCACCGCCGCTGCCACGCCCCCTGATGATTGCAAATATATATATTTCCCTCGGAGGGGCAACTTCAGTCGAGGAGGGCAAACGGGCAGTTGCCCGAGCAACCTTTGCCCACTCCTTTGCACGTCCCTGAGTAGTAGTAGTAGTAGTGGTAGTAGTACTGTCACCGTATCTTTCTCTTGAGCAAGGTGTCATTGGTGAAGGATTGAAGGGACAGCTTCTGGGGACAGCTTAGCAGCAGGAGGCACTCTGGTCTCGTCAATGTGTGTGTCCTTTACAACAGCCTGCTGCAGTGCTGATAGAGGTCTCTCTCTCTATACACACACACACACACACACACACACACACACACACACACACACACACACACACATCTTAGCAACAGGAGGCACTATCCTTCAGTTAGAGAGAGAAGGTGGAAAGGTGATTGGGGTCGTGTGTGTGGATGTCGAGTGTGTGAGTTTATGTGTCTTTCTATGTTTGTGTGTATGTTAGCACAAGTGTGCGTGTGTGTGTGTGTGTGTGTGTGTGTGTGTGTGTGTGTGTGTGTGTGTGTGTGTGTGTGTGTCTGTGTGTTGATGAGGTGCCACTGCAGTCGCACCAGGGGAGCTATCAGCCCCACCCCAACTCTCCCCCCGCCCCCTTTCCCCCGATGCAGTCAGCGGCATCAGTTATCGCATCAGACAAACCCGTTACGCAACCAGGGCGCTCATCCTCTCCCTAAGGCAGCCCATGAGTGCGATGAAGGTGGGGATCAATAGCGGCTTAGCCGCTAGTGCCTCATCCGCATTAGGACTGAGGCTCCTGTTTGCCTCTCGGCTCGTCACTCGGCAGGACGGCCCGCCATCAGAGATGAGAGCAGGAGCAGGGCGTCCTACAGCACTGGCCAACAGTGCCAACATCTGCTGTGCTCGGGCGAGCCTCGCTAGCGACCAGCTGGTCCTTCTATATAGCTTAGGGTTTGAAAAATGGCTGACTGTGTTTCACTGAAAGGGTCTGAGTCATCAAGCTGAGGATTGGACATCTGAAATAGGCATTGTGTGTGCGATTAATGTAACTTGAGCTTTTTATTCGGAGATTAGAAAAGGCTTATCTGCATGTTTTTAAAAGAAGCAGCTACAAACATAACTCATGAGGGCTCCCATTTAACACGAGGGAGGCCAGAGGGTTAAAGACTACACACTGCCTCTCACACTAAAAGGGCAAAAATATAAAGAGAAGGGGAGGGGAACTCACATCTTGGGTCACTTTCTGACGATATTCACACAAAGACACACACACACACACACACACACACACACACTTGCATGCAGAGAGGGAGGGCAGACTAAGTTCTTTTGAAGTGTCCTTCTTGTCGACGCACCGCCAGCTGGATCTGTCTGTACATCTGAGCATATGTATGAGTGTGTGTGTGTGTGTGTGTGTGTGTGTGTGTGGGTACGTGGGAGTGTGTGAGTGTGTGTTTGAAACAGCCCTCCCTTCCCCTCTGTCCCTTGAGTGAGAGCTGTTCCCCGTGTCCGTCTGTCTCTGGGTGTGTGTGTGTGTGTGTGTGTGTGTGTGTCCGTCTGTCTCGGTGGGCCTGCGGGGCTTCAGGAAGATGAGGAGGGAGACGGCAGCAAAATATTTTTCCTTCAAGGAGAGGAGGTGTTTCAGCAATAAGCAGCAATTGGCTGAGCAAGTGAGAGAGAGAGAGAGAGAGAGAGAGAGAGAGTGAGAGAGAGAGAGAGAGAGAGAGAGAGAGAGAGAGAGAGACAGAGAAAGCTTTTAGAGGGGGTGTTGAGGGGTGGGTAACTTAATGGACTTCCACTGTGAATGGGGTGGGTCAAGAAAGGACACACACACTCACACACAAACACACACTCACACACACACACACACACACACACACGGTCATATTTTCTTCAGTTTGCAACATACACTGAAGTGAACACACACATAAAACACACACAACCCCTCAGACTTGGAGGTGGACTTTGGCCCACCCCGCTGGTGTCCCCCCCCCCTCCTCCTCCTTCCCCTTACTCCTCTGTGTCCATCTGGCCCTTGTTTATCAGGGTTAGTGTGTGTGTGTGTGTGTGTTTATCAGGCCTGTGAGGTCTGACCCCACCCCACCCTGTGCCTCCACTTCCAAACAGACCCCATCCGCCCCGCGCCCCCTCCAATCCGCCCCGCGCCCCCTCCAGTCCACTCTGCTGCCCCCACCCCATCGTGTTTGTGCACCAAGATCACCTTACCCCATGTCTTCAGCCACCGCCACTCTCACAGATACGATGTGTGTGTGTGTGTGTGTGTGTTTGAGTGTGTGTGTGTGTGTGTGTGTGTGTTTGTGTGTGTGTGTGTGTGTGTGTGTTTGTGTGTATGTGTATGTGTGTGTGTGTGTGTGTGTGTGTGTGTGTGTGTGTGTGTGTGTGTGTGTGTGTGTGAGTGTGAGAGAGAGTTTTTGTGTGTGCTGATAGGAGCTTGCGTTGATGGCCAAACAGTACATTTGTGTCGTGTGCAATCTGATTTTTTAACCCGGTGCGGGGTAGTTTGTGGAGTTCATGTGAATTCCCTCGATGTTTGGATGTGTGTGTGTGTGTGTGTGTGTGTGTGTGTGTGTTCATCTGTGCTGACTGGTCCTTAGTGCACACAACTGAATGTGAAACTCGATTGGAACACTGGAATTACAAGGAAGAATTTTTTGTGTGTGTGTGTGCGTATTTACGACCCTCTATATGTGGTTGCAAACTGAGGTATTTCATTGTGATCATATGTGAGTTAGTGTGTGTGTAAGTGTGTGTGTCTGGCAGTGAATAGTTACGAGGTATCTGAAAATGATTATTTGTGTGTGAGATAGACTGTGGGTGTGTGTGTGTGTGTGTTTTGTCTGAAAGCTCTTCGCTGCTATCAGACTCTGAGTGCCAGGACAGCGCATACAGACGTCAGCATCACTGATATCCCCCATCTCCAGCAGCTGCCTAAATGACTGCAGCTAAGCAACTTCTGTGCATGCTCAGAGTCCACGTATGCATATCACTTTTTCATTTGCATTGCCTTTGCACGAAAAAACTGCAAAGTCAACGCACACACACATACATTCAGACACGCGCATACACACACACACACACACTCACACACACACACACACACATACATTCACACTAACACACATTCACACTCACACACACATTCATTCAGACACGCACGTACACACACACACACACACACACACACACACACACACACACACACACACACACCCACCTACACACACTCACACACATTCGCACACCTACACACATTCGCACTCACACACACAGAAACACACACACACACACACACCCACACACACACACACACACACACAGAGAAAGAGAGTGAGTCACAAAGTCACACAATTCCTCATTTCTGAGAAGGAGCGACTCAGGTCTGTGCTGTTACGTAACCCCAGACTGACTGCAGTGGACAAGAAGAGAAGAGCTCTCTGTGCAACAATAAGCTACATTTGACCCTGGTTGCCAGCAGCTCTCCAACACAAGCTAAAGCACTCCGTCCAGCCCTGTGAGCATACACACACACACACACACACACACAAACACACTCACACACACTCACACACACACAAACACACACACAGCTCTCCAACACAAGCTAAAGCACTCCGTCCAGCCCTGTGAGCCACGTGAACCAGTCCCAATTTGAGTTCCAGCTCCTCCATTACTTTGGGAACCAGGACTCCTTAGGAACCCTACACCAAAGAACCCTGGGCTGGTATAAGAGCCTCGGGACACAGCATGCACTCCAGAACTCTGTTGTGATTGGTCCGGGCGGTACCCGAGAGAGAGACTCTCGAGCCAGTCTGCTCCTTTAGGGTCTCCAGGGAATCGGCCAATCAAACGAACCCTGTCCGGTGTTTGACCGAGCGAGGCAGGAATGATGCCAAGGCCAGGGCTCATTATCAGTGTGTGAGTGTGTGTGAAGTGCCTTGAGAAGGAAAGAGTTGAAAAGGTGAAGTTTGGGGAAAAGATGACGCTGAGAGCATTTGTCTTGAATTATTCATACACATCGTTTTTTTTTGTTTTTTTTTAGTTCCTAACAGGTAAACTGAACAGTGGAGCCTGTAATAAGCGCCGCATTGTGTTACCCTAGATCATTGTGTTACCTCCTGGTATGAAATGCATTGTGTTACCCTAGATCATTGTGTTACCCTAGATCATTGTGTTACCCTAGATCATTGTGTTACCCTAGATCATTGTGTTACCCTAGATCATTGTGTTACCTCCTGGTATGAAATGCATTGTGTTACCTCCTGGTATGAAATGCGGCGTATAAATAAAGTTTGATTTGATTTGGTTTGATGAGTTGAAATGTGTGTGTGTGCGTGCGTCTTGCACTCTCGCTCTCTCTCTCTCTCTCTTGCTCTCTCTGTCTCTCCCTCTCTCT
>NC_137921.1:68629348-68656848 GCF_963457725.1 Sprattus sprattus | reverse complement strand
AATTACATTTAAAATTTGGCAGCAGCTGATCTCTTTGACCTCATGGCCTTGACTGTTTTTTGAAGCATTTTGGTCTTGATAATACTGACTGTAAAAAAAAATCTCCCTTGCACATAGTAAATGAAAATGCCTAATGTCTTTTTAACCTATGTTGGTCTATTTATGGTTTCCAAAAAGCCCTGATTACAAACTCAAGGCTGTTTTGCAGTTTCTGGCAGTGAAGGGATCTTGGCAGACTCGGACAAATGAATCCATCTTCAGATATTTGAATATACTGGAATAAATAAACTCATACTCAGCAGAAAGAATTCGGCCCTCAAATATGCCACAACTGCACAGTCCTGAAGGAGCTGAAGAGTAGCGTAATTCTACCCCACCCATCTAATCCTGACTGTATCACTGCTGTTACCAAAAACACATAAACTACCCCAGGAAGGAAGCACAGACTGTGCTGCTTGCATCATAGCGATAGCATAGATGTAGCTGACGTAGTGATCTCATGACAGCTCATAAAAACTGTGACTTTTTTTTTTACATGATGTCACCACGAAAGAGTTCAAAGGCTTGATGGTCATATCATTTTTTCACATGGCCGTATCTTTCCACTAGTTATATGTCATCAGTTCTGTTCTTTTGTGGTGTAAGGTTGTCCATGATTGTGGAGAGCGTGTACGGCGATATCTAATGTATCAAAAAACAAAACACACACAGCCTAACTCCAAGGGCAATCTTGTCGTCAGTGTTTTGTGTACAACCCAATCTCGGACGGCCATACTCTAGCATCTTGTTTGTGCCTCCAGTCTCCGTGACCTGTTCCCTGAGTGTTTGTGTGTGTGTGTGTGTGTGTGTGTGTGCATGTGGGATTATGCGTGAGCCTGCAGTCGAGGTCAGACTGGTCATGTCACGTCAGTGTGTCCGTTGGAGAGATGACCTCTGGGGTGTGATCTATGGGGACAGTGTTAGGATGGGTCAGGCTTTAGCTAATTAGTTAGCACGCATGCAGCTTCCAGCAGCTTCCAGCAGCTTCCAGTCGCACCTTACTCATTATTAGATTTCCTTTGACTGTTTCTCATGCTCATGCACACACACACAAACACACAAACACACAAACACACGCACACAGACAAAGACTCTCTCATTCACACACACACACACACACACACACACACACACACATACACATACACAGAAACACACACACACATACAAAGACTCTCTCATACACACACACACACACACACACAGATACATGCACAAACTCTCATAAGCTCTCTCTTCCGTTCTCTCTGTCTCACACACACACCGAAACGTGCACACACACATTGAAGCGATCTCGTTCATTGTGCCCCTGGACGGCTTCAGTGGCTGTCTCCATGGAGACCTGTCCTCGCCACAATGCTTTTGGCTCATTAACCATTCTTCCAAAAACATTTTGGAAACGCCGCCCTGTCTGGCTCGGCTCGCTGATGACTCGCTGTGTTTGAGAAAGAGGGCAAGACAGACAGCGAAAGAAAGAGAGAGACATAGAGAGAGAGAGAGAGAGAGAGAGAGAGAGAGAGAGAGAGAGAGAGAGAGAGAGAGAGAGAGAAAGAGAGAGAGAAAGAAGAATAGGAAGTCTGATGGTAACTTTAACCTTGAGGAGGTCACAGTCAGCTGTGAATGCACACAGGGTGCCAAACCCCGGTCCTTTACAGTTCCCCCACTGACTGAGACCTGTCAGTATTACATCAGTACCACACACACAGAAACACACACACACAAACACCCACACACACACACACACACACACACATCAGCACCACACACACACACACACACACACACATCAGCACCACACACCCAGAAACACACACACACAAACACCCACACACACACACACACATCAGCACCACACACACACACACACACACACACACACACACATCAGCACCGCACACACACACACACACAAACACACACACATCAGCACCACAAACACACAAACACACTCACACAAACACCCACACACACATCAGCACCACACACACACAAACACCCACACACACATCAGCACCACACACACATCAGCACCACACACACACAAACACCCACACACACATCAGCACCACACACACATCAGCACCACACACACACAAACACCCACACACACATCAGCACCACACACACACACACACACACACACACACACACACACACACACCCATGTAAACACTCTAAAGCTCAGCCCTAATGGCTCCTTCTTCTCCTCACACTACAGGCTCTTGAAAAGAGAGAGAGGAGGATTGCGTCATGCGGCCCCCTGTAGTCTCGCCCTCGCTGAACTCGCTTGAGGGAAGTAGGGTGGGGGCATTGGTGGGGGTGTTGGGGGGGGGGGGGGGGGGGGGGGGGGATGGGGGGGCACTTAGGGGAGAGAGTGATGCTGCTGGTGGCCTCAGGAGTCCTTTCACCATTGGCTGGATTCCTCCATGAGGGAGGAGGTGTCATGGAGTCTCGGCTTCTCCTCTGTGTTTGCGGTTGTTGCCGTGGTTGTTGCCGTGTCGGAGCTGAATGCCCCTACTGTGCCGCCGCTGTTGTCCGCTCATGGCCGCTTGGAATCCGAGACTGTACAATAACCCTTCAGTTCACGGCTCCAGGGAGGCCCTTACAACCCCCCCCCCCCGACCCCCGACCCTCCGACCCCCGACCCCTCCCCTAACTCTACCCATGCACTTCCTCAGAGCAACACAAATCCTCTCGGATGACAGGGTGTCGAGGCTGGTAGGGTGCATCTGAGGGGAGAGGGGTTTGCAGCACACACACACACACACACACACCCCTCCTTCCTCTTTTTGGGTGGAAAGGAGGGGGGAGAGGGTTACTGTCTGAGATGGAAGCAGACGGCGGGGTGGGGAGAGGTGTCGAGAGGCTGAAAATCATGTCTGGGTGCTCATGTGTTATTTTTACTCCACTTTCATTCTAGTGCCTCCTTATTTATCTGGCAGACGACAAAACCTGAAGATCAATTTCCTATAACAGCCTAGATATAACGTAGTCTCTCCTTTTTAATCTGGCAGATGACATTACCGCAAGATAAGAAAAACAATCAGCCTTGTTTTCAGGTTCACAGTGAGGCAGCAGGTGCTCTATCTAGTCTCTGGTCGCTGTGGACATTCCGTTCCGATGAACTGCTCTGTGCCGTTAGTTGATGACGGGCAAACTCCCCTCCAGTGCAAGTTTTTTTGTGAGGCAAAGATGAAATCAAAGGAGCCATGTAAAGAGGGGTGTGTGGACAGTGGCTAGTCTAGAGGGAGAGGTGTGTGTTGTTGTCGTGGTTGTATGTGTGTGTGTGAGTGAGTCTTTCTCCCTCTTTGTCTTCCTTCCTCTTCTGCACTTACAGCACCACCTCTGGCAAGGCCCCGCCACTGCGCCTTGATGCATCACCTCAGATGACGTCATCAGCACCCCCCCCCTCCCCAACCCCACCCCGTCCTCCAATCCTCGGTCGTCCTTCATTTCTTGTTATTTATTTACGTTTTTTTTTGTCCTGTCATCTCTTTTCCATCAGAGAGCAGCCCCAAATCTCAGCTGGGGGCCCTTTTCATAGACCCACAGACACAAATACGACAGATCAGAACCAAAAAAAGAAAATCGATTGATTGCGTCTCCTTATTTTTTGCTCCTCGGCTATCGACTCCAGAGAGCGAGTCGGAGTGGAAACACAAACCTTTGAGCCCGGCAGCATATTGACACAAACGCTAAAAGCATCTGTAGATCAGAGTTCACGCGCATCACACGCACCCAAACGCCCAAGCCACGGCCACAGACATCAACGTAACAAAGCATCGCTATGACCCAAGATGATTTTGTTTTTGTTTTGTTTGTTTGCTTGTTGTTTTGAAGAGGTAGGATAACAGCAATTCTATTGTTATTTATTTGCCAGGAGTGTACCTTGCTTTTGATAAAGGTCTCTGCCAAATGACTAAACATAAAGGACATTTTAGGGGGTTTACCTGATGCCCCAACATCCAGCAGCCCCGTGGTTAAATCAACACAGAGAGCTGCCCAATGGCGTATCCTAGGGCCAGTTGGAGCGGGACTAATTCCCATTGTCATAGCAACCACCCAGCTGCTGCCAGTCTGAGGAGACGAAAGGCTCTTGGTGATTTAGTTTAGTTTTTTTAGCCCGTTTCACCGTTTCAATGCTCTCTGGTGGTGCACGAAAGACTAAAAATACGTATATACGTATACGTATCTCAAGAAAGGGCTCTGAGGGTTAAGATTTCTTATTCTTGACACCAGGAGGTCTTCAGGAAGAGCCTAATTCTGTCTGAGCCTGGATGCACCTACCTGACCCTGAGGAGGTGAATGGAAGCCCTTAGGGGAGGAGAGAGAGGCCAAAGGCAAGATGACTCTAGGCCTCCTCCTCTGTGGGATATGCAGATTAACATAGACCTGAATATTTCACCAGCACAGCCCAGCAACGTCACAACTTTGTGTTTCTGCATGGCCAGACTGACAATTCATTTATAAAGGGGGAGCCTCTACAGATACGCTTGTCAATAATGTATGTACACTCATAAAAATGCATTTGAAAATGTACAGTAAATGTGAATGACGGCCCTCAGCCTCACTGATGCAGGGCTCTGTGTGAGTGTGTGTGTGAGTGTGTGTGTATGTGTGAGTGTGTGAGTGTGTGTGTGTGTGAGTGTGTGTGTGAGGCTGGCCACTCGTGTCGTGAAGCCCAGCGCCCTCGCCCACTCATCCTTTCATCCTTGCACCCCCCTACCCTCCGCCTCCGCCTCCCCCCATCCTCAGCAACAAAGGAATCCATTTTCACCTCCTTCCTGTGGGCTGCTCCTCTCGAGATGGTCCTCTCTCCCTCCCTCCCTCCCTCCCTCTCTCTCAGTATTCTCTCTCTTTCCCCATCTCTTTGCTGAAGTGAGACTTTATAGACCCCTTAAGAACCAAACAAGCTAGTTGGCCTCTCTCTTTGCTCCTCTCCCCTCCCTGCCCCCTCTCTTCTCTTCTCTGTGCCCCTCTCTTCTCTTCTTCTCTTCTCTGTGCCCCTCTCTTCTCTTCTTCTCTTCTCTGTGCCCCTCTCTTCTCTTCTCTTCTCTTCTCCGCCCCTCAGCTGAGTGCTGGTGATGGAGGAGAGGACGAGAGGGGGAGAGGAGAGGAGAAGACGAGAGGAGAGGACGAGAGGAGAGGAGAGGAGAAGACGAGGGGGGCATGCTAAGAGCTTGTCTGGCCTTATTGCCTCTGCGGCGGGCGCTGTTAGCCGTCCCACACACACCTCCACACCGCCTCTCATCGGAGAAGCACACAGTGAAGCACTCTCTCCCTCACCCTGCTCCACAGACACCGATGCAGACAGCCATAATTGAAAAAACTGGGGACGGGATATTTTTAATCACCTGCCTTCAGCTGGCAGGCATTTTGATGCCAACATAAGTAGTGCAGTACGTAGAGAGAGAGAAAGAGGGAGAGAGAGAGCGAGAGAGGGTTTCTTTGTCTGTGCATGAAGGGGGCATTACATAACAGGCTTTTTTTTCTCTCTCAGCACAACAGTAAACAGCTGAACAGAGAAGTGTGTGTGTGTGTGTGTGTGTTAATGTGTATGTGTATGGCAAGGGGGTCGGTGGGGGGGGGGGGGGGGGAAGGGGCGGGGTTTGCAGTGCGATGGAGTGCGGTTCGCCGAGAGTGGGGGTGGGTGAAATAATCTGGGACAGCCGACCCATGTGATCGTTGTCATGGAGACAGAAAGAGAGAGAGAGAGAGAGGGAAGGAGCTCACAGCAAGCGTATATATGTGAAGGTATGTTTGCCACTCATGCCTCAGAGTGTCTTCATGAGTAGATGCGCTGGTTCCCCTTGGCAACAGCCTCCATCTGACAAGCGATCAGAGGAGCCCACTCTGAGAGTCCACATGTGTCTCGTGCCTATAATAAGGACCTCTACAGGACCTCTGGCTGTCCTTCACACACCCCCACATGCTAGTGTTGGGCTGTTCCACCTACATGTAGACTGCTAGGGAGCTTTTCTTATAGGGGAATCAAACCCTGGTGGTGCCTGAATGTGGGAGGCGGGGGCAATAACAGGGATTGATCCTAAAACAACAGACCCCTGGGCCTGGGGATACCTTCAACACACTGGGGGGCTCATACTGAAAAGTGTTTCTAAATCAGTGGTGTAGTCCAGGGTATACGCAGGTATACGGAGTACACCCACTTATTTTTCAGTCAGCATTGGGTATACCCACTTCTCAAAACAGGGCGTTTATCCTGTGCTGTATGGGCTGCTTACAAAAATTAAGAGTATACCCACTTCTCCAGGGACCACTACACCACTGTTTCTAATAGACGGGCAATGGGGCCTCCCTCGTGAGGCTGTACTGACATTAGGTGACCTTGGCAGTGACAGCATATGGATCATTATTTGAATGTTTTCTAAGGATTAATTTTATGATTTTCCATTGCGACATCGATAAATAGGTGTAGAAGGTGTGGCCAATTTGCCTCCAGTCGAAAAGTCATTGGTTATAAAGGTCAGACAAATATGCCATTAAGAATAAATAACATATATCAGCTTTCTGTTATGCTCACTTAGCATGAAGCCATATTTGACACACACACACACACACACACACACATTTATATATACAGTATATTCTTTTTCTCTGAAATTTAGTTTTGTACTGAAAATGCTTTTGCCGTTTTTGCTCATGCAGACACACACTCAAACTGAACTTCTGATTGAGTTAGATGACTCAGGACTCTGCAAAGCCCTGTAATGTATTTTGGGTCACAGCTTTGGGTCAATACTCCCGATAATCCTCCGTGTGACTCGCACATTGATCCCCCCTGGCTGGTGCCGCTACCCACTGCTACCGCACCAGCGAAAGCACCCTTACATGGCCGCTAAATGACCGACACACCGTGCAAACAGGCCCCACAAATAGGGCTTTACTTATCTCCCGTGAATGGCAAGATAAGATACAAAACTTGTTTTGTTGAAAATTACTATCCTGTGTGCTTCCATACCCTTACGTTACCCTAGCACATACAAACCCTGCACAGCCATGTGCTTACGGTCACAATTTTGTACATTACATCTCGTTCCTCCTTCAAACACTCAGATATAGATGATTAATCTCGCACACGTACAGAAGAATGCATAGTCACTCACATGTGCAGAGTAAGAGGCTGGCACTTGGAAAAAAGAAAAAAATACCTTCTTTCAAGCGCTTACCCTGGCTTACCCCTGGTCCATGGTCTGACTAGTACTAGGGCCATGTCTGGTGTCTGTGTCCCCGGGGCCCAAATCCATCCCCCCCACCACCACCCATGTGAAGTTCAGAACCAGATGACTGGTGTGCCCCCCCCCTCCTTAAATATAAGCAGCTGCCAGAGCTGTCCGTTCCTTTAAACACTAAAGCAGAGCCAGTCAGATGGAAACAGCCTTGCAGTGTCCATAGTCTGTGGTCCTGATGGCAGTTCTTCTGTGGGCTCAAAACAGGTCATGCCATCCACTGCAGGGGTCTCTAGCGCCCTCTGTTGGTTCATTTCTAACCATCAAGATTGAGGTCAAATTTTACAATTCGTGCAAGTTGTTTTGAGATTTAAGACTTTAAATCTCAAAGCAAGACATTTAAAGGTTTCAAATAATGAAAGAATAAATAAAACCAATCAGTTTTTTCTTATTCAACTTTCAGTATTAGCTGCACTGTGAAACCTATTGCTGGAATCCTAGAAATGGAACTACTAAAGTCAAGGGTGAAAGATTAGCACGTTTTCTATGGAGACGCCTCATCTCTGTGACACTTGGTTTTGGGGGTTTTGCATGAACCTTTTGTTTTTTGTCATGAAGTAGAACTTAACACTTAAAGACTTAAAGAAACGTTTTATTCAATGCACGAATGCTCCTCATATGGCACGCTGGAACAACTTGAATACTTTGACAATAAAATAACTAATTTAAACTACACTAGCCAATAAAAACAACTACTACTCTTAAAAATGGAAACTTCTACCCATCTCAAAATGGGAAGCTATTTCCCTGTCAGTGTTTCCACCAGCCTTTATAGATACAAGTGAGCCTACTCATCATAGGGACTTAGGGTCCTTAAAGTGCCATTTGCATGAATCTCATTATGCCTCTGTCTCTGTGTGTGTGTGTGTGTGTGTGTGTGTGTGTGTGTGTGTGTGTGTGTGTCTGTGTGTGTGTGTCTCTGTGTGTGTGTGTCTCTGTGTGTGTGTGTCTCTGTGTGTGTGTGTCTCTGTGTGTGTGTGTCTCTGTGTGTGTGTGTCTCTGTGTGTGTGTCTCTGTGTGTGTGTGTCTCTGTGTGTGTGTGTCTCTGTGTGTGTGTGTCTCTGTGTGTGTGTGTCTCTGTGTGTGTGTGTGTGTGTGTGTCTCTGAGGAGGAGTTCAGGCGAGTACTCTATCTCATTATGCCTCTGTCTCTGAGGATGAGTTCCGGCGAGTAGTCTGGCCTCATGGGGATTTGAATAGCCATCATTTATCAGCGACTACTTTCCAGCTGAGGAGAAATCCTTAGCTTCAAATTAGCTCTAATATTTATGCAATTAACAACACCTCTCCTCGACTCATAAGCTGTCTGCTATCTCAGAGCCTGGCTGGGGAAAAAGCTAACACAGCTATCTGCTATCTCAGAGCCTGGCTGGGGAGAAAGCTAACACAGCTATCTGCTATCTCAGAGCCTGGCTGGGGTTAAAGCTAACACAGCTATCTGCTATCTCAGAGCCTGGCTGGGGAGAAAGCTAACACAGCTATCTGCTATCTCAGAGCCTGGCTGGGGAGAAAGCTAACACAGCTATCTGCTATCTCAGAGCCTGGCTGGGGAGAAAGCTAACACAGCTATCTGCTATCTCAGAGCCTGGCTGGGGAGAAAGCTAACTTTACAGTAAGCTGAGTGCCTGGGACAGCAGAAGTTACGTCGGACCTCTTGGTTCTATAAAGGTCTGATTGTCACGTGCATCCTGCTCCTCCTTCTGGTGCTGTCCCAGGTCCATGGGCGGTTCTGGAGGTTCCTGAAAGGGCCTGCTGTGGTGGCTCTCCAGAGTCCTCCATGGCGATACCCCTTATCCCCTCCAGCCAGACCCCACACAGACAGCTCACCCGGGGCAGGTGGGGGGCAAAGACCACTTCCAGGCGGCGGGGGACGCAGCTCTGCTCGCCGGCCGTCACACACCCCCCCAGGCGGCGCAGCATGAGCCGCACCATCACCTGATTGGCCCAGGCCAAGCCCAGAGCAGGAAGAACCCGGCTCTCCACCAGACTGAGGGAGAACATCAATAACATTACGCCAAAGTCATAGCTTATAGCTGTGTCATACTGAATATTAATGACAATACTCTAATAGTAAGACAAGTAAACATGTCAAGACACCAAACACCAGACATTATTGCCTTCCCTGATAGAGCTAACAAATATTAATATTATGGCTCATATTAATATTTATATTTATAATAATATTAATAATAAAACAAAGTATTAGACTGGGTTTCAGTAATGGGCTGAATTTGGCAGCTCTTGTTTTTGTTCCAAACATTAATTCTGTGTTCTAAGCAACACTGTGAAGAACCAGAAGGAGGGTACTCACCCAAAATTACACCTTCCAGGATTTGGACCATCAAAGACATCTGTGACCTACAAAATATGTGCAGACATGGCTGAATTCACCTTTTTATGTTCTGCACAGACCACCAGTCAAATGATACCTTCTATCTACAGCAAATACATGTAACATGTGATGGCAGTTAATCATGAAAGAAGCTTGTAATAATGGATATTGAAATATAAAATCACAGAAAAAAATGTAGAATATACACAGGAAGTATAATTAAATGTAAATGATATTGTTCAAAAGCATCTTTTTAATAAAGTATACAGAGTATAAGGAGTCTTTCCTGTGAATTTTGTTGTGAAAACCTAAAAAGGAGAGAATTTTCTGTGCACAAAGTTCCCCGGTCTTCTATGCTAGAATAAGTTGCTACATCAGAGCTCATAACATGCATAATGTTACAAAGCTTGACTATTCAGTGTAAACAAGGTAAGATTTGAACATAAGAAATGTACTAACTATGGCACCGCTCAGATTTATGCTGTCAGCATGTGTTACTCTACCCTAGGAACGGTAACCATACCTGGTTGATGCAGAGCACAGGTGTGTGGTAGGTGTGGCTGAGGCGGTGGAGGGTACTGGAGAAAGCCAGCAGGTGGCGCGTTCTCTCCAGCGTCTCGTCCGCCTGGAACTCGTTCCGGAACAGCCCGGCCACAGAGTCCACCACCACCAGACGCACCGATCCCCGAGACAGCAGCACCGGAACCCTCTGAGTGATACAGGTCTGCAGTGCACTCTGAATGAGTACAGCAACAATGATATAGTATATATAGTGAACTTATATAGTGTGAACTATTTGCCACCTTTAACTGCAAATGTCACTGCATCTACACCTACAATGACTTTACTCTTCTGAAGGGATGATTATAAATTCCATTCCTGTGTATATTCCTGGGGATTCCTGGGTTCTGTTACTTAGTTTTAGACAATTGAATGCAATGTTTATCACCAAGTGTGTTGTCAAAAAAAAAATGTCCGACCAACTGCATAGTTCAAACAAAATCGTGATTATACAAGTTACTGTACAGTGTTGCAGAGTAGTTACAACTCTGCTGTATAGGATGGACATTCCTCACCAGGTCTGCAGCGTGGGTCAGGGTTAGGGTTAGTCTCACACTGTCTCCATCTGCCTCTCTCTATCACTCTCTCTCTTACTCATACACACACACACACACACACACACACACACACACACACATACACTCTAACAAATACACACACAAACAGACTGTCTCTCTCTCTCTCTCTCTCTCTCTCTCTGACACACACATGCACACGCACACCACGCACACCACGCACACCACACATACACACACACACACTCCTCACCAGGTCTGCCGCGTGTTCTATGTAGATGTTGTCACTGAAGCGGATGCTGCGCACCAGAGCCTTTGGGAGGTCCTGTCTCAGCTGAGACTGCTGGACTATGAGCTGACGGAGCCGCTTGATAGGGAAGGAGTCCTCAGTGCAAATAAATACAGCTCCTAACCACACAGACATTCAATTATGTGAAGACACATGCCGGAAAAAACAAACAAGGTATACAAGTGGAAACACACACTTACCCACCATACACATATTTTACACACACTCACATATACACACACACACACTAGTAAAACGGATTCAAAAAGCGACAAAACCACTCATGCTTATTTGCACATCTCACCAGAGCCCAGTCCGCCATGCTCGACTGGATACTGAACGGAGAGGCTGAGCTGCAGTCCAAACTGAGTCTTTCCAGCGCCACTCTCCCCTGCCAACTCCGTTATGCCACACAGTGGAATGCCTCCGCGCAAGAGCGCATCCAGGACAGAACAACCAGAAGAGAGTTTGTGTCCTGGTTCTAAAGAGGGGCATTCTCCACGCAGCAACTGTAGGGCTGCGTAAAATTAAAGATTTTTTGTAATAGTTATCATTTACAGCCATACAAATACACAAGAATGAAAGTGAATCCACAAGAAATCACGGGTACCTGTGACAGGTGGGCGTTTGCAGTAAGCTTGAGCAACAGCAGTATGTAAGTGGTGCACATCAGTTTTTGACAGCTGCGTGAGTCTCTGAAGATCAGAACCCGAGAGGCTCAGAATCTCTTTTGCCGATTTGACATTAGCTGAAAGAATTACAGTGGCCAACAAATGTAACTTTAAAAAACTTGTTTGAGATATCAGTGTATAGCCTGAAATAATACTGAATCTGACACGACAATATCAGATATAAGTCGCTTACATTAATCAGACCAAATACAACATAATTACGTATTTTTACATAGGTTCATGGCTGACATAATTAGCTTTACATGATCATCGTACTGTCGGTTGTTGGGATTGCAATGCTGGCTAGTTAAAAAGCTAGCTAATACTAGGAGTTACCTCTCTTCACAGCTGCTATAATTCGTGGATTTAGGTCAAGCTGTTCCCAGTTCATGTTTTTTCGCGTATATCCATTACAATTGGTAGCTCGTAGTATGTTAAAGTAAGAGTGATTCGCTAAACGATAACTTCATCTCAGCTAGAGCAACAGTAAACATTTTTTTTTTTAATTTTCCCGGTGAAATTCCGTTTCGTCTTCTTCTTCTTCAATTCAGAGCGGGCACCTACCGCCACCCCCTGGATTGGAGACCCTGAAAACAACCGGGCCGTACCTGTCAGCTAACACTTTTTTTTTTTTATCAGTACCGCAAATACTTCAATCCCAAAGATCTATCTCTGTGACATCAGAGAAGGTTGGTAATAATAACGCGCGCGTTGAAGATTCTATTTCTTTATTCTCAAAATAGTAGTCTGCTGGCTCTGCAAAGCCTCCTGCAATGAAGCCCTCTGTGCAACTAGCTTAATTCCTCAATTAGAGAAAGGTATGATAAATTAACATTTTTCATTTCATATCGATTTTTTAAAATCTTTTTAGTCTAGTAATTCATGTAAATTACCTTGAACCCTTTTTTTTTTTTTTTTTTTTTTTTAACATTCAACGTCTTACCATAGGCTACCACCAGGTATACTCGTAATGAATGGTCATAGTCACTTTATTCAACTGATCTGTCTTTTCTAGGAGCCGAGCTCCCTCTATCCCTTCAGAAATGCCACGAAAGAAGCCAACAGATCATGATGACAGGTGTGAGCATGACACAAGCCAAAATCCTGTCAGGTAAGGGGAGAGAGAGACAAAGTGTGAGATGTGGAATGAAATACCAAAACGAGGACGATTTCAGAAAAAAATCCCTGTCCTTTGCCTGCCATCCATCAGGAATGGTGCTGAGACAAGAAAGCGTCAACACTCAGGGACACACACCTATCCATCTCCCATCTCAACTCATCTCCACACTTCAACTCCTGACTTTGAGGAGCCCACAGCTGGTCCATCGGGTAAAGAATCTTACCTCTCAATATGAGTCACTATAATGCAACATCCTCATTTCTCCCACCCAAACACATTTCCAAAGATCCTACTGTTCTGTCCAGGTGTGTCAGTATCCAGAAGACACAGTCACTGCTGTTCCTCTTCACACACAGCCCGTTCTACCTCCACCAGTTCCAGCAGCAGAAGTGACTATGCAGGCCATGACTCAGACAGCTCCTCGCTTGATGGCGGTGACTACCCTCCCTACCGAGCCACCTATAACACGCCAGCTCCGATAGGTCAGAAGCCATGAGGACAACATAGAGAAGGACAAATATTTAGACTTATGACAGTACCGTAAATATATACAGTATATATATACGCAAACGAGTACATGTAACATTTATATATTTAGTATCTAATTTTATTCATTTTGTTATCTAATTATGTATTTATCCAAGTATTTAACCATTCATTTATTTATTTATTTAGTTTTGGCCCCTATAATCCTCCATAGTACCTTGACTGGTTTGTTCTGACTTGACTTCTTTGTCATGAGAATTCCGAAAGAAAGGAGCCTTTGTTTGAGTTTAGAATTCAAACACTTCTAGTAAGAAAAGATAGATGGATACTTTATTTATCCCGAGGGAAATGTAACATGATTTGGCATTGTAAGTGATTCTGAACATCTTGGCTCTGCTGGCTTTATGTTCTTAGTTTATTGGCTGGTTGGAGTGCACAGGAGATTCAAAGGCTTTGCTGATGACCTCAGAAGATCCCTGTGCTCAATATGGTTACATTTGCCACTGCACGTGCTTCTATTCCGAGGGTGAGTCTGACAGCATGCATTTAAATCCAAGATGTTTTATTCAGTTATTTATGCAGTGGAAGAAAGATGTCTGGCCAGATTAGATGTAAGTTGTATGTGTGATGTAAATCAGACTTGTAAAACTCAATGTTCATGTTGGTGCCTAGGGACTATCAGCCTCTGAGAAGAAAGGCTTTGATGGTTGCTGGTCTAACACTTTTGGGATTAGGTAAGACACACAATAATTGCACTTTTAAGAAAATAAATAAATGCTAGGTTTTTGCTTATTGTTGCTGTGTTTTGGTACCCCTGGACATATGCATGTATGTTTGTATGCATGCATGTCTGTCTACTGATTTGTTTGTTGTTGTTGTTTTTTGTTCAGGTATTTGGTTCGGGGTCCCCATCCTTTTCCGACACCTCTCATCTAGATCAGTCAATACTGGAAGTGGCACAAACCTGGCCAAGGTTAGATAAGCCAGAATGCCATTCACGATTATGATCACTTTTGGGATCACATGTGTCATTACACTGACCTGAAGCCATTCTTTCCACTGACTGGTGTTTCTACGCTGTATCTCTTTTAACACGTGCCTTCTAAAGATCCAGGAACAATTGACGGATATCCAAAAGCAGCTTGCAGAGAAAGAGGCCAGGTGGAAAGAAACCCTACTGAAAGAAATCGGAAGTTTACAGGTGAAACTCTTTGAATATGCATCAGGATGATTAAGAGGGAGGAGTGATGGGAATATTCACTGACACTGTTGTTATTTATTCCCACTTTAGAGTGAAGAGAAAATGACATCAGATGTAAGTCCCCTCTGATACAACACATCTTTATTTATGGAATACATCTGTATGTGACAATGCCAGAAAGAAAAACACTTCTAAAAGTGCATCCTAAATCATATGACAACCATATTATGTTATCATTATTGTTGTACCATATTGTTGTCATTACAACAGTGATATTGTGGAATTTCTTTACAGCAGTTGTGACAAACATCTCCTCTTGTACTCCACATCTTCTCACTTATCACAGCTTAAGATGGAATTTTCCAACTGGCTGCAGGAGTACCTCTTTACAGGTTCTAGTTCTGATGCAGAGGGTGTAGTTCTCTGGCCTGAACTGAAGGTGGTGCTGGAGAGTATGGAGACGAGGCTGGTGCAGCAGCTAGCAACTTCTCAGGTGAGGTGTCCTGGCTTGGACTAGCGTTCATTTTAGTTATCAAAGGGATTGCTGAGGAGAGAAGATGAATTTGTATTTATGTAAACACATAAATAATACTAAAAACATTGAATGTTATCACATGAGTAGGATGCAGTATTTGTATAGCTGAAAATTGATCCAAAGGGATGTAGGTGACAACTGGACATTTTGTGCCTAAATCAGGATGTCCAAAAGACTGTAAAGGAAGCACTCAGTCGATACAATGCTGATGGAATTGGCATGACAGACTACGCCCTCATATTTTCTGGTATTTTGTGAATGGACATGTTTACATTCATAAATAACACGTTAATAATGTATTTTACTTTTTTCATGGAATAACATTCAGTATCCCTTTACTTGTGTATGTATTTGACTAGGAGGCAAAGTGATTACATCCCAGTACACTAAATCATACTGTCCACAGTCACTTCAGCTCTGCTCACAAGGACCCAGTGCTGTAATAGAGGTGATTTTTCTGTCATAGACGCCTAAAGACAAGGTATTATATGTTGAAAGTCTATAAGTAGGCTCTCTAGCCAAGGATATACCATCAAAAAAGAATGTCAGCAATCTTGGTCCATTTCATTGTATGCCACAAAAACATACTTTTTCCTGAGGTAGCTGAAAATGAATGTAAACAAATAATTTGGGTTTACACCGGATTTACAATCAGTGCCTTTAGTTCTCCATTTTTAAAATTACTACCGAGTAATAACTAAGGACTGAAATCACCACTGGGTGGCCCCGTCTCTGTTCTTACCCTTTGCCTATGAAAGCCAGAAGTCTACCCAGGAAAGTGCTGGGCCTTCCGGGGAAGCTACGGCTCCGTCACCATCGCTCTATCCCAGTCAGTGAGAATCACACATGTGACTATGGAGCACCTTCCCAAGAGTCTGTCCCCAACTGGCCAGATTGATAGCGCTCCACAAGACTTTGCCGTATATGTGAGTTTCTTGCTCACCACTAACTAGTACATTTTATTTTAAATTTAAGACTGAATGACAACATGAACTTGAAGTTACAGTAAATAAATATATAAAATAGCAAAATGTAAGTGCAATTATCTTTTCAACAGTACTCTCCCACTTACTAACCCTAGGGAATTCATCACGTTGCCCAGAAACAAGAGGGGGTTTTTCTTGGAAAATTTGCCTACAGCAAAGATGGAGACCCTGTCCAAACCTTTGAATTAAAGGCAAGATATCTGGTCTACAGCCAAACAATATTTTGTCTATATTTGTTTGCAGGCTGGCATCATGATATGTTGACCTCTTTCTTACCCTCAGGACCCTCTTAAGAATGTATATCCTGTGGTGGAGCTAAGGATCCTGACCAACTGGGGTAACCCAGTGTACACATGCGTGTATCGATTCCGTGTGCATGACCAGGCCAAGAATGCATAGGAGCATGGCACTCATAATACTTCAAGAACAAGAGAGCATCTGAGAATACACATTTTAGTTGACCATCACAAATACAATGGCAAAGGAATTCATAAATAAAAATACTGAAAGTAGAATTCTGTCTCTCTCACAAATGTTCAAACGTTTGCATTTTTCCGATTAATACATTTATATTAATTATTGCACAGGCATATTCAGGCATCACTTCTGTACTTCTGTTCATTTATAAAGCAGCTGAATATACTAGTATGTCCACATAGATGTCTAGTGGTATTTAACAACTCCACCCCACTATCTACGCTCCTTCCAGAAGGGAAAAGGCGCGCAGTCTAACGTCAAGAGCGCGGTCAGTAGGAAATCCATTCAGACAAAAGTATTTTCCAATTCAGGGGTGGTAGAACAGTTAGAACTCCAAAGAGTCATCTACAAAATTAGTACAGCAGTATATGTGGCAACCCCGATATAACGATTTGTACTTATATCCTTTTGTAGCGTTTTACTGTCGTCTATGAAAACGATGAGCTAAAATGAATGTCATATTTTCTTTACCCTCCCCTACGGAAGCCACCTTTATCCTAGTAGATCATCCCGGTTGTTCATGCCTATGGGTACCAAAACACTGGCTATCATAATAGACAGACATGGATATATTATCACTTTGATTATTTTGTCCCTGGCAACTCAAGCATTTCTGTAAAGAGGTAGGGAGTCACATTTCTTTCCAGACTGCGGAAGTTTAGCTTGCTACAAAACCGCTGTAAGTTTCTTCACTTATCCGATAAAGTTAGTTAGCTAGCTAGCGGTGTTAGCGAATCTTAGGTAGCCCGTCCTAGCTATTGAAAGGCTCATAAAAGGGAACCTACTGACCCACAGCGTTAAATGTCACTAATCGCAACTTGCATTTAACTACGTTTTCTTTGCATGCACTTATGAGGCAAGCATAACAAGTTAGCATGTTTAGAATGTATATAAGAGGAGCTAGCTGGTAAGTTAACATGTCTTTGTATTAACAGTTAGAGCTAGCTAGCTAACCTCATGATATAAGCGTTGATAATGCAATAGAAAAGTGTCAGATAAAGGGAACTTGTAAGTGATGCTGTTTTTACTTAAATTATGCACACAGCACTGATAATTCAGTAATAAGTCATGCGTTTACATTTGTTTAGGAATGCATAACGTCAATTCCATAATGTCACTGTTTGTAAGGACGCGAGTTAACTTATGGGTTATGCATGGATGGTGCCTAATTAGTGCCCATTCTTCCCAAATCTCTAGATTTATTTCGTTGCCTACTCCTACCGGCACCATGAGAGTATGCAAGACTTGTGGATGCTCAGACATCGATGTCGACCAAGCCCGCGGCAGTGCTGTGTGCATGAGCTGCGGGTCTGTCCTGGAAGACAACATCATTGTGTCTGAGGTCCAGTTCGTGGAAAACAGCGGAGGGGGTTCGTCAGCTGTCGGCCAGTTCGTCTCAGCTGATGGTAAGTCCAGCCTTCTGCGGTGCCAACACTGAATGTCTCTTGCTTTTTTGAGGTTTAGTTGAAAATAAATCAGTATAATCGCATAGCCGATTCAGCAACAGTGTGCTATTTAAAGTGTCAATAGAATGCCGTAAAGTTTTCGGTGATGTGACGACGATGTGGACTGTTGCACTTTAATGCATTGTTAATAAAGTGATGTGTTTTTTCTTAGCTTTATTGAAACTGAACTTGACTATGAATTAGAGACATGTTTCAAGTTGAAAGTTGAAAGTTGCTCCAAATCCCGGAGTGCAGTTTGTGTTCAGGTAGTTTATCACCTTTGCTGTAGGTTTGAGTTAAAAAGCAGTTTCAACTCACCTACAGTGATAATCCAAATAAAGTGATCAGAAGTCCGATCAACCTGGTGTGAGAAAAGGCGCAGTACTTAATGTGGCAATCATGACGTGTTATATATTTCATAAACATTAGACATAGACCAATCGAATTTGAAGGGGACCAGGTTAAGTGTTGTGATAATGCTCAGGCATTATAGTTAAAGTGTCAACCCATGAAATGCCAACTTTTATAGACAAATGGGAATTTTGTCAATATTAAAACTAGCATTGGTGCGTTATCACAGTTCAGTCACACCATTACGTTTACCGCTCAAAAGACACTTCAGGGTGGAGATACACTTTAATTCCTTGGTTCAAGCATTTCATGAAAGTCACCCTTACCTCTCACAATGCCTTTATGCACACTAGGTCCCAATTGGCGTCTGGTGCTGCCAATGTCAGTTAAGCTTGGTGCTGGTTGTGATGGTCTAGGTTTGGCATGCACACTCGCACTCACAATCAAATCCTTTAAACCCGTTTGAAGATATGGTTGTGTGTCTGTTACTTGATTAGCTCCATAGTCAGGTGAAGGTTGGTAGTCAGTCTTCACAGGCTTTGTGTCGGGAGTTTGTTTATCATCATCGCTGTGTTGAGTCAAGTCACGATGCAAGTAAGCAGTGATGAACTTGCTGTGTTTTTGTGGGTCGAGAGCCGACTGTCCTTCGGGGTGATGCGTCGAGGATAGATTTGAAGTTTCCTGGACGTGTCCTTCATTGGGGTTGGAATTTTGAAGTGATGTCTCTTGGTGGGGAGGAGCAAAATGTGTGGGAACAAAATTCTGAAGCATGTGTCTGACTTTATGAGTCATACCATCTAGAAAATTACGCGAAGCCAATTGAAACGCTCTGACACTTCTTGGAGCATTTTGAACAGTGCTGTTGGCTTCTTTCAATTTAGGCCAACTATGTTTCGGTAAGAAATCATGGTGGACTTCACCGTCCTGGGCTTCTCCTAAGCTACTTTGTTGATGTCCATTAAGGATCTTGTCAACACTTCTCACTGGAGTAGTAGATTCGCGCTGCCTTAGAGGTTGAGCATTCAATTGTTGGCCAGTTGAAAGGTCACTGAGGCCTTCAATGTGTGACTCAAAAGAGCCATCAGATTTAACAGTACTTGTCCATGAATCATCTTGAACAGGTTCTATCAAGCCGCTGCTTCTGTGGCCAAGGGTTGTAGTGTTTTTTGCCTCACTTGATGCCAGCGTTGCACTGGTACCACTAGTGCCACTAGTGCTGGCGGCATGAACAGGCATAGGACCAGAAGGGGTGGGGGAATCAAGGGTACTATAGTCAGGAGATAGATTGTCAACACGGGCTTCATTAGGATGGGATTTCATATCGTGGAAAATGTCCTTTTCCTTGTCTTTGGGGATACTGCTCGAAAGGCTAGAATCAGCACCAGAGATCAAATCTTTATACAAAACATTACCCAAACTGTTAGCATTCTGATCTTCGACAGAGTTATAGCTATGATAAATGGGAGTGCTCTTTTTCCAAGGAGCCCGATCCAAACTAGCACTGGCAGGTGATGGAACCTTGTTGGAAGGATGCTGCTTTGCAGGTAGATGATGGGCATCTAGTAGGTCACTGTAGATTTTGTCAGTTGAATAGCCAGGGTGGGTTCCTTCTGTGTCCTCCTCTGGTAGCACATCTAATCCACTGGACAGTGAGCCACGTTCAGAGTACCGGCGGTCACCACTCCGAAAGAAAGGCCATGTTGGAGTGAGAAGAGACTCCCTGGCTGGGTGAATACCGCCATAAGGGAGAGCCTCTCTGCTAGTTAAGTCATTTGTAGACTCTAAAAAAGTATTCCCTGGACTTTCAGAATTAGCTGAAGTTTTGTCACCACAGCTAACTCCATTCACTGTTCCTTCTGCAGACAAAAGGGTTATGATCAGTAATCATTAGCAATCTCAGAGAACAGCCACAATATTTAGTGAATAAATAAAGCAGTTATTCCTTACCGTTTGCCGAAGGGTCCTTTTTAACATTAATTGAACCAAAGCCAGGTTCATCCGACAGAAATATCCCCTCCACAAATAGACTTCTTACAGAGGTTAGCGGATAGAAGCACTGCACAGTCAGCCTGTAAGGAGAATGAGGTGTTATGATTCATCTGATGGACTAGTTTTACAGATGCCATTGAATACAAATGCTATAGTGATTACCTGAATTTAGAGTCCCTTGTAATGACTGGGTCGCGCTTTGGAATGTACTGTTTAGCAGAAACAATCTCATTTTCATAGACAACGTAAGAGTCTCCAACCTGAAGGACATTAGACAGACACAACAGAACATTTGTTAAATGTTCATCAATCAGAACAGTTGTATATTGAAGGCAAATCGGTTCATAAAAATAGTACCGTGAATTTAGTTCCACATGTGTTTAAGCCGAAAGAGAACAGGATTCTGGTGTCATGAGCTTCTAGTGGTTTGCAGTTTGTATCTGTTAATGTTATCCGTCTTGTTGGTACCGTGGGCCAGGTGGAGGTGGTCTTGGTGACGAGAGTCATGACTCCCTCCGTTGAACACACTGCAGGGACATCATAAGTGTTGTTTAACCACCATTTTGAAGTACAGTTCAAATGGAGTGCATACAGCATTGCAGACATACATTTATGTGTGTGTCAATACTTTACCAATTAGCTCATCAGTTTGGAAACTGCAGTACTTTGTTGTGACGCTCTGAATATCCAACGTTTTTGTATCTCTTGCTATTACTTTAAAGATGCCAATAAACTGCTTCAGGGTAATCTTCTACAAAGACGTGAACAAAGTACAACATTTTAAAGGGACAGGAACATGCAGTAATACTCAGTATGCTATACAACCAGCCCCCTATTCCCCAGTATAACAAAGTCGACATAAATATTAATGTTACCTCATATGTGTAGCCCCGGGTAAAAACGGGCACTTCTAGGATCATGCCCTGAGTGTCATTGCTCAGTATGTATCCACGTCCCCTTGCAAGCTCCGTTGTCAGTAGATCATGGCCTATGCCAACCTCCCAGAGGTGGTCGGGGGTGGGCATGCTAATTTGAAAGATGATGCTGCTTTCTCTGCAGGTGGCAGTGATGTCAGGAGGAACTGAATGGTGTGATAAAGCAAGATAATAAACCCAATTCATTCTTGGTGAATTCTGATCATTCCCCCATCATGCATTCTGAAAGCCTAAATAGTTCTTACAGGCATTGTGGAATTGGGCCACGACAGAGGCCAGGTGATAGAATTGTTCTTCTTGTGGTAGAACATGTAGGGTGAAGTTGATGTTCAAAGAATACTGCAGCAGTCCAGCGCCTAAATACTGTTAGAGGGATTAGTGCTGGCAAATCAGACAAAGTGGTTGTATATGAAATTCACCTGATGTCCCATGTTATATCAGTTTACTAGAAAACTGTTGAGGCGGCTATTGAGGTTGTCAGGAGACCTTGGGAAACACTGCCAATGCACCAATAATGACAACTATAACAATATGAGCATTCACACTGACTGATATAAAGAAAATGTTTTAAAATCTGAAGTCAGTGTCCGATTGTCAGTGTTTTTATCATTCACACAATCACTCTGAAAGTGATTTTTGTTCTACCGGTTATGGTCATAGTGTGTGGTGGACATGCTATTGTTACGTGCTAGAGCGATATTTAAAACTACGGTATTTACAGCTATTGTTATCAGCATCTTTGGCCATTAAAGATAATCACACAAATGCAATTTATGCAAACTTCGGTCCACATCCTAGATATTTTAACTTCGATACTCACGGCCCGATGCACTACAGGATCTTCAAACGGGACCTCCAGAACATAGCCGTGGGTGCCGTTCATATTGGAGAGGGTCATCACAGAGTAGCCACGCTGGAAAGCTTCAGGTATGGTCAGGAAGATGTCATTAAGCTGCAGGGACACCAGCTCAGCATCTGAGGGGAAGTGTCCTAGCATGACAGTAAACTTCCGCTCATCAAGCACCGTCTCTGTTGATTGATTGATTGATTGATTTGTTTATTTGATGAAGAGGGACAGTGTGCATTAATAAACATTAACGTGTAAATGCACCCAATTGTAGCCAAAAGGCTAGTTTTCATTGGCAGTCCCCCTGCCAGAGTGAAACTGGCTAAACAGGAAACAAGACAGAAAATCTGACTTTCAGACACCGTCTAACCATGCAATAACTGATGTACCAGTAGTAGTGTGGTTTGTGACATTGTGCTGCCTTGGGTGTCAGTAGGCTTACCATCTGTGGTAAATGGGTTTCGGCAGATCAAGGGAGTCTCCAGCAGTCTCATCATCCTGTGCCTGGTGTGTTCAGTGGCATTGTTGGCATACACCCGCGAGAACATGTGCTCGTAGTACATGAAAATGGCATAGAGTTCGTGGTAGACATTATCCAGCACACAGCTCTGCGAACGCAAACAAAGATGCCATGTCTCCGTTCATGAGGGCAAGCCCTTACATTTCTATGCCACGCTTCAGTGTGCCCATTTTATGCCAGAGTGCACGGAAGAGCCCTGACCTTTCTGTACCCGCCTCGAGCTCCGAAAGGAACGCTGATGTTTATCATCATCAGCCCCGTCTCCTCCAAGCTGTGGTTCCAGGCTCTCCAGGCGGTGGCCTCCATGAGCTGACCGTCTATCCCCATGCTTATCTGGTTGCTCGCGAACGAGGAATTGTCCGGCACCAGTGGGGTCATCACACGGGGAACAGCCCAGTGCACCTTCTCCCCGTCAAAAGTGCCAGGGTCTGAAACGGGTGGAGCGATGGCAAAACAGATTACTGCAGTCACAAGTCCAAAAGAACTTTCGATCACATTAAGTGCAGCGATGGCAAGACGAATGACAATCATCCAAAAGCCAAGGACGTTTTAAATGGCAGCATTACCCAGCTGTGCAACTATGTTATGATTAGTAAAAGTCTAAATCAAAGGTCACGTCGTTTTAAATCACAGAGTGATAATCTGTCGGCACATTCCATTGAGGACATCTATGCGAATGCAAATGACTCCAGATTAAGATGGCTCACTGATCGTGCAGGCTGCTGACATGTCGAGCATCACAACCGCCCATTTCTGTCTGTAGTACACAGTGGCATTGATGACCTCTGTGGCAACTCCATTAACCTGACAAAGAAAGCTCAAGGCATTTAAATTGAGAAACATGATTGATTTCAAAACCCCAAAGGATTCCTTTAACGAATAGCCAAGTTTTAGTGTCCCTACAAGTGTAAAGTCTTACATTTGGTTTAAAAATAGACCAAATCAAGATATTAGATATAAGATACAAAACTTGGGAGTTGTTAACAATGGAACTCATCACTTAGGCCATCACACGTTCATATAAATGGCACAGCTAGGGTGAACAGAATAGGCATGGACCATATGTTTTACACAGACCAAGTTTAATCTGGCCAAGATGTTGGCTGCACCTATACGATCATACCTTTGTGTCAACATCACCATATCTTAAATCAGGCCAATATAGGAGTAAAGTGTCCATGTAAACACATGATAGATGTAGTACTCACCAAAACGATCTGGGAATGAGGCTGCTTGTAGGTGGTGCGGAACACCGCCCTGGTTGGGCTGGTGTCCAGCACATAGCCCTGAGTGTAGGCATCGTTGAAAGACATGGTCACCATGGTATGCTGATCCCTCATGAGCATCACTTGCCAGGTGTCACTGGCAGTCCAGCGAGCCTAAGTAGGTGGTAGTGAAGATAGCCACTCACTGCAGATCTCCACAAGGTTATAACTTAAGATGATATAGGCATATATCCATCTAGCAAGCTGGTCGTTTCACTAATACACATTTGTACATAAATTTAACAGTTTATGTAACAGTGCATCCTACAAGTCTCATTATACATGCTAGAAAGGTGAAACCTTGTATGTATCCTTTTGCAAAATACCACAGAAAAATCTAATTTTGCAATGCCCACAGATATATGCCCTTTTGACTGATGGCCATCTTAAAACAAGGGGTTCTTACTGTACTTAAGGCAGCGTTCCAGGACTCCTTGGACATTCCCTCATTGGCTTTGCAGGATCCATGCTTTTCCACAGTGACCTGCAGCAGGACAGTAGGGTGTCATAGCGAGATCACAGTTACCAACAACCATCATACATTATTCAGTTATATCATTTCATATAGTGGCAATAACAATTAAGATTTTCTCAACTTCAGAGGTGTTATTTGATCTGCTGTTAAGCTCAAATATCAACAACCTTCCACCAGAATTGCCAACTTCATCTTTCAGTTAATAATAATAATAATAATAATAATAATAATAATAATAATAATAATAATAATTCATTTTATTTTTAACGTACTTTTCATTCCAAAGAATCTCAGAGTGCCCACATATTAGAAATTAACTATAATAATACAATACAATTTAAAACAAATTTAAATATTAGCATAAGCATAACAGAAAAGATTTAACACAAGGCCAGAAATGCCTTCCTGAATACAAAAAGTTTTAAGTCCATCTTTCAGTGAGTGTTACCTCCATATAGTCCTCCTCACAGAGGACTTCTCTGTTGGACCAGGCCAAGGGCAGCCTGCAGGTCTCATCCATCCAGTACCGCGTCTCTCGGTCCTCTTTGTCCGTAACGATGATATTGAACAGGAATCGAAACTCCTCATCGTTCTACACAAATTGTTTTTGGTTAATCAGTCAGTAGTGCACTGCATGGTTCAGATTGATTTCAGCCAGGCCGTGTGTCCTGGTAATATTTCATTTCACAACGAGTGTGCACATAAGACATCAAGACATAGGCTACTGTATCTCTAGATGTGTGTGATTTAATTAATTTAAGTCTATATGAAGGTTTATGTAGTATATTATTCAAATCGAAAGATATGATACCTGATTCTGCGTATAGCAGGAAAAATAGGAAGCTCTGAGGGTAAGGCGACCGTTCATGTTGACGTTGCTGATGGTATAGCCACACTTTGCCGCATGGTCGTCATCCACTGGGTGAACGCCGTACTTATCTAAAGATATATGCAATAGGAGTTGCCGAAGGCACATAAAATGGCTGGGTTGTTTGCAAAGTGTTCTATTGGCCATAAATGGAAGTCGGAATGACCTAATCTCATAACTTGCGCTTGCAACCTCAAAGCACATTTGAAGGCATCACATCAGTAAAAGGGTTGTGAGAAGTTGGAGGGGGAAATTACTGTCAGCGGACGGGTAAACGACCCTCCCCTCACTCGTCCACCTTTCTACCACGTCTCGAAGTGTTCCTCTCCAGTGAGCTTTAGGGGTGCAAGTTCGAGTAATGGGATTAGGCATCACTCACCCACGGCTTGTAGCTTGGGTGCGGCCCCAGCGAAAGCCTCGTCTATAGATAGCCACATGTATCGATCACGGCACTCCGTTTTAATGGCACCTGTGTGAAATAGAACAAGACGTTCAGTTTGCCATCATTACCTGAATTCCACTAGTTTGGAGGGAAAGGTGCATAAGTTTTGACTTGCACATTTTGTGCGCTGGACAAATATACCTTTCGGAGCCAGGTCGATGGTGTTTGCTCCAAATGAGTTTGAGCAAAGCAGTGCAAGTCTGTAGTGGTGAAATTGGTTGTTTTGTCATTCACTTTGATTTACATTTATTACAATATTTATTCACTTAGTCCACCCTACATTTGCATATACTCTGCACTTTTAATGCTATTTGCACTTCTGGTTAGATGCTAAACTGCATTTCGTTGTCTCAGTACTTGTACTCTGTGCAATGACGATACAGTTGAATCTAATCTAATCTAATCATTTAGAAAGGGTCTGCATGTATCAAACGCAAAATAAATCACAAACATCCACAAGTTCAAAACTCAGTTTAAGGGGGTTTAGGCTCTGGGCTCTGTTAAGCGCCTGGAGGCAATTGTATTGTTATGGCGCTATACAAATAAAATTGAATTGAATTCATAGGAGGTATTTTTAAACTTACCCAATGTAAAAGCTAAGCCCCACTGCCATTGTCTATTTAAAGGTACAGTACCGCTAGCTGGACAGTCAGTGAAAGTCAGCTATAGCTAGCAGCACAAGAGAGTGATTTAGAGGTCAGTGTAGTTTTGCCTTTCAGTCCAAACAGCCTCTGGAGATCTCAGCAACACACACCAATTGATCAAACGAGGACTTGACAGGTGGGGGAAGGAGACAGGTGCCACCAATTAAGGGAGTGCATTTGAATTGGAGGACCTACAATGCTCATATCGCAGATGTGAATTAAATATCTTCTGCAGCTTGATACTATTCTATTATATTCTATTATACTAAGTCTGTCCGAACTGATAAATATGTTTGAGCAGCTGTGTGCAAAGTTAAAGTTAAACTGCAGAAAGGCTGTTTGGACTGATGGCTGTGGCTGAGTAATTGTACCTTTGGGTGTTTGACCACTAGATGGCGATGCTGTGTCACGTTGTTAATTCCTATCTGAATTTGTGCTTGTTTTCATTTTGAAGCTAATTTTGATTTATTGACCAAATTAGGCTAAAGTGCCCCATATTCTCCCTCATCAGGCCCCAGTTTAATGTACCTAGATTAAGATCCTCAGATGGGAGTATTCAGTCACTTACCTGCTACAGTAAATGTAGCTTACTGATATTGTTTTAATGCGGCACTGAGTCTTTAATGAAATACATAATGGAAGGTAATTGTAAGGTGTTCTTACTCCGGATCATGTATTATGTAATGAGAAGAGCACGCAAGCGGTGTACGGTCGTGCTAGTTGTCCTCATTCCCGTGAAGTATTCCCATAGGACACAGCTCAGACCAGTGTGGTGTGTTTGCATCATGTGTTGGAAGCCACAGCCATTCAAGCTGGGAGTATTTTGGGAACGCTTTGGGATTTACACCCTGCCCCTCTCTAAATTCTCAGGAGCGGTAGCTTGACATCAGGTCTCCAACCCCCCCACCCACATCACAACCCTCACCCTCGCCCTACGGATGAAAGAGGCAGTAGCCCTACCCCCACCCCAACCCCCGATCCCCAAATCAGTATTCCGGTCTTGAGCTTGCCAGAGACGGCCCCGGTTGGAATGCGGTGGGGCCGGGCCGAGTGGTTTCCCAGCGTCCTGCCTGATCAGAATAATGTAATTAAGGCCACAGCGGGGAGCACATGATCAGTCTCTTTTGTCTCTTCTGCACATTCCTCTACTCCTTCTCTCCCTCCCTTTCTCTATCCCACTTTCCCCCTTTCTCTCCCTCTCTCTCTCCCTCCCTCACTCCCACCCTCTCTCTCCCTCTCTACCTCCCTCTCCTACATTCAT
>NC_137921.1:68609348-68624348 GCF_963457725.1 Sprattus sprattus | reverse complement strand
TGTGTGTGTGTTTGTCTGTGTGTGTGTGTGTGTGTGTGTGTGTGTGTGTGTGTGTGTGTGTGTGTGTGTCAAGAGAATGAGCAGGCACACAGTGGCTCCAGAATAGAGGGATTTACGCCCTTAATAGCTTTTTCCCCCGCTCTCCCTCTCTCTCATTTTCCCTCTCGTTCTCTAGTTTTCGGCCTGTTTATTTTTGGCATCGGCACACCAACGCGCCAACTCCCACAGACGCCTCTAATGCGCACCCTGGGGAGATGGTGCCAGCCCACACAATCACTCCTACCTTGGTTTCCGCCTTCGGTTAAGTTGAGTTGAGTTGAGTTGAGTTGAGTTGAGTTGAGTTGAGTTGAGTTGAGTTGAGTTGAGTTGAGTTGAGTTGAGTTGAGTTGAGTTGAGTTGAGTTGAGTTGAGTTGAGTTGAGTTGAGTTGAGTCTGCTGTGTACAGTGTAAGGGGGTGCTAGTCTGCAGTATAAGCCAGTTGATGATATTTTGGTGTAGGCTCATATACAGTATTTGAATAGCACTGATTATTAGATAACACACACACAATATACATTGGGACTCTAGTTAGTGTGTGTTAGTGTGTGTGTGTGTGTGTGTGTGTGTGTGTGTGTGTGTGTGTGTGTGTGAGAGAGAGAGAGCGTGTGTGAGTGAGTGTGTGTGAGTGAGTGAGAAGTTACACAGCGCACTCTAGCAGAGCAGCGTTCGGGGACTCGAGCAGGTACATCAATTCTCGAGTTTCTACATTACCATTGAGTCATTAATCACGAGATACGAGATCTAGCGCACACTCAGTTTCCAGTAAGAGCCCTTGGTAGGATGGCCGCAGCAGAAATGGATAAATCAATTGTTTGGAAGTTCTTTGATAAAATGAAATTTTAAAGAATAGAATTACTGCAAACTAATTTAGACTAATTTCATTTTTAATCGGTTGGGCTGACCAAGGATGACCAGGTTTCACCGAATTTACAGAAAAAAACAGCCGCATTACACACACAATAAACAAATAAAACTTATTGAAAAAAAAAAAAACACTTTGTTGGACGGAACTATTTATTCTGCTTCTGTAGAATGTTTGTAACTTACATTAAAATCTCGCCTTTATCATCCACACTTCACCATTGCGTAAAGTGAATGCTTTGCTCTATGCTCTAACTCCATGCTTTACTCTATGTGCTGAGACCAGCCCCATCATAGCTGCATAGGCTCTGAATTGATGCAAGACACCACCTGGACAAACTCCACCACCCCACTCTCTCTGCCTTCCCAAGTACTCAATTTGTTAAATTACACACTCATGCAACCCCTAGTGTGTGAGTGTGTGTATGTGTGTTTGTGAGTGTGTGTGAGTGTGTGTGTGTGTGTGTATTTGAGTGTCTGTGTGTGTGTGTGTGTGTGTGTGTGTGTGTGTGTGTGTGTGTGTGTGTGTGTGTGTGTGTGTGTGTGTGTGTGTGTGTGTGTGTGTGTCTGTGTGTGTGTTCGAGTGCAAGGGTTTGCAGATGGTCTCTCACTGGGGAGCAACACAGCTGAGTCTGGCAGGCCAGAGAGCCTGGGACGCTGTTCCAGGACTGTGTGTGTGTGTGTGTGTGTGTGTGTGTGTGTGTGTGTGTGTCTGGGACGCTGTTCCAGGACTGGATAAGAGCCTGTCTGCATGGGACCGCTTTCTCATGACATCACCGCTACTTGCTACTGGAAAACCAATCACCTGTGTGTGAAGTCATGCACACGTGTCTGAGTGTGTACGTGTGTGTGTGTGTGTGTTTGTGTGTCTGTCAGCACGTATTTTGTGTGTGCGTGGTTTTTTTTTTGTGTGTGGGTGTGAGTGTATGTCTAAGGATCTGTTTCGGTGTGTTTTCGGCTTGTGTCTGTGTCCCTAAGAGAGACTGTGTGTGTGTGCGGGTCTCGTGTTTAGGGTTGTGTGTGTGTGTGTGTGTGTTTGTGTGTGTTTACTTAATGGTGTGCGGTTGGTTGTCTCTAGGGAAACGGCAGATCCACAACCTGGGCAGCCAACTGCAGCTGAACCAACACTGCCTGGACACGGCCTTCAACTTCTTCAAGATGGTGGTCAGCAAGCACCTGACGCGCGGGCGCAAGATGACCCACGTCATCGCCGCCTGCCTTTACCTGGTCTGTCGCACAGAGGGCACGCCCCGTATCCTTGGCAATGTGTGATCCATCCGGGCACCCATAGGCAACTCCAGCGGGTAGTTACAGATATGGGAGAGGAAAGGAGAACTCATACCAAGAACACGTGCCTGTAGACTAAATCCCCTGTGGATGAATACCATAAGTCACAAAGGATAAATATACCATAAGTCACTTTGGAGGAACATCTGCTAAACATCTGTTAAATAAATACATATAAATGTACTTGTATGTCAAATCTACATTCAGGCAAGGTTTTTATCCCACTCTAACTGCTGCAGTCCCCAAATATTTGTCAGTATCCCAGACGCTCTCTAACACGTTCCATATTAAGCACATGGCCTGGTGACAAAAGTGACATTATCTCAATGATGCAGTCCTCTCTAAACAACAAACTGCCAGATTAATTATATTGTATTGGTAGCTGATCAATTTTAAGACAATAAATCACATTTTAGGAAATTATCACAACAGCCAGCCCATAAATCTACATTTAAGGATTTGTATGAGCATTCGCAAGTGTGACTATCAGTGGCGTATGGAGCAGAGCGCTGTAGCTCTCATTGGATAGCAGTGGCGGGTCTGTGGGAGAGTGTGTGTGTGTGTGGGTTTGTGTGTGTGTGTGTGTGTGTGTGTGTGTGTGTGTGTGTGTGTGTGTGTGTGTGTGTGTGTGTGTGTGTGTGTGTGTGTGTGTGTGTGTGTGTGTGTGTGTGTGTGTGTGTGTGTGGGTCTGTGGGCCTGTGGGCGAGATGTTCTGCGTTCGCCACCTCTCAAAAAACCCAAATGGAAAATCAGCAGTGAACAATGCTGCACAGGTGCACCATGGGACACCAAGATGCCACGACATGAATTTTACCGAAACTCAATACAGGCCTGAAATCTGAGTCCTGGAAGTGAAACCAATGGAGTAAGCAGGTAGGTGTCAGAGAAGACGAGTGGCTGACGAGGTTCGGAGAAGATGCCATCAATCATCTGACGTGACACTAAACCACCACTCCTTCTCCTTCCTCGTCTCTCACTCCCGACTCTTTTTTTTTCTCCTCGTGGTGCCGTGTCGGTGAGGCCACGTCGTCGCCGCCACGTTCAAGCCTCCTCCGCACCGCACCGCAATCCCCGGGCCACGGGGGAGCAGTTTGTCAGCGATAGTGTGAGCACGCGCAGGAATGTTTTTTTTAGAATTTGACAGCTCTGAGGTGGGGGGTCGCCCGGTGCGTCGTGAAATAATAAACATCATCTGGATCGTCTCCTTCCAGGCCGCACCGCGCCAGGCCGCACCGCACCGCCTCTCTGTCTTGTCTCCCCTGGCGACTGTCACACTTACACTACAGCTCCACAAGAACTAGAATCTGGTTTTGGCTTGATAGGAAGGCAGTTGGATACACTCAACATACAGCTTTTCCTTCACTTGTTTATGGGGGAAGTAATGGCAGACATGGCCATGTTCAGGAACTTAACATTCACCTGCTCATGCGGATTTTCTGCACTCTAGTTTTGGCTCGAACAAAAGGTATAACTATGTATACACCAGGTCTCTACACTAGTTAAGTGTTATCGCTGCTGCCTTACTGGAAAAGTGTACAATCAATGCAAAGTCATGGCAATGTATTGGACATGAGACTTGGACAGTGATATTCATCTGCTTTTGAACACACCCTTCACCATACTTGGTACATTTGATCAGTTCCCAAGAGTGATTTATCGACGCCAAATCAATCAATACAACGAAACCCATTGACCAATAACATATCATTCAGATAACGTAACGTCTAAATTAGTTACATACAATGTTATAATCTCTTCCAAGCCCACTAGGTCATATGGTGCTGTTAAGCGACATCCACAGGCTGGCAGACTGGCTGTGGCAGCCCTGGCGTGGGAGGATATTGTAGTCCGCCTGTCCTCTGTATGCACGTGTGTGTGTGTGTGTGTGTGTGTGTGTGTGTGGCAGCCCTGGCGTGGGAGGATATTGTAGTCCGCCTGTCCTCTGCTCTTCACCGGCAGCCGCAGCGTTCAGTTAACATGCCGCACAGGAAGCTGCGTGGCTGTTTGCCGAAGCCATGATTGATCCCCTTCCCCTCCCCCCACACACACATACACACTCTCTCTCTCTCCTCCCCACACACACACACACACACACACCTACACCCTCTCCTCCCCACTCACTCACTCACACACACACCTTCTCCCCTCTCACACACAGACACACACCCACACCCTCTTCTCCCCACTCACACACACACACACACATACCCTCTGCGGCGGTGACGACCGAAGTGCCTGGTGTTCCCGTACTCACTCCTGCAGATCCTCGGGGCTAATTAACTGCGACTGATTGCCCCGAGGCTGATTGTCAGAGTTATCTGCCGATAAACACGGGATCATCCTTTTTTTCTTTCAGAGGCGCTAAGCTCTCCCTGTGAGCATAGCGTGCTAATAAGTTGCATTTATCGCCATGGAGACACATGCGTCGGTCAGGTGATTACTGGTCAGGTGTGTAGAGACAGATGGTTGTGTGTGTGTGTGTCCTACTGAGGCCTTTATGATGGGGCTCTGATGGGAATGCCATGGAAATAATTAAACCCGTTCCTCACTGTAAAACAATCTGTTTCCTTATTCATTGTGTTTATTTTTTGCTGTTGTTGTTGCTTGTTTTGTTTGTTCCTTAACTGGCCCTCAGACATGCTCCTGGACCTAAGTGACCTCCTCCAGGTTGGTGTGCATTTAACACTTTAATTAGTACGAACCAGAGCTAATTCAGTGTGCCTCTTGACCCTTCCTCTGAGTCACCAGACACCATTCACAAAGCAGTAAAACGCCTCCTTAGCAGAGGGTAATATGAGAATCAATACGCAGCTTGTTAGAATGTGTAGTACAGGGAGGCGTTCAGATCATCCCAGACACTTAATACATTCCCTCTAGCACATTCTGCCATTTCGGAGGAAGTGTTAGACATTGCATAGTGAATCAAGATGGTAGGAGAAACACAGGCTGCTCTTCCTGGATAGTTTTTAGTGTCCTACCACATTCTCTCCTAATTATTTAACGCTGAGATGACGGTGTTTTTTTTAGTCATTCTGTTGTTTTATGCTTTTGGCAGCAGCATCAAGCTTTACTTTTGAATACGAGTTGTTGGTTGAGTCGACTCCGTGATTATCAAGTAACACTATGCAACAATTTGACACGTTTTGAGGTATGGTTTTATAGGCAACTAGTTTTGGTACCATCCTCAAATTAATTTAGATAGCATATGGTCATGTGAAGGACAGACTAGCCAGCCATGCAGGATATGCCCTATGTAGTTCTGTGTACCAGGCTTTCACACGCATTAAATTGCCAGCTTTACCGCCAAAAGACATCAGTTAGTGTTTTGGCAAGCTTCTATCAGGGTCAGCTGGGCTGTTGGTGGTGTTTGAAAGGTTTTTGCATTCCTTTTAGGTAGTTGGCTTAATAGTTTTGGAATAGAACTCAGTATTGCTGCTTTAACTGCCAGTGTTGCCCATCTGAGGTTATCAACATGTGTGTTTCCATGACGGCATAGCTAAATGTAATGTGAATGAAGTAACTGTAGTTAAATGACTTACCATGCTTAGAATTTGTCACCTTTCTGTTCATGTTAACCAAATTGTATTCTGTGTACTGTAACAGTTCTTTAACTGCAAGGTGTCACCTTTTAAAGGCCGAGGAAGATACACCATTCATATTCAGCCATGACAAATATGCAGTCTACATGGGTGGACTGATTTGATTAGCTACAAATACACTTTTGTTAAAATTCGCATTTTGGCACCACAGTACAGGAGAGAGAAGACAAATCATAAAAGTCAGTTGGCCTTGGTCAATGGCCTTCGACTCTCTCTCTCTCTCCCTCCCTCTTGCTCTCTCTCTCTCTCTCTCTCTCTCTCCCTCTCTCTCTCTCTCTCCCTCCCTCTCTCTCTCTCTCATTCTCTCTCCCTCCCTCTTGCTCTCCTCCTCTCCTGTGGAACATGGGTGGTTCCAGAGGGAGGCATTTTAGGGAGACACAGCTGGTGCAGCCTTTATTTTTAGTCCCCCAGCTGTCAGGGGTGAGGCCTGGCCTACTCAACCCCGTCTGGTATTAGTAAGGGCGGGTTAGGGGGGTGGGCAGCCCAAGGTGGAGCCGAGATGAGAAAAATATGCCACGAATCCACGCAAGTGCAACCACACCCCCACGGCCGACAGCACTCCCCCCCATGCCTGTCACTTATAAGCACCCCCTCCGTCAGAGTGGATCCCTGGTGCTAAGGTCATGACCCCAGTTTTCCATTAGGGGGCCTAATTGCTGTCAAGTCAAGGAGACGGACAGGGAGGGGTCAGAGGTGACTCAGCAGGCTCTGAGGGACAGTGTTTTATGGAGAGTGACCTCCACTTGACTACTATTTTTAATGCTTTGCTTCAAAAATCAATAGTCCAGGGATAGTGGGTGGTGGTGAATATATGAGATGTTTTCATGGCAGAAAATTAAGAACTCAGGGACCTCCTTTACCCTTGACACTCTGGCCAGAAGTTGTTCATTTTGAAAAGTTTTAAAAGGTAGTTTGGCCTGCTGGTATTTTCTGCTCTCATAACCCTGACCGCCGTCTCTGTCCGCTATTATGTAGGTGAATGTGTACATCTTGGGGAAGACCTTCCTGCTGCTGGCTAGAGAGCTCTGCATCAACGCTCCTGCCGTCGGTAAGTCTCACCTCCATGTCATCCCATTCATTTTCCGCTCCAGCCGTAGTAACTGTAATTGGCTTTGCCTATCTTGACCTTGGTGCTGGAAAAGGTACGGCAAGTCACTCAAGCAGTGTCATTTATCTCACTCAAACATGTCAAAGTAATGAAACGGCCCAGAGACCTGCAACAATGTAATCACGTGTTTTTTTTTTAAGCATAACGCAGTACTCCTATTCACCCTCGGTAACCGTCTGGAGTGTTTCTTTAGGTGTTTTTTTAAAGCGTTTGTTTATATTTGTCTGGGCCTGAGACAAATCTATGTTTTCTATAGATCACATTCAGGGGAGCTTCTTTATATGTTGTCAACAAAACCTTAAAGCTGCATTAGCAAGCTTAACAGTACCCACTCATTTTAGCAATTTAGACCTCAATGTATAAACACAGAACGTATTGTAAGGTGCAGTCAGTGTCAGCCCACCCAGAAGACACTGCCTTATATAAACTCTCCCTCACTGCATTTTCCCAGAGACAGTGAACAAATCTGTTGCCTCCCTCAGTAGTACTATGTCACCCAGTAAATATTTTTGACATGAACACCATAGTGATATTTTATTGGTATTGTTATATGATTGGGCACTTTTCGTGACGGTTAATCCCGCTAGGGGGACAGATGAGGAGGTTTCCTTTCCTTCCGCAGTGACTTCCTCCTCTCAGCTGCCTTCCTTCACAGGCTGCCTGCCAGGTGCTTTGTGTTGGCTAAGGAAGCAGACATCAGAAGGCAGCCTGCAACACTGCAGCATTTTTGCTGCTGCTGCTGCTGCTGCTGCTGCTACTCTTTTCAAACAGACATCTCCAGTGACACTAGAGGCTGCTATACCAGGAAGTCATTAAAATGTCATAATTAGTAAAAAAAACTCTTTCAGTGGAGTTCACAAATCATACCTCCTCCCCACTATGTTGTCTGACTTCTGCCAGACATCAAATCAATCCATCTTCTGCCTTACATCAAATCAACGTTATGAGGGAGGGTTGGTAGATAGGAATAGCTTTAACCAATGGCAAAACCAGAATGAAAAGGTTACAGCTTTGTATCCTGGACATTTTGGTTACATCCAGTTAGACCATCATGAAGCAAACTATTATATATGGGTTGGGATACTGTGTTCATTACCATATAGTGTTGGCTGGTTTCACTGTTTTTCAATGGCAGATGTGGTGCGGTCAGCAAAAGTACCAGTTGTTCGGTCACACTATTTGTCAAGAAAGAACCATTTGCAAGATAACTCAGTTTGAGTCAGAAAAAAAACCTTTTATGATCTGCAGTTTGTGAAGCTGCGCACTAATACATGACATTTCAACTGTCAATCAGCCTCAAGCTGTAAACAAGTCAGTCCCCAACTTATGTACAAAACACAACACACTAGTGGTTGTTACCCACTAGAAGTGTATTACATCTATCTCTTGTCTGTATATATATATATATATTTATATATATAAAGTCTGCATGATGCAGCATCAATAATTAAGTGAAATATATACTTATTTTTTAAATAAATAAAACTGAAGCACACTCCTTCACTCAAAACATTGTCAAGACAGCAGTCTTTCAACAGACTAAACAACTTCCCGGAAATGGTCTTCCACTGCTACATTGTAAAAGAAGGCAGGAACCCCCACAGGTCCCACATTACGCAATATTTCAGGGCTGGAATGCACTTTTGAATGAATATCGGCCTGCCACTTCTCGCACCCACCCCCTTCTCACGCATAGAAGATTAGTTCTGGAATCTGGCCCCCCTGCACGCCCGTCCCGTTGGTACTGTCCGAGGAGCACTGGAACTGGATAGTCACTTTCCCTAACTGCACCTCCGTCATGCCCTCCTGTCCAAAGTAGCTGAGCTCGCTCCCATCCAGCACGGCGCTGACCGTGTAGAAGGTGTCCTGTTCCACCTGGACCGGGTGCTCGAACCACACCGTGAAGGTGCTGCTGGACCCGTCCGACACGAACTTGGTCAGGTTCTGCGCCAGGACCAGGCCCTGGCGCTTGAGTTCGATCTTGACGCTATACTCGGCCTTGCCTCCACTCGAGCCGTAAAGGCCCAGGCCGGCGATGAAGATGCGCTTGTCCACGGCGAACTGGATGCTGTCGCAGCGCCCGCGGTAGCGCCACTGGTTGCTGCGGTACGCCGACGACTGGAAGCGGTGGCACCGTTGCGGGGCCAACCCTTTCCGCTGCACCAGCGGGAACTCCAGCTTGGGCTTGGTGGCCGCCGTGTACCACAGGAAGACGTCGTGCGTCTCCTCGAGCGTCAGCACGTCCGACTGCGCGGCGCCGTCGGCGAACTCCTCCAGGGTCATGGTGGGGATGCGCACCAGGTACAGGGCCTTGCCCAGCACCGCCCTCTTGTTGCGGGAGGTCGGGCCCAGCCCCTGGCGCTTGCACTCCGCCACCGCCCACTCCAGCACGGCCTGGAAGACCACGGCCTCGCGCGTGTTCAGCGTCTCGCGCTGCAGGATGATCTCCAACGTCGGCAGGTCGATCTCGCAGAAGCCCTCCGAAAGCAGGGACAGCTCGGCCTGGGCGTCGATGACCTCCCAGCACCGCTGCGTCAGCTCGGGCTCCTCGAACAGGCGGCTCTGGGACAGCAGCACGCAGGCGTTCTTGGCCTCCAGGCTCGTCTCCAGGAAGGTGACGCAGGCCTTGGCCAGGGCAGGCACTATATACTTTTTGGCGGCGTACAGAGTGGCCAGCACGGTGTCCGCATCCAGGTCAATCTCATCACTGTACATGTACCTACAGAAGACATACCATAGATATAAATAGATATAAATGCCATACCATAGATATAAATGCCATACCATAGATAAATGATACGTATAAAAGCAGTAATGCGGTCACCTGAAGTGCTGATAACTGAACATACTTAAGCGTGTTTGTCTATCGTCATATTACAGTGATAGTATTTTTGGCTTGTTTACAAGAAGAACATCCACTGTGCTTGCAGTAGCCTGATATCTGGGCCAAGAAGAGATGAGTAACTTACTTTAACAGGATTAAAAAAGCAGCAGGCTCCACATCTGGGATGTGGATTTCGGCTTCCCCCTCGGCCAGGTCGCCAAAGAACATGGCACCGAAAACAGAGCTGCCCACCGCCAAAACATACTGAAATTACAAGAGGAAACACATGAGGGGGTTAGCAAAGGTTTCTGTTTTCCGAAGCCCCAACGGGGGATAGTCAGGAAAACGGAGAGGATGCGCTCACCTTGTGCGCTGGAACTCGCTGTGATTCACCAAGAGGACCAACAATAAAATGAACATCTGCCATGAGCTCGTTGTTGAACATCAAAGCATTCCTGAAAATATAAATAGAATTAAAAATAGAATTGGCATCTTTGCTCATTTGGAATCGGTTAAGTCAACGCAATTTCAGAAATAAATCAACATTTACCTTTCTCGCAGTGTGGGGTGAGTTGCCTGCCAGCGTGCTGTCTCGACGTTGTTGTTGGTGATATTCTGTTGAGCGGTGGTGGTGGTCGGTGTGGTTACCGTCTCGGTCACTTGAACTATAGTCTTCTTACTGGCAGCAGTCACTGCGGTGCCGTTACTGTTCGGGAGGTTGGTGTTTAAGCTTGCAGGATACAGTTCTGCAGCCATCTTCTTCTTCAAGGACAAAGTCACGATCTCATAGCATACTGGCAGCTTTCCCGACTGTTTACCACTCTTTCTAGTTCTTTTTAGGGTCTCTGGAAGTAAAAGGAAAAACGTCAGAAACTTCATGATCCGGCCATACAGGCAATCTGGAGCTGCTGGCATCAGCAAATATATCCAAAAAGTTCGTCAAATAGATCGGCTTGTCGGGCTGATGTAGGATATTTCAACTTAATGTAAAATCCTCTCGTAAATATACATACGCATAAACTGCTCCTTCCCGCATTGGTGAGGATGTTAAGCTTTCAACCATAGACCAAAGCATCTACTAACCCCGGACAAATGCACAGAGCACCATTTATCCTTTTGAATTATTCCAAAACGATTAGTAGGCCTATGTCTCCGTTTTCATAGCATCCTTTCTGGATACGAATCCGATTTTCTCCGAGGCTCCTCATCGCCAACCAAATGTAGCCTACCAGCGGAACATCCTTTTAATTCCCAGAGCAATGTTCTGACTACTGACTACAATTTCTCGTTCTGCGCTGTCGCAAATAACAATAATAAACTGGAGATATCCGTGCTGAAAATCACACTGCTGTCATCCTGTGTGAACGTGAACCATCCTCGTTCAACGGGTCCGATGTATTTCGTATCAATTTACTGAAGCGTTGGTTTTGTATATAGCAAGCGGACGCCCTGTTCTGTGTTGACTAATCAGATACACAGATGCCTTTCACGTCAGTTGCCTCGAGGCGCCTCCCACAACCGAACTGCCTGCCCTCCCTCGCCATAATATTCCACTGGACTGATCCAGGCAGTGGTTTAACCCTTGCCGTATTGTTGACAAAAAACGTTCACGTCACCACTTCCACGGAATCGGGTGGAAAGAAACTAGAAATAAGGTTAAGTTCAAACGCGTTTCCACCAAGCGCATCCTATCACCAGTGTTACATGTAATAAATTGCCGTGATGAATATCAGCATTTATGAACTGAGTGTACGCCGTTCAGTTAGCAGAAACGCCATAGGATAGCTCACGAAGTTAGTTTTCGTAGGGGTTGAACCATTGTTTCTGACTTCAATAAACCATTTATAACGACTGATTTTGTAAACGCAAGTATTGCACGACTTCGCCCACTGTTTTGCAGTTGATTTAATATTATCAATGTGCTAGTTAAGGTCTCGCCATTCGACAAGCAGACTCCGTTTTTAATTTTGTTCATCAGGGTAAACATCTGCAACGAAGTGCAAGCGTTGCAGCGATGGTTTAGATCCAGACGGCATTTTAACCTGTTCACCGTTAACTGTATTCTGAAGCACACACAGATGTATCAAAATATCTGAAGGCATTGTTGTCAATGCAAAATCGGTACGTTATAACGGAGATAAAGTAGCAAGCATGCTGAATGGCTCCGCGGACGACTTCTTCACCGAACCAGGATTTGCTAGAGTCGAAGTAACATCACCCATCGCATTGGAATCAACATAATTCAAAAGTGACGGCAAAGGCAAGAGGTTATAGTGCTGAAATCTTTACCTTTTGACGCTGATGAAGGCCTAACTGAGTGTGAGAAACATACAGGTTTGATTTCTGGACGCTCGATCGCAGCCAGGAGCCATGTTAAATCCGGAGACTGGTATGAGGGAGGGGGTTGGGCTTGCTGTGTCCTGTTACAAGACCGGTTTCCCGGCTTTCCAATAGAGGGCCCCGGCGTTACAAAATGGATCGTTTGGAAAGGTTTAGGGTCGGACAACTCGCATTAAGCGGATTATACATCACAGCATAAGATATTCGTGGCCAACTGTACCTCTCACCGGGTGAGGAGGACAGAAAGTTTAGTTCACCAGGGTTATTTATGTGACATATTGATGTGTCAAAGATTTGTTTCTGCAAAGTTTAAGGATTAGATCTAGATCTTGTATTTGGAAAACCGATTATGTAATTATGTAAATAGGTCAGAATAGGCAACGCTGCAATAAGCCACGGCATAACCCATTGAGAACAAAAAATAGATACAAATAATAAACCGTTTGTCTGCACACCAGTTCAGTATAGTAGACTGTATCATCTGGGATACACCGTGCATTAATCACCACACAACTAAACCTACCATCTACAGGCTACTGTTCAGTGGCCGGTCCTTCAAGGTAGGTCTCTCACACAAGCATGAACTGAGGATCTGTGTCATCCTGACCAATATCACCCAGGGCTTAGGAGCAAACCTCATTTGAGAGACGAAACCCATCGGACAGGGCTGTCTTGCATTTATATACTCTTCTACCGTTGGAGAAATGATGCTTTCTCCACCCACCCAAGACATGATACAGAGAAGAAGTGAAGCATTGAGAATAGACCCGAAGAAAGAGACTGCAGGTTTCTGTAGGCCACAGTCTTTATGAATATCAGCAGTTTGTGATTTGCATATCAAAAGAATTTTAATACACTGTAGGGGTGGTTTAATGTAACAATATGCATTTGTTTTTGCTCAGGTAGACACGAATAAAAGACAGCATCTCTCTCAGAGTTATTCCATTTTGGAGCTCAGGGTCTTCGTCAGTGCATCCAGTTACCAACAAGGACACGTTGAAGAAAGGAAACATTTTAAATGTACGCACTTATTTCTGAGGACAATGGAGCCCATTCATTCAGACAACGTCTCTGATTAATGTACAGTGTTGTTCAAAGAGGAATGTGTATAATGTAGTCCGGAGATTGGTGTAGTTTTCTGAAACGCTAGTTCGTGTCTGAGTTGTGTCCCCTTACTGGGTTGGATCAGGGTAGGATCTCGATTGGCACCTGGGCTGCCTGGGAAACTCACAGTGTGCCGTGATTGTTTGAACCCACTCCCTCTCCACCTCCTGACATTCATCAACTATTTAATCAAACTTTGACACAAGGCACACACACTTGCACACGCACACACACACCCACTGACACACATACAAATCAGATAACACCCATGGCTGGCGTGAATCAGAGTCTCAGAAATCAATTTCTATTTTGAGTGCTACAGCACTGGAGCATCTCGGGGAATCACATGTGGAAATTCAATTTCCTTAAATGAGCCAGGCCCTTGCATTCTTTCTCACGGCATTCACAAAAACATGGGCCATGTGACGCTCAACGCCATTGAGTGAATTTGATCACTCTGTGTCAGCTTAGCACCAAATGGCGTGAAAAGACAACTTGACGTATCACGGATGCTCAGGTGGGTTCCCCAGAGCCCCTCTCTGTGAATAGGATTGTCACTGAGAATTAGTTTGTTTATCTGTTTATTTATGTATTTGTTTGTTTGTTTATTTATTCATTCAGGGCATAGATGAACTCATTTCCCTGCCTGATGGGGCAGTGGTGCATAATGTTGACACTTTTTTTTAGTCAAGAGTTTTTCGCCCAAGGACTCGGAAGTAGGTGGCAGTGGCAGTGGCAGGGGGCGAGCGATTTTGGCCGCGGCACCCACGGTGCGGAACTGTCCGAGCCGCTCACAAGGTTCCCAACAGAGGAGCCCTGCTCCAGATTTTTCTCTTGGTGAAGTCACAGACTTCAGTTTAGTGAACATTATGTACCACTCAACTCTTCAAAGAGCACCTCTCTTCCTAAACTGGCACCTTGGCTCAACCTGCACTTAAGCAGCAACAGGCCCGCACTTCTTTTTTTATTCTTTCTATGTCGTTTTATAAGCAGTATTTATTGTTACACTAGGTTTTTAATGCTCTTAGCTTGATTGTTCTCTCCCTTGTACGTCGCTTTGGACAAAAGCGTCTGCTAAATGACTAAATGTAAATGTAAATGTAAATGTAGTGAAAGGGCACAGTTCTGTACAGACACCCAGAATTGCTACGGCCTAGCGCCTGCGCTTTTAATCTTTAACATCGTTCATTACTCAGACACCTCACCTGAAACACCACTGCTGGAAGTCCTCAAAGCCACACAAAGAGACCTCAGATGCGGCTGAAGTATCACCTGTGTGTGTGTTCACATGACGATCTCATATCCTTGTTTTTTTTTTTTTTTTTTTTTTCCCTTCCTGCAGACCCTTGTCTGTACATTCCCCGATTCGCACACATGCTGGAGTTTGGGGAGAAGACCCACGAGGTTTCAATGACGGCGCTGCGCTTACTCCAGAGGATGAAGCGGGATTGGATGCACACAGGACGCAGGCCGTCTGGGTTGTGTGGTGCAGGTGAGTTGCCCTGGTAACCTTCCCACCTCTCTCGTGTGTGTGTGTGCACAGCACAACGGACTAATCAGATGTACAGGAGATCAAATAACCAATAAGAGTTTCACAGTGTCCGGGGGGGCACTGTAGCTCACACAGTAGCCTCGACCACTCCCTCTCCCTCTCATTTCCTGTCCCACTCTTCACTTACCTATCAATTAAAGGCATAAAAAAAGCACAATACAAATCTTAAAATAAAAAAAGAAGAGTTTCACAGTTTCCTAACACAATGATCACTTGAGCAAAGAGAGCACATCCATAATGCATTATATGCCATGTACAGTCCTTTAGGATGTGCTTCATAGAGTCG
>NC_137921.1:68596848-68604348 GCF_963457725.1 Sprattus sprattus | reverse complement strand
AACACTCCAGTCACCGCACGCAACCAAATCATAATGTGATGAAAGGATCGTGTAACTATGGTAACGGCAGTTGTCGTGATAATTGCATTGTTTATTCCGTTGGTGGTCCTACCCCCTTGGCTCCATTGGTTGGCTGCGGAAGCCTTGTTTGTTTTAAATGCAGTTGTCAGAACAGGTTTGAATAGTCATGATTGGGTTTGTGGCTGGATAGTAGTATAAGCAGCTAGAAACTGTGCTGCTTCGCTGAAGTGAGCACTTACACTCCTAATAATGATAGTAACACAAAGAATTACTAGCACGTAAGGCTCCTTATTTACAATGGGCTTGCAAGTGCAAACTTGATATCGAAAAAAAAAAAAATAACATGGCCAAGACTACTCAAGGCAATTTTTTTTATTTTATGATTGCCATTTTCTACTTGCTTTTTAAACATTTGTGCAGGTTACCAGTCACAGGTCAAAAGCATGAACATGGTATATATAGCCAAGGCAATTTATTTTGATAAAAATGATCCTCAGTACGGTTGCTGAAGCCTTGGCATTTCCTTTGCAGGTGAGATCAAGTTTACACATGTCTCTGGCAGCTCTCAACCTTAAGAAAAATCAGGGCCAAAATAATTTGTATTTGTTGGTAGTGAAAGCACTTTGTACACAAGGTCTATGAGTTGACACTGCCCTTTGACACCCAGCCAGCTGTATCATGGCTCGTTACCAGCGTGTTTAGCTGTTTGCTTGCATTGTACCTTTTGCAGGGCCTGCCTGCCAGATGACTAAATGTAATAGAAATGTATCCGTGTCTCTCTCAATAAGCCACTTCAAGAACGGAGCCAGAAAGCGACCGGCTCTCCCTGAAGCTGGGCTTCATAGGAGGCGAGGAAGAGGAGGAAGACGAAGAGCTTGAGGCGGCCGCTGAGCACCTGGGCCAGGAGATCATCAGCCAGGTGCTGCCGGAGCTGAAGGGGCGTCCAAGCGCGGGGAAGGAGGGGCAGGAGGAGGAGGTGGAGGAGGAGGAGGAGAAGGAGAGGCGTAGGAGACGCTGGAGCAGCATCGAAGGAGCCCCTAAGAGGATGCATCTCCCCCTCATCTCCATCCTGGGGCCCCTGCCCTCGGCATCCAGCCTGGGCCTCAAGGACACCCTCAAGGAGTGCATCACCGACAACGGAGAGCACGGTGGGTGGTGCTTCATTCCTACTTTTTTCTTTTTTTCTTTCTTTCTGTCTTTCTTTCATTCTGTTGTCATTTGTCGACCGGAACGGAAAACACTATACGTTTGCTTGGCTTATATCAGGAACTTTATTTTTTCGTTGAGCAACAATGTCGATTGCCTGACTTTTAAACCATCAGTTTTTTTCTTATTCTGTGAAGTCACCAGGCTTGATACCCAACTGATTTGTAAACCGACGATCAGTGGTAATTGGAAGAAACTCTGGTCTCCGATTTGTTAAAACCAGTCAGGTGACCAGTCAAGTGACCAGTCAACACCGATTGTCTGCTTACCACCCATCCTCTACGACAGCTCATTTGCAGTGGTTAGCTTTCACCTACAGCTCAGACATAAGCATTCACCTAGCCGTGCGTCAGCCACGGAAGACGAAGTAATCAGACCTCGGTAGCCTCCATTACCCCCTTTGTTCGATATGCTCAATCATTCCATGACTGCTGAATGAATTACTGGCAGATTAGTCTGTGCGCTCCGTATAAGGGTGAATGCTGTGTCAACCAGTAATTGGCATCGGGTGCCCCAGCTAGAGTGGTTGGAGGTGAAAATGGAGGTATACTGCTATTTGCTGTTCTATATCATTTATATTTACATTTACATTTAGTCATTTAGCAGACGCTTTTGTCCAAAGCAACGTACAAGGGAGAGCGACGTACAAGGGATATCGTATATTCTATTACGATTGTTTATTGTTCTGGTATCATTTCTTACAGGATTGTATTTTGTATTTTTATTTGTATTTTTTTTTTTAAAGTAGGTCCTTAACACTCTAAGGTCCAAGGCCTTTTAGACTTTTCTAAATTGTCTGACATGCCTTGATGTTTTTGTACATTTTGCTTAACTAAAAACATTGATGCACAAATGGAATATATGATTCTATTCTAGAAGACCTCAGCAATAATATCATGTAAGTAAAAGGAATGTAGTAAAAAAAAGTTTAATTTAAATCAAACGTAAACATACCCTTGGAAAAACCTTGTTTCAGAGGTGCTCAGACTTTGTACAAAAACACATTGTAAAGATTTATTCACAAGACTTTTTATTTCTGAGCCTTGTAAACATAGGTGTTGGCTAAACACATGTTAGTTTAGCATTCAGAAAGTATGTCTTGTTTCACTACCACATATTTATAATTTCAGAGTGTCCTGTGCCATTCCTAAATCTGTGCCCCTACATATGCATATTGATGAGTTGGTGTGAACAAACCTGTGACACCTCTCGCAAAGACAAAGGCCATATCCTAATCGCCCTAGAATGTCTTTGTGGCCCACTACCCCCGGAGATAATCTTGCCACACCATGACCCAATGGAGATCACTGAATCACCATCCCCTTATCATATGAATAGCTGTCATTTGCTAATGGGTGGGTCCTTAGCAGCACAAACCCCACTCAGATACCAGAAAGTGCAACACATCAGTTCTATTCCCCTGACAAAGTGCTTATTTATTTAAACATTTTGAACTGTATATATTATAAAAGAAAAGGGTTCAATGTTTCCGTGGTTGTTCTTTTTATGTCTCTAAGACGAAAACTCGCGGAGCTTAACATTTTTTTTGACAAAAAAATAAAAATATCCCGGACGAGGGATATAGACCTTTTAGTGTTAAAGGAGAGGAGTTTAGTAAAATAGGGCTGTTTTCCCTTTTTAGCATCCTTTGCAGTGGACATTTATATAGCTAGACTGTTGAAGAGAGATCACGCACGCACGCACACACACACGCAAACACACACACACACACCTCTGCCTTAAACCGTTGCCCCCTCCAATTTGATTATTATTTCCTGGGGTTTAAGTGGTCTGTATTTTATTTAGCCAACTGGATCAGTTTGAGTGTGTGTGTGTGTGTGTGTGTGTGTGTGTGTGTGTGTGTGTGTGTGTGTGTGTGTGTGTGTGTGTGTGTGTGTGTGTGTGTGTGTGTGTGTGTGTGTGTGTGTGTGTGTGTTATTTAGCCAACTGGATCAGTTTGATACCCACATCCACAGCGTGAGACCCCTGCCTTGCCTCGTGCGGAGGGGAAGATATTAGCCCCTGCCTGCTCACCGCCTCGCTGGCCAATCAATGCCCTAGACTTGGATTCTGTGGCTCACACGGCACGTATACATCCATCAGGAACTGCCGTTTCAGAACGGCTGCATCAGTCCATATTTATCGTTGGCAGAACCTTCTAGAAGGCATTTAGTGTGGAGGGTTTTGGGGCTTGTGGAAGCTTCATAGGCCTTGTTTATCATTTCCGATTTTAATCTTTACATTTGTGTGTAGACTTTAGTCAACACTGTGTGTGTGTGTGTGTGTGTGTGTGTGTGTGTGTGTGTGTGAACTGAGGAGAAGTTAAGATGTTTATAGCAGTGTGGAGAGGAAAGACCTTCACGGCAGAGATCTTGTGCTTGAAACTAAGCCGTCCTGTTTGCCAAATTGTTGCCTCTTTTAGCATCTGCGCTAGCAGTAAGCACTGCAGGGTTTTGGCTCCTTCTCAGCCAGCATTCTTTTTGTCATGGGATTTGCCTCGGGAGGATTAAGTTTGGGGAACGTTGACAGAACATTTAATCTGGAGAAGCGGTGCTAACCCCTTCACCGCACAGCCCACAGCCAAGGCTGGTGGGGACGTAAGGGGGGTAGGGGGATGGGGGGGTTGTAAGTCCAGGGACATCCCCCTGACCCTTTAATCAGTCCTCTTGGTGATTTGAAAAGAGCATCGGCCTCTATTCTCTTACCCAGAGCGTGTTCTGTGCCGTAATGCCACGTGTTGTGCTTTATTTCACCGCACAAAGGATTTCAGGGGGGATTTGCGTTCACTGTTTTCCCCCTACATCCTAATGAATCGATTTAGCTTTGTGACGTATGTCAAAACATCAAATATTGAACATATTAGAACAAATATGCCTTTTAATAATTGCCATCACTTCATAATTTAATGAATTAAATAATTGTGTGAAAAAAATATGAGAAACATTCCACCTAACATGAGTTTGCCGTTACTTTGGATGCTGATCAGCATTGCAGGCATGTTTAAATGTTTTTTGATGCTTTATTTTCTGAACAGTTGGCTTTTACTGCTGTTCCTCTTGGCGGATTTCCTCAAAAATATTTTGCTTGCGAAAGCACACATGAGTTAAAAGTAATGTATGGCCAATGATGTTCGAATATAATTAACCACAGCTTCTAGTGATCGACTCAATTGATCTGTTCTCAGTTCAATCCATAGCAATAGACACAAAGAAGAGACCATAAGTGAACATTGATTGCTAGTAAGTGTTTTTTATTTATTTGATTAGATCAGTTAATTTCAGTCAGCTTGAAATGGTGCACAGCATGGTCTTTTAAAATGGGCCTATGGACCTATGGTGCTGTCCTTTTGCAGGAGTAGAATCCATTGGCCAATCAGTTAGTATCACTCTTAGGCGTACCTCTACACAACATTACCAATACAAGGCTGGTGGCAAATCCAATTCTACAGGGTACAGAACTCCAGCAGCCTTTCTGTAAATGCATTCAGTGATCAGCATTCTCTTCATTCTAATTCTGCCCTCTACAGTCCAATGCCTTTTAGACTTTTCTAAGTGGTCTGACATGCCTTGATGTTTTTGTACATTTCCCTTCACTAAAAACAAATGGAATATCTTATATTATATATTCTAGAAGACCTCAGCAATAATATCATGTAAGTAAAAGGAATGAAGTAAAAAAAAATATTTAATTTAAATCCAATGTAAACATACCCTACAAAAAAAAAGAAATATCCCGGACGAGGGATATGGACTGATGACAGTTAAGAGCAGACTGTCTCCGAGTCCCCCTCAGATCCATTTGATTACAAGAGCTCTCAGGTTTCACTCCCGGACCCCCACACACACACACACACACACACACACACCCCACCACACAGCACAGCGGCAGCCAGGCCTCCCTGTCTGGTGTCTCACAGCACCTGCTGGAGAGTTAACCCCTCGGACCTGCTCCACGACCCCTGACCTTTCACCTGTGACCTGCACTCTTTCCTGGCACACCCCCCCCCCCCCCCCACACCCCCAGGCCACCTCTCGCTCCCCGCCACCGTCTCCGTCTGTGTGTGTCTGTGTGTGTCTGTGTGTGTGTCTCTCTCCTCTGCTCTGGCAGCGTCTTCACTTGTTTATCAGTGGCACACAAGCGCATTCTCCAGCTCCTGTGGTAATGAAGGAGAGAGTGAGTGTGTGTGTGTGTGTGTGTGTGTGTGTGTGTGTGTGTGTGTGTGTGTGTGTGTGTGTGTGTGTGTGTGTGTGTGTGTGTGTGTGTGTTTGTGTGTGTGTGTGTGTGCACGTGTGTGCGTTCATGTTTGTGAGTTACGCTTGTGTGGTAATGAAGGAGTGTGTGTGTGTGTGTGTTTGTGTGTGCACGTGTGTGTGCGTGTGTGTGTGCACGCTTGTGTGGTAATGTAGGAGTGTGTGTGTGTGTGTGCACATGCGTGTTTGTGTGTGCACGCATGTGTGGTAAAGGAGTTTGTGTGTGTGGCGTGCGTGCGTGCGGGTGTGTGTGCGTGCGTGCACGCTTGTGTGGTAATGAAAAAGAGCGGGTGAGGAGTTTGTGGGAAAGGCTGAGGGAGTTTTATGGCTCCTAAAAGGACAGAATGGTGAGTTGTGTGTGTGTGTGTGTATTTGTGCCTTGTGTATGTGTTTGTTTTGCTGTGTGTGTTAGTGGTTAGGTCTATGTTTGCGTGTGTGTATGTGTGTGTGTGTGTGTGTGTGTGTGTGTGTGTGTGTGTGTGTGTGTGTGTGTGTGTGTGTGTGTGTGTGTTGGAGGTTTTTGGTGGTTGGAAGACTAAAGCAGTGGGGTGCTGTGCTGATATTATTTCATGTCATCATTGTCCTTGTGCCTGGGAAAGCTGATGACTGCGCAGTCTGGGGTTTGCCGTTAGAAAGCCTATTAGTGGCAAGCTCACAGACACACCTTCATTCTCCCCCTCCATCCCTCCATCCCTCTGCTCCTCTCCCATCTCCCCCCAGTGAGACAGACCTCCCTATTCACCCCACTGCATGCTGAGGGGGGGTGGATATCTCTCTCTCTCTTTTTCTCTCTCTCCTTCCCTCTATCGCTCTCTCTCTCTCTCTCTTTCTCACACAAGCACACACCCTCTCTGTTTCTCTCTGCATTGCTATCTCTGTCTCACACACACACACACACACACACACACACACACACACACCATTTATCTGGGGCTGTGTGTGTTTGTTGTCTTACTGTGTATGTGTGTATAGAGTGCTTCTTTGTAAGTCACTGGGCATCTGTTTGGGCTTGTGGCTATGTGCAGTGGACAAATATTTGTTGTGTGTTTATATGAGGAAGTGGAAGGAGAGTGTGGATATTTGTCCCTCAGAGAGAGCGAGTGAGAGAGAGAGAGAGAGAGAGAGAGAGAGAGAGAGAGAGAGTGTGTGTGTGTGTGTGTGTGTGTGTGTGTGTCGCTGTGAAAGCGAGGGAGAATATGTGTGTATATATTAGTGCTGTCAGTTTAACGCGTTATTAACGGCGTTAACGCAAACCCATTTTAACGCCGTTAATTTTTTTATCGCGCGATTAACGCGATGTAGATGTAAAAAAAAAAAAAAAAAAAAACTTTTTTTTTTTTTTTTTTTTAGATTAACGTTATTTTGCCCTCCCAAACTTTGTAGTAGGCTAACGTCACGTTGGAGTGAATGATGAGCGCGATACAACGAAATGGATGATAAAAAGCTTCTGAATAGAAAGTTTACCTTTAAAAGTTGTGTTGTGCAAAAGAAGCGAGCTTCACTGTTGTCTGAAAATGTCAACAGGCAGCTGGCAGCAAAAAATATTAAGCCATGGTTTAACTGCACTATAGGCTGAGTCCATGTTTATCTTAAATGTGCACTTTATAATTTTATTTTGTACCGCCCTGTTTGGCAATGTTGTTTTTCAATAAAATAAAACATTGCTTAAAGCAAGCCAATCCACTTTTCCATGTTGATAACAGCATTAAAATAAAATAAAAATGATGGAAAAAAAAATAATTGAAGGGGCATTTAGAATAGATAAAATTTGCGATCACGATTAATTTTAAGTAATTTAATCGCGATTAATTTTGAGTTAACTATGACAAAAATGCGATTAATCGCGATTAAATATTTTAATCGTTTGACAGCACTAGTATATATATATAAGAGAGTGAGGGTGCAGGAATAGTCTTGATTGTGTGGATGGAAGTATAGCAGATGGTTGTATCAGTCTGACAGGTAGCCATAGCTCTCACTCTTTCGCTTGTTCTCGTTCTCTGTCCCTCTCCTACCTCTCCCT
>NC_137921.1:68574348-68586848 GCF_963457725.1 Sprattus sprattus | reverse complement strand
TACGTCAGCACCGCAACACGTACATTTTCATCAGTATACGGGCTCCATCAGGTCCATGACCATGGGTACGTCAGCACCCTGCTTCATCAGTATACGGGCTCCATCAGGTCCATGACCATGGGTACGTCAGCACCGCAACACGTACATTTTCATCAGTATACGGGCTCCATCAGGTCCATGACCATGGGTACGTCAGCACCCTGCTTTATCAGTGGAGCCACAGGAGCCCTTTATATTATATAGACCCTAGGTTACTTTACACTAACAGGTGCGTTTTAATACTTCATAGTTATATAATATTAGGTGTTTATATTATCATGGTTATAGTTAGGATAGGGGTTATGACATTGTGATGGGGTGTGTTACACACTGGTAGTTAATGAATTAGACTGTGTTATGAAGTTACACACTGGAAATCAATGAATTACACTGTTATGAAGTTACACACTGGTTGTCAATGAATTACACTGTGTTATGAAGTCAGACACTGGTAATCATTGAATTAGACTGTGTTATGAAGTTACACACTGGTAGTCAATGAATTACACTGTGTTATGAAGTCAGACACTGGTAATCATTGAATTAGACTGTGTTATGAAGTTACACACTGGTAGTCAATGAATTACACTGTGTTATGAAGTCAGGGTGTTAGGGAAAATCACACACTGACCTAAGAGTGGCAGCTGATTGGTGAGGAGGGCGATGTGCTGAACAGGTGATCAGGTGATACCCCCCCCAAAAAAAAGATTGGATTGCTGGGCATTTCATTGGGATTCCGTTTGTTCTACTGGCTCTCGTCTTGATTTGATGTAACATCCTTAAAACTTGAACCGAGAGGTAGCCGTCCGCTCGCGGGAAGAGCCAAACCTCCACCGGCCTGGGAAACGCGATCGTCCAAGCCATGGTAATCTGGTTCTCCTGTCGCCTCTCATGGGTACAAAACACCATCACAACGTACAATATTGATACAGCGCCCAAATCATGTTACCTACCGACACCGCAGAGTAAATTACACACTGATCCTAGGTAGCCAGATCATAATGTAACCCTGCAGGCCAATAGCTTTATTTATTGTGATAGAGTAGGCTGGCTTTTGTGCCCTCTTTATTTGTTACCTCCGCCAAGGAGGTTATGTTTTCGCCTCTGTTTGTTTGTTTGTTTGTCTGTTTGTTTGTTTGTTTGTTTGTCTGTTTGTTTGTCTGTTTGTTTGTCAGCAGGATTACGCAGAAACGCATGGACCGATGTCAATCAAACTTTGTGGGGAGATTGGGTCATATAATGGCAATAATTGATTAGATTTTCAGATGTCAAGGTCAAAGGTCAAGCTCACAAGGCGGAGGTTTGCATTCTCTGAATGCTCCCATTCTTGTTTTTGTGTGCGTTTCCATAGCAGGTGAGGCCTGGGGTTCTAACACAGGGGTTAAGTGCTCAATACTATGAAGTGTGGAAGAGTGGAGTAGAGTAGAGGTGGCAGTAAGACATATGAAGGGAGGGAGGCCCTGCTGTTATTGGCTGCCAGAGATTTAACTTGCCCTGCATCAGTGCACTGCATTGACTGTATCGAACACATGTGTGTGAGAAAGTGGGGGGTGGGGGGAGGGGGAGAGAGGATCCTTGTTGGCTGATTCCAATGAGTAACAGGGTCGAACCCGTAGGTGTGACAGGCAGGCGGCAGAAAGCAGCTAGAATCAATATCCATTACCTGTCTCTGAGCGGCAGCAGGAGCAGCAGGAGCAGCAGGCGCGGTGGCTCGTCCCGGCGTCGATGAGAGAGGCGATGGATCACGGAGGGTAGATAACACTGATGTGTATGTATGATCCATGCCTCGTGCGTGTGTGTGTGTGTGTGTGTGTGTGTGTGTGTGTGTGTGGGTGTGTGTGTGTGGATAACGGAGGGTAGATAACACTGATGTGTATGTATGATCCATGCCTCGTGCGTATGTGCGTGTGTGTGTATGTGTGTGTGTGTGTGTGTGGATCACGGAGGGTAGATAACACTGATGTGTATGTATGATCCATGCCTCGTGCGTGTGTGTGTGTGTGTATTACGGAGGGTAGAAAACACTGATGTGTGTGTATGATCCATGCCGCGTGCGTGTGTGTGTGTGTGTGTGTGTGTGGGTGTGTGGATCACGGAGGGTAGATAACACTGATGTGTGTGTATGATCCATGCCTCGTGTGTGTGTGTGTGTGTGGATCACGGAGGGTAGATAACACTGATGTGTATGTATGATCCATGCCTGCGCCAGCGCTCCCTCCTCCTGTCTCCACTCGTGCTCGATCCATCTCGCCCCGCGTGCTTCACTGGTGGGGATGCTGAAGCGTGAGGCAGAAAACTCTTGAGATGGGCGACAGATTGTGACCCACTTTACCACCCCCCCAACCTCCCCCCAAGTTGGGGTTGGGGTGGCTCTACAAAAAGTCTTGCGTCTTTTTTTTTTCTCTCTCTCTTTCTTGATCTGCCAGCAAGTACTGGTGTTGTGTTGTTCATTTTGAAGGCTTCTCTCTATTGCCGGTTCATCTTTTAGGACGTTTTTTTCTACCTGTTTGTGTGTGTGTGTGTGTGTGTGTGTGTGTGTTTGTGTGTGTGTGTGTGAGAGAAGGAAACCCACTGCGGTTTCTGTAGAGAAAGTTTTGTAAAATATTCACCACAGAGCCCATGTTATTTATGCTAGCTCTCTCTAGATCTGTGGAAGTACTTCCATGAGTTTGGCCTGAAACTTGCATAGAGACACCAAATGCACCCTGTGGGATCACATCCTAGACCCTAAAATCACGTGCATAGGGTTACCTGTTATGGGACTAGGCTCACTGAGGCATTTTTGAAGCCCAATCAGTGTTTGCTTGTCTGCAGCCCTGTGCTGTTTTGTGGAAGAAAACAGGAATTGCACTGTTGTATTGTATTGTTTTGCACTGTTGTATTGTATTGTGTTGTGATGTATATATGTGTAATATGTGTAAGCACACTGAGAGCCACTGCACCAAGACAAATTCCTTGTTTGTGCAAACTAACTTGGCCAATAAAAGCTGATTCTGATTCTGATTCTGATAGATACATTTTGCCATGAATTTATCCAAGGATATTGCCAGTGTTGGTTGTGTAAACACCAAGAGTACATGTCATTCCTGTGCTTGGTATCAAATACATGAACGTGAATTTAAGTAACTCATGGTGCATTGTATTAACACATACACATCTCGTTTTGATGAAATGTAGTCTCAGTCTCTGTAGTGTTATGATATAACAAGTGCGTTACAAATCAAATGAATTATCATTATTATTATTATGCTCTTTTTTAATTCAGCCATTAAATGGCATTGCTTTAAGAGGTAGAAATCAAACAATATTAATATATTTTATCCTTAATATATTTCATGTTTTAAGCCACTGGAGTATAAGTTATTTCTCTGAAAAGGCACACCCACATATTTTGTAACCTGTTAAAGCATCTTCACTACAAGCTGATGTGTGTGTGTGTGTGTGTGTGCATCAACCATCAGGCTGATAGTACCGTGGGTCTCGACACGTTCACATCACAAGCGTGTTGTAGACGCTTCATTTCCTGCGTGAGGCTAGAGAGCGTTGTGCAGCGGTTCACCCCGTTGCGTTTGAAGACGATTTGAAAACATCCTGAAAACACAACACCCGTTTCAGATCACAGCCAAGCCTATTACTGGCAATTACACAACAAAGAGCTCCCTGGGCCTGCATTATTGATATCGCTCTCGCACAAATTGCGTTGTCAGTTGTTGTCTTCAAAACATTCGAGGCTCCAGTCAAGCGAGGAGATAATCTTTCATTTCATATTAAAAGAAAAAAGGTTCAGCAAATAATCTACCCGCTGTCGGAGGTAGACGTTGGAGTCATGCCTTCGGCTACACGGGTTTGTTCTTAGATGAAAAGGGAAGCAGGCTCACCCGAAAGCTCATTAGGCTGTCAGATCAAGATTGCAGCGTTTTCATTTTTTAAAAACGAAAACAAAATTGATGTCAGATTAGGACTTTCTTCCCTGGTTACTTGCGTGGAGAATATGGAGTTTACAGATTGAGAAAATCATTCTTTTGAGGGGGCGGCTGCTGCCGAGCATTGTGTCTCTCGCATGGAAACGTGTGTCACGTAAAATAAACGTTCCTTCTTCTCTGCAGATGACAAGTCGGAGAGCGGAGAGCTCGACCTGGAGGGCATTGACGAGGATGAGATCGAGAAGGTGCGTTTTCCCTCTCACCGCCTGTACATATGCAGGCTTAAACCCAACATTATTCAGTACTGTCCCTTCCTCTGCAAGGGATTAGTACCCTGCTCTGTGCTAAAGCTCTTAAGGTGACAAAAAGTTGAGAAAAAAAAAAAGCCTTGGCCGACTTTGGATTCGACGAAACTGAAACTGCATAAGCTCCTTCTTTTCTTTCTTTAAAACCTCACACATAAAGCATTAGAAAATGATCAGTATGTGGTGGATGTCCCTCCTTATCCCCCGCCCCCCACCCGTTTCCTACAGTATATCCTCAATGAGAACGAGGTGGAAGCTAAAACCGAGCTGTGGATGAAACAGAACGAGGACTACCTGCAGGAGCAGAAAGGTAAGAGAGAGAGTCCAAGTCTGGCGTTCTCATTAGCTCCTCTCAGCCCAGCTGCTCCAGTCTTTTCTCACTGCTCAGCAGGTAGGCTCAGTGAGGCCAGAGGTTTTCCCACTGATAGGAAGCGTTCTGTATAACCATAAATGATTTCAATTTTTTGTCTCACACAGTTTTTTAAAACCAGAACACTTTCCTGTAGTAGGTTATTTTGACCACATAGTCATGGGTCTTTCCCTTTTTGTCTTTAATGTTCAAAGATATAAATGATTGCATTAATTGGCCATTAGCCTTGATTGGATGATACCTTATAGAAGCCGTAGTAACCAAACTTAAGGAACTTCAGTTCCGGCCTACCACTAAATAATTCCTGTTTCACAAATTGCTTGATGTGTTATCGTCCAGCGTATGCATTTTGGGAGGATTGTCTGAACTATTTGTTCTCTCAGAAAAAGAAGAGAGGATCGCAAAAGAGAAGGAGCTGGGGATTTATAAAGAGAAGGTAAGAGTGTGTGTGTGTGTGTGTGCGTGTGCGTGTGCGTGTGCGTGTGCGTGTGCGTGTGCGTGTTTGTGTGTGTGTGTGTGTGTGTGTGTGTGTTTGTGTGTGCATGTGTGTGTGTGTTTGTGTGTGTGTGTGCGTGCGTGCGTGCGTGCGTGCGTGCGCGTGAGTGTGTGTGCGTGTGCGTGTGTGTGTGCATGTTTGTGTGCATGTGTTTGTGTGTGTGCGTGCGTGTATTTGTGTGTGCGTGTGCGTGCGTTTGTGTGCGTGTATTTGTGTGTGCGCATGTTTGTGTGTGTGTGCGTGAGTTTGTGCGCGTATATTTGTGTGTGCGCGTGTTTGTGTGTGTGTGTGTGTGTGTGCGTGTGTTTGCGTGTGCCTGTTTGTGTGTACGTGTGTTAGTCTTCGGGCTGGGCCACTAAAGCAGACATACAGCAGCTGTATCTGACGGAAGAGGGGTACTTTCCATTTCAGACCATACCGCCTCTAACCCCCCCATGCCCTTCTCCTCCAGACTAACCTGCTGGCCGACATCTGTGCCACAGCTTTCAGCCAGAGACAATTAGCCGTCCGGCTGCAGAGCCCCCCTAATGAGGTGCCGAGAGCTTAATGCCAATAGCAGATTTGATGAAATCTCGTGTCCGCCGGCTTTGCTGTGGCGGGCCGATTTTCCCTGGATGTAAAACAAACACAATCGTCAGGCGATCGCTGACAGTCCCATGGCCTCAATGGAGTTAGCAGGGCCTTAAATAGGTCCAGCCTTCCCTTTGATGACAGAATGGAGTCTATGATCAGTTTGGTCATAGGCAAAAGGGGAAGACTAATGTATGGCTGATGTGTGGCTAACATGCATTGGTTTCTGTATGTATTTAAAGTTGAGCGCTCATCAAAATATAATTTTTTCCAGACACTAGCGGTTGCTGTTACCAATATTAAATAATATTTAGGCATGTTGTACTTACCTCAGTTCTAATACATCGTTTGGTTACCGAAGAGGACACCAAAGCATCGGTTTCGAGAGCAAAAAAGCATTTTCTATTTCCAAACAGGATACTTGGTAAATAGTTTCACAAGGAGAAGGATTTCTTGAAATGAGAGCTTTCGGTTGGCACGGCACAGATCTTACGAGGTCCTGCAAAGTCGAGAATAAATAATGCATTTTAGAATCAATCGTCAGTTAACATTTAATCAATATCAAAACACCCATGGTCACCTAAATTAGGTCTACTAGTTTATCAGCATGTTGGAAAAAGGGTACGGCAACTTTCCATGATGGTAGCTCCGGGACGTTCAACTTTAGAGTTAGAGTCATTATTAAATTATTATAATTATTAAATGATTTATCTGATTGTGTTGTGGACCCCCTCGAAAACGAGATGGTACATCTCAAGGGTTTATTCCCAATAAAGATAATTTCCAACTAAATGTATTTCTTGGATCTGCAGCCCAAGAAATCATCCAAGAAGCGCGAGCCGATCCAGGCGAACACGGCAGAGGAGGCCATCGAGAAGATGCTGGAGAGGAAGAAGATCTCCAGCAAGATCAACTACGACGTGCTGCGGGACCTCAACAGCAAAGGAAGCGGCAGCGGCAGCAGCCCTTCCCACGCCTCCGAGGACGCATCCACCACCACCAGCAGCGCCGGGCGCAAGAGGCTGACGCGACGCAAGAAACAGCCCAGCAAGAGCAACCTCGGCCTGGCCAAGCCAGCCAGCCTCATGGGCAAAAGGTAGGCAGTTTTTTTCTTTCAGTACGTGATCGATTTCCAAAATTGGGTTTTAAAACAGAGGGCAGAAGACAGGAAGTGACCTGCAGGGGAAACAGGTAGGCAGCTCTCAGGATGGATTTTGAAATGGAGTTAAAAAATTGGACAGGACGTTTGTCAGGGGTGGGGGGGGGGACTCCGGAAAACTTTTCTTCCATTTGGTTTCGTGTCAGAAAGAATGTGCCTCTGTTGAAACCCTTGCTCGCTTAACAGGCTCCCCATCTTGCCAATCAATCATAGTTCTCACGACAACAGGGGGGCTTTCTCGGCGGGAGGTGATGTATGTCTGCTCGGTGAAAGACAAAGGGCAATAAGAAAAAGGTTAGCCCCCCCTGCCTCAGCAGGCCCACGTTCTGTCTGCGCCCTCTCCCTGTGTGTGTGTGTGTGTGTGTGTGTGTGTGTGTGTGTGTGTGTGTGTGTGTGTGTGTGTGTGTGTGTGTGTGTGTCTGTCTGTGCCCTTTCCCCCTTTGGCTGACCTTCAGCATCGCTTCAAAAGCTGCACGAATGTGTCATCCATTTTAGGCCTGAACACTGTCTGTCTGCTGTCACCTGGCACCCTGCAGTGCATGCTGGGATTTGGCCCCCAACTCCAATTAATCGTCCAACGGGGCGCCCAAGGTCCCCCGCAAGAAATGTGATGAACAAGAGATGCGATGTGGAATGGTGGCTCTCTCTCTCTCTCTTTCTACCTTCAATGAGATGAACAAGAGATGCGATGTGGAATGGTGGCTCTCTCTCTCTTTCTACCTTCAATGTAGTGAACAAGAGATGCGGTGTGGAATGGTGGCTCTCTCTCTCTTTCTACCTTCAATGAGATGAACAAGAGATGCGATGTGGAATGGTGGCTCTCTCTCTCTTTCTACCTTCAATGAGATGAACAAGAGATGCGATGTGGAATGGTGGCTCTCTCTCTCTCTCTTTCTACCTTCAATGTAGTGAACAAGAGATGCGATGTGGAATGGTGGCTCTCTCTCTCTTTCTACCTTCAATGTAATGAACAAGAGATGCGATGTGGAATGGTGGCTCTCTCTCTCTCTACCTTCAATGTAGTGAACAAGAGATGCGATGTGGAATGGTGGCTCTCTCTCTCTCTCTACCTTCAATGAGATGAACAAGAGATGCGGTGTGGAATGGTGGCTCTCTCTCTCTTTCTACCTTCAATGAGATGAACAAGAGATGCGATGTGGAATGGTGGCTCTCTCTCTCTCTCTTTCTACCTTCAATGAGATGAACAAGAGATGCGATGTGGAATGGTGGCTCTCTCTCTCTCTCTTTCTACCTTCAATGTAGTGAACAAGAGATGCGATGTGGAATGGTGGCTCTCTCTCTCTTTCTACCTTCAATGTAATGAACAAGAGATGCGATGTGGAATGGTGGCTCTCTCTCTCTCTACCTTCAATGTAGTGAACAAGAGATGCGATGTGGAATGGTGGCTCTCTCTCTCTCTCTACCTTCAATGAGATGAACAAGAGATGCGGTGTGGAATGGTGGCTCTCTCTCTCTTTCTACCTTCAATGAGATGAACAAGAGATGCGATGTGGAATGGTGGCTCTCTCTCTCTCTCTTTCTACCTTCAATGAGATGAACAAGAGATGCGATGTGGAATGGTGGCTCTCTCTCTCTCTCTTTCTACCTTCAATGTGATGAACAAGAGATGCGGTGTGGAATGGTGGCTCTCTCTCTCTCTCTACCTTCAATGTAGTGAACAAGAGATGCGATGTGGAATGGTGGCTCTCTCTCTCTCTCTTTCTACCTTCAATGAGATGAACAAGAGATGCGATGTGGAATGGTGTCTCTCTCTCTCTTTCTACCTTCAATGTAGTGAACAAGAGATGCGATGTGGAATGGTGGCTCTCTCTCTCTCTCTTTCTACCTTCAATGAGATGAACAAGAGATGCGGTGTGGAATGGTGGCTCTCTCTCTCTCTCTACCTTCAATGAGATGAACAAGAGATGCGATGTGGAATGGTGTCTCTCTCTCTCTTTCTACCTTCAATGAGATGAACAAGAGATGCGATGTGGAATGGTGGCTCTCTCTCTCTTTCTACCTTCGCAAGCAGCTGCAGATGTCATGTCTGGCGGCCCCTTTTATTTTATATATATATATATATACCTTTTTTTTTCAACCAAAGCTGTAATGTTTCCCTTTAATGATAATTGCTAACGCTGCACTAAAGTTGCTGAACTGATAATGAGTCAAACCAGGAAGGGTCTGTGAAGTGAAAGCTCCGGCGTAGCGGTTCATTCCACGGGCGCTAATCTGGTGACCCCCTTTGCACCTCTTCAGCGCTCCTCAGCCAGTGCTCTTTCTTGGGAAGCGAGCCATGAAATCAAAATGGCGTCTCTGGGATATCTCATTTGCCTTTGGCCCTGCTGAACCTTTTACGAAGTCAAAATACGTCAAACTAGCTGACAGGCTATAACTCTGGACTGATCCCAGAGTCATCTCAATTGTGCCTTGAACTATTCCTACTTTGAGTTCATTATGATTAAATAACTGCACCGAGATCGTCATTTTACTGTGTGTGTGAGTGTCTGGAGGAGTATAGACTTGGCTTGCTCACTGCACTGGCTGGCCAGGTCCTGTTTAAAAGACAGAAAACCACTGTGGGTTGAAGACACTGTGGAACAAATCGCACAATAAACTTCAAGTTAGTTACAGTTCCATCAGAGTGACCGTTTCCCTCCTCTCCCTTTGTGTGGGACTATGGGAAAGCTGCTTAATATGCTGTCATGTGAGAAACGGCTGGACCTAGTCCCTCAGTCTTTGTGCCATTCAGGTTTAGTCATGGCCTTCTCCCACATCCACATCAACAGCACTGCACGAAGCACCAGCCTGAACCAGCCGTGCTTACCTCATGTCCCTAGACAAGCCCCCCCCCAAAAAAACACTGACAACCACCACCTTTATCACCCATCTGAACCAGCCGTGCTTACCTCATGTCCCTAGACAAGCCCCCCCCAAAAAACACTGACAACCACCACCATTCTGCCCGAGAGTCTGCCCTCCACATTGCCTCCTACTATCCCACCAACCCAGCTGCACACACACACACACACACACACACACACACACAGGTCCCCACTCTAACTCACCCCCGTTGTCAGAGATGGAGGTCGGGATAATTGCTTGGCCATTTCTTTTTTTTCTCCTTTTTTTTTCTTCTTCTTCTTGCTTTTTATGCACCCTCATTATCCACCACATGTACTTCTGTTGTAGGAGGTAAAGGTCCTCTGTCAGTGTACAATTGTGTGTGTGTGTGTGTATGTGTGTGTGTGTGTGTGTGTGTGTGTGTGTGTGTGTGTGTGTGTGTGTGTGTTTGCGTGTGTGTGTGTGTGTGTGTGTGTGTGTGTGTGTGTGTGTGTGTGTGTGTGTGTGTGTGTGTGTGTGTGTGTGTGTGTGTGTGTGTGTGTGTGTGTGTGTGTGTGCGTGGGTTCAAATTGAAGGCAGTCGGTGGCAGTGTGTCATTGCCTTCACTGCAGGGCTTAGGAAGTGACGGGCTGACCCAATACTTTGCTTCCCAGCAAGCCACCATATGTGGGCCTCCCAGGGTCCTTGTTTCAGACGGCTGCGCTGTGACATTGGGATTCATCATTTTGCAAAGGCGTCGGGCCTTTGTTTCGCCAGCTTTGTTGGCTCGGCTACAAGAGAGGGGCAGGGATACAATAGTGGCAAACGTCGCTTCAAGGTCATTGAGTCAGCGTGAGTCTAATTCACCCAATGTGGGTTGAAGTTCCCAACACTTTTCCCTTGAATGTTTTTTTCCGCTTTTTATTTTATTTATTTTTTGCCTGGATGCGGCTAGAAATATCCCGTCTGCCTGGCTGACCTGATGCGTTTTGCAGACCCCCTCCTCGTCCTTTGAAGAAGAGGGTTGCCTCACATTTCCACGAGGGCCTCTACGGTTTCCTACCCTCTTGGGTACCGACCCAGCCGTCACTGTTTCCAAATGGCAATGATGTGGGCCTCTCTCTACCGCACTCGTCTCAAATATTAACCAGCCACACACACACAGGAGAGGGGACGCTCCCTTTACCAAGCCCCTTTTGAACAAGTCCTCTGAACATGAGGATCCCACAAGCTGGTAGAGGGTGGTTTGGGGGGTATCGGGAAAAGGAGGGGCAGGGAAAAGGGTGGTGGGGGGGGGGTGGGTGAGTGGTTTGAAGCATGTGGAGTCAGATCACACTGTAGTGGAATGCGATGCTTGCTTGGTGTCAGTGGGGGGGGGTCCCAAACCGTGAGTCGTGCCGAAACCCCCTTACCCCCCCTTTTCCCCTGGATGGCTCAGTGCAAAGAGGCAGATTGATTTTCCTGTTTTTGTTTTTTTTTCCCTCTCCACTCTCTCTCTCTCTCTCTCTCTCTCTCCACTCTCTCTCTCTCTCTCTCTCTCTCTCTCTCTCTCTCCACTCTCTCTCTCTCTCTCTCTCTCCACTCTCTCTCTCTCTCTCTCTCTCTCTCTCTCTCTCACCCAGCATCCTTGTCACATCGAGCCAGCACCAACTGTGGCTCTGATGAAAGCCATGTTGTGACAGATTATGTCCCCGAAAGGGACTGTGTCCTCAGAGTCTCGCCCGGGGGCAGGAAGACAGAGACAGAAAGTGTGTGTGTGTGTGTGTGTGTGTGGGGGTGTGTGTGGGGGGGGGGGGGGGGGGGCATAGGACTCAGAATCTTCCCCAGCAGCTTCAAGATCAGATAATTCTCCTCTCATGGCTGCCTTGGAGCCCTCCTCTACATATTAATGTGAATCTATAATTGTCCGTCTCTGTCCTTTGAAAATTAGAAAATGGTATATACTTAATATAAAGTATATATAATAATATACTTGACATCCAAACCTGCAAATAGATGATCTGTAGAGAGAAAAAAAGATCTGTTCTCCTTGGTGAGTATACGTGTTTTCTTCCCCAGGCAGCACAGACTTCACTGGTCTAATTTGATAGTCAGCCCATGCGACAACATCTCCTCAGGATGCCTACGTTTGGTATTTGACCTCAGTCTAGCCTTTGTGCTTTGGCGTCGGGGCGACGTTGGTGTGCTATTGTCTGAACCGGTGATCCGTCAGTGGTCTCGGTGTCAGATAGTCTGGTCGTCGCGGCATTTCAGGAGCCACTTCCTGCCATCAGGAACAATGCGCCCAGTTGGGTACTGACGAGACGAAGACTGTCATTGGTCATTAGGCTCAGTGGGGCTGCTGCCACCGTTTGGGACGAACACCGTCAATCTGCCACCTCTGAAGTAATGATACACTTTGGATGTTTATTACGAGTTTGCTGAGTTTCAGTGTGGACAGACTCCATTTTAAGCCGCTTCCTCATTAGGTGTCTTGTTTCAAATGACAAAACAGTGTAAGGGGGATTGAGAGGAACTAGATTCCATACTTTATTTTTGTATCTGTACACAACTTGTTCTGCCCATGTCAAGACCGCTGCAGTGCTGTCCTCTGGCCTGTTATGTGCTATTTAGGTGTCTGGCTTAGTCGGTGTGAGATGGGGTCTCACGTTCATCCTCTATTCTCAGCCACCAAGGTGAGATCTTCACCTTCAGTGTGGCAGGCAATGGTGTGAGGTAATCACTCCTAGTGTATGTGTGTGTGTGTGTGTGTGTGTATGCCTCCCTGCCTGTGTAACTGTGAGTATGTGTGAGGTAATCACTCCTAGCTCATATC
>NC_137921.1:68554348-68569348 GCF_963457725.1 Sprattus sprattus | reverse complement strand
GGAGTAAGGGAGCGAGAAGAAGAGAGGAGTAAGGGAGAGAGAAGAAGAGAGGAGTAAGGGAGAGAGAAGAAGAGAGGAGTAAGGGAGAGAGAAGAAGAGAGGAGTAAGGGAGAGAGAAGAAGAGAGGAGTAAGGGAGCGAGAAGAAGAGAGGAGTAAGGGAGAGAGAAGAAGAGAAGAAGAGAGGAGTAAGGGAGAGAGAGGAAGAGAGGAGTAAGGGAGAGAGAAGAAGAGAGGAGTAAGGGAGAGAGAAGAAGAGAGGAGTAAGGGGGAGAGAAGAAGAGAGGAGTAAGGGAGCGAGAAGAAGAGAGGAGTAAGGGAGAGAGAAGAAGAGAGGAGTAAGGGAGAGAGGAAGAGAGGAGTAAGGGAGAGAGAAGAAGAGAAGAAGAGAGGAGTAAGGGAGAGAGAGGAAGAGAGGAGTAAGGGAGAGAGAAGAAGAGAGGAGTAAGGGAGAGAGAAGAAGAGAGGAGTAAGGGGGAGAGAAGAAGAGAGGAGTAAGGGAGCGAGAAGAAGAGAGGAGTAAGGGAGAGAGAAGAAGAGAGGAGTAAGGGAGAGAGGAAGAGAGGAGTAAGGGAGAGAGAAGAAGAGAGGAGTAAGGGAGAGAGAAGAAGAGAGGAGTAAGGGAGAGAGAAGAAGAGAGGAGTAAGGGAGCGAGACAGTACGGAGGAGAGCCCAGGGGGTTACACACACACACACACACACACACACACACACACACACACACACACACACACACACACACACACGGAGGAGAGCCCAGGGGGTTACACACACACACACACACACACACACACACACACACACACACACACACACACACACACACACACACACACACACACACACACACACACACGGAGGAGAGCCCAGGGGGTTACACACACACACGCACACACACACACACACACACACACACACACACACACACACACACACACACACACACACACGGAGGAGAGCCCAGGGGGTTACACACACACACACACACACACACACGGAGGAGAGCCCAGGGGGTTACACACACACACACACACACACACACACACACACACACACACACACACACACACACACAGGAGGAGAGCCCAGGGGGTTACAGGACATTATTGATGCACACAGAGGGAGGGGAGGGGATTGATTGTTAAAATGGGCAAATTTGTCTTGCGTGTGTGAATTCGCTCCATTAGCGACCCCCATCATTTGCCATCTGTCCCCAGGCAGGGGGGGTGGGGGGGGGGGTACGCAGCTGGGGGGGCAGGGTACTGGGCAGGGGGTAACGCCTCAAGGCCAGCCTGTGCCACGAGGGCATAACAGCCCCAATCCACCCCGATGCCCCCACTGGGCTCTCGGATGTCTGTTGGTGTTAACAGGGGCAGGGCAAAAATAAAATGGGAAAAAATTAAATTGTTGTGGCCTAAAGGCCCTTGCTTGGTTCTGCGTTGAGAATGAATTGCTAGGTGCTTACGTGTTGCGTTGGGGGTGTTGCCAAGCAATTCACACCTAGAACAATAGGCTTGCGTAAAATGGCGCAAGTCTAGAAAAAGGGGCCGACGCACGCAATACGTGAAAAGACACGCAAGGGGCTTGCGCGGCCTCTTGCGCTTACGCTTACGTCTCTGAGCATAAATCAGCCTTAACAGTTGGACCTCTTTCTGTAACAGTTGGACCTCTTTCTGTAACTGTCTCTCCAGCTGTAAGCTATACTGCTTCGATTTCTCTTTTTTGGTTCCTTTCCCTTTTTTTTCCTCCTTGTTTTTGCCTCGGGCATTTCCATCTCCTGACCCGTGTGATACATCACTGCTTGTGTCGTGGTGAAATTGGCTCAAGCTGTTTTGCCGAGAGACAATATGGCTCCCTCTCACTAATGCCTTAAGCTCCTCTTTTCATCTGCAACAAGCTAAATAGAGGAGGCAGGCTACGGGACAGATGCTAGCCTGTGTGTAGCTGGACACTGGAGAGGGTGGACGTGTCTGATGGAAGGGGAATAACAATTAACGTTCAGCTACCCTAACGCCCAGCCTTTTGCTTAACACAGGAAATTGCCCACGGTTTAGATTTGATTACCGTATTTAGTTTTTTTGGAAGATTGATTAGCGGATGATTTTAATATGTTAATAAAATGTTGAGAATGCTGTGCAATTGTGTTATATTGTAATGAAGGAAAGCAATTACACTCACACAGTTATCTCCACACACACACACGCACACACACACACACACACACACACACACACGCTCTCAAACTCACCTAGTGAGGCCTGCTGGTATAATAGTGAGCCCAGGGTGAGTGTGTGATAGACTGGGTGTCGCTCCGCCTCAATCTTTCGGTTGATGACTGGGCCACCCAGGTGCCTTCTGGGAAGAGTCTGAGGCTTTTGTTAGTGCTGACCAAGCCCTTCCAGGTTCAGTGGGGGAGTTCAACCGCAGTGTTGATAGAAGCTGACAAAAGGTGAAGTTGCGAAGTATGGTAGAACAAAAGTTTTTCTTTTTGCACTGATGGTTTATGCAAACAAAGCAGCATCCCCATTCCACACACACACACATACACACACACATGCACACACAAAAGACAATACTCCGTGTTGTGAAGCAACCTGTATGGCTCCACTAACACCCACGTCTCATTTGGCCATATCAGTGTACCAGAGTAGAGGCTGTCTAGCCCATTTGGACCACGAGCAGCTGGAGCGATCCTCTGGCTGGGAACTGAAGAGGCGAAGCGGAGACATTGGCTCATCATTTATGGCGTCATTAGATAGAGAGCAAGACGTAGACAGACAGTCGTGGGAGGTGTTTGGCCAAAGCGAGTCTGCCTGGTCTCTCGGTCTGTCTGTCTGTCTGTGAGTGTGGGTGTGTGTGTGTCTGTGCTTCTGTGTGTGTGTGTGTATGTCTGTCTGTGTCTGTCTGTCTGTTTCTGTCTCTCTGTGGATTTGCAAATTTGCATTTGCGCGTCTGTCTGTCTGTCTGTCTGTCTGTGTGTGTGTGTGTGTGTGTGTGTGTGTGTGTGTGTGTGTGTGTGTGTGTGTGTGTGTGTGTGTGTGTGTGTGTGTGTGTTCTGGGAATCAGTAGGTGCAGTGGGATAATTGAATTTGAAGGGAGAAATGACAGTAATCAGAGATTGATTGGTTTGGCAGAGGCTCTCTGTGCACAACAGGCTCCTCAGACAGTTTAATGCCTTGGCCCATTCGCTCGCATCGCAATCGATAGCCCCCCCCACCCCCCCCCCCCCCCCCAGCCTCTCCCACCCACCCCCAGCCTCTCCAGACTTGGAGCAGGATAGGGACGCAATAAAAAAGAATTGAAAACAGAGTGCCCAGATCAGCGTTCGTGACCTGTGTGAAATGTGTCGTGATTTGTGTTTGTTTGTTTCTATCCTCGCTCGCTCGCTCGCTCACTTTGAGAAGGTGCCTTAATGAATCTGAAGAGGCTGAGGCTGGTGTGGCGTCTCCTGCCTGGCACAAGCTTCTCAGGAGTTGGATCATGGGAGATTTATAGTGTTTTGTCTCATGTTTTTCTTACTTTTTTAAAAAAAGTTGTTTGTTGGTTGGTTTGTTTGTTTAACAGGCCTTCACTTTGTGAATGAGGCTCAAAAGCGTCTATGTTCAGCTCTTTAACCAATGTGGTTGTGTTGTCTGTGTGTGTGTGTTTGTGTTTCCTTCAGTCTGTATCTGTGTGTGTATGAATGAACGTCTGTGTGTGTGTGGTGTGTGTGGTGTGTGTGTGTGTGTGTGTGTGTGTGTGTGTGTGTGTGTGTGTGTGTGTGTGTGTGTGTGTGTGTGTGTGTGTGTGTGTGTGTGTGTATGTGTATGTGTGTGTGGTGTGTGTGTGTGTGTGTGTGTGTGTGTGTGTGTGTCTGTGTCTGTGTGTGTGTGTGTGGGTGCGTTCACACGCAAGGTGGATCACTAATGTCCTGTAATCCCCACTCTAAACTCTGAGGAGGAGAGTGAGGATACCCTGAGTACACTAAACTGTGCCGGCGGCCATTTTCATTAATACATCCACTGCTGTAAGTGCATTAGTCACAGCTCGGTGACACCTGACTCCCCCCCCCCTCTCTCCCTCCCTCTCTTCCTCTCTCTCACTCCCTCTCTCTTTTTTCCTCTCTCCCTCTCTCTCTCTCTCCCTCTCTTCCTCTCTCCCTCCCTCTCTCTTTTTCCCTCTCTCTCTCTCTCTCTCTCTCTCCCTCTCTCTCTCCATCTCCCTCTCTTCCCCTCTCTCCCTCCCTCTCTCACTCTCTTCCTCTCCCTCCTTCCCTCACTCTCTCTTTCTCTCTCCCTCTCTCTCTCTCACTCTCCATTGTACCTAATTTTTAGTTTTGCTTTTCTTCTCATTATTCTTGCTTTCTTTGTCTCCCTTCTCCCTCTCTCCCTCTCTCTAATGTTCTGCTTCTGTCTCTCTATCTCTCTATCTCTCTCGCTCTCTCTTTTCTCCCTGGTTTCCTTTCTCATCCACTCATCCTTGTCTTCCTGGTCACTCTCTTTTACCTTCATTCTCTCCTCTGTGTGTGTGTGAGGTCTTCTCTGGCTGAGTGTGTATTCTAGTGTTCTCCAGTGAAGTGTAGGGCATGCTGCAATCCCAGCGCTGACATAGTCTGCTGACAAAGCACACCTCTGCCAAGGCCATGCTACTGACCCCCCCCCCCCCCCCTCCTCTTCTCTCCTCTCCTTTCTTCTCTTCTGTTCTGTTTTCTTCTCTCCTCTCTTCCCTTCCCCTCCTTTCTGTTCTCTTTGCTTCTTTTCCTTTTCTTTTCTTGTCTTCTGTTCACATCTCTCCTGTCGTCGTTTCTTGCTTTCTCTTATCTTCTCCCCTTCTCTCCTCTCCTCCTTCTCCCCTTCTCTCCTCTACTCTTCTCTCCCCCCCCCCCCCCTTAGCAGATGGCTAACACTGGCCGCCTCCACTAATGAGGCCCGACAAAGGTAGAAAAGAGGAGAGAAAGAGAGCGAGAGGGATCCCTCCACCACCATCACCTCTACTCTCCTCCTCCTCCTCCTCATCCTCCCTTCCTCCTCCCTTCCTCCTGCTCTCGCTAAGCAGATTAATTAGTGGCTCTTTCCCTTATCGGCGGGGAAAGCACTCTCGCAGAGTCCCCAGGGACCAGCGTGCCAGGGAGGCTCACTCCCACCACCCGTCTCCCTCCATTCTCACTGGGTGTGTGTGTGTGTGTGTGTGTGTGTGTGTGTGTGTGTGTGTGTGTGTGTGTGTGTGTGTGTGTGTGTGTGTGTGTGTGTGTGAGAGAGAGAAAGCGAGTGAGTCAGTGAGTGAATAAATGTGTGTTTTTGTTGGTGAGTGAGTATGACCGTATCTGAGTGTTTGTGTGGGGCTGTGTGTGTTTTTGTGAGTGTGAGCCTTTGTGGGTTTGTGTGTGTGTGTGTGTGCGACAATCTTCTAAATGTAATAAATGTGTGTAAATGTACATGGGTTACTGTTTTCCGTGTGGTTTGTTCGCACCACCACAAAGTATTTCTGCTCGAGTAGCTACATGTTTCGTTTCCTCTCTCTCTCTCTCTCTTTCGCTCTCGCTCCTCTTGTCTTTTTCATGCCACCCTAGTGTCTGTTATGGCCTCTGTAATCTGTGGAAGAATAAAGGGGTCTTTATGAAGCTTTCATGCTTGTCAGAATGGATTGTAAGTTGGTGTGACCCCTTTCTGCTGGCGCCTGTCCGAGTGTCACCCCGAGCCTTTAGGATGCAGCCACCGGCCTCAAAGACTTGTGTTAACATGACAGACCCAGGGTTTACCTGCTCAGGACCACAGTGTATCCACCACTGCACGGGATACCTGCACACAATTACACACACACACACACACACACTACTGCACGGGATACATGTACACAATTACACACACACACACACACACACACTACTGCAATGGATACCTGCACACAATAACACACACACTCACACACACACACACACACACACACACACTACTGCACGGGATACGTGCACACAATGACATACACACACACACACACTACTGCACAGGATACCTGCTCACAATTACACACACACACACACACACACACACTACGTCACAGGATACCTGCACAAAATTACACACACACTCACTCACACACACACACACACACACACACTACTGCACAGGATACCTGCACACAATTACACACACACACACACACACACACACACACTACTGCACAGGATACGTGTACACAATTACACACACACACACACACTACTGCACGGGATACGTGTACAAAATCACACACACACACTACTGCTACACAGGATACTTCTACACAATTACACATACATACACACATATACACTCACTACACACAAGGGCACACAAAAACACACACACAAACACACACACACACACACAGATACAAATACCTATACACAAACACTGACTATACACAGACACATAAATTCACACACAATCACTACACACACTCGTTGTAGACACATATATGCACACACACCACAACTGATCAAGGTCATTTTCACCATAAAGTTTCACTGAGCCTCTCCCACCGTTTCCCCTAAGGCTAATTAACTTCTTTTTTTTTGCTCCAAAGCTCTTTAAAAATGAGCCTTAAATAGTAGTGCTGTTTGATGTTAAAAGCCGATTGCTGCAGAATTTAAGCTAAGCATTTCATCAATGCCAGGGGACTTCCAACGCGGCCTCTGCCTCTGCCTCGATCTCTGCCTCTGCCTCGATCTCTGCCTCTATCTCTGCCTCTGCCTCTATCTCTGCCTCTGCCTCGATCTCTGCCTCTATCTCTGCCTCAGCCTCTATCTCTGCCTCAGTCTCAATGGAGGCACAGGCCCCTAAGCTGAGGTGGGTTAAACGGGCTTAGAAATCAGCCAATGAGGGGGTTCGGATTTGGAGGAAATTAAGAAATTAGTGTGTCACAGTGGTTTTTCTAATGTGTCGTTTTATTTTTTTTTTTGCACACGAAAAGATAGTTAATTTTAAACACTTTTAGTGAGAATCATTTGTCTGGTTTTCAAGAACTTATCAGTTGCTTGAGTTGTTGGCTCTCAATCACAATGTTTTGTCACGTTAAGATGGATTCTCGTCTCAACAGTGGCGTTACTTTGTCTGGCTTTCGTAAAAGGTTGTTATGTCTGTTTTACTTTCACACGTCCGTGTTGAAGGGTGGTTTCTATTTTGTTTCTCTTCCTCCCTCTTCTTTGTTTTGCTCTCTTCTCATCCTCTGTTTTTCTCTCTCCTGCAGGCTCAGACCCCTCATAGCGTCCTCGACCAAAAAGAAGAGAACTGCTTCTGAGGTGAGTTTCTAATTCTTCTCCCACCTCATTATTCCTCTCATTCTCTTCAGCTTCCTCTTAAAATACATCATTTAATCTAGTCAAAGCTTTTACTTTATGTATTTATTTTCGATGGAATTACGTCATATTGATTCCCGATGTTGTGTTACATGTGACATGGGTTTTTCATCTGCGTTTCCTGAAGGAAGTACTAGTTTTTCCAGAGCAAAAAACTACAATAATAATTATAATAAATAAATATAAAATAAAAAGGAGCGTGCATGCCTCCCCTGTGTTGAGCATCTGACAAAGACCTAGCCTGGCCGTTACCAGACTGTGACTCCATTTCATTCCGTCAGTCAGTCTGGGCCAACCCAATGCATTTTGGTTTCTGAGATGGGCGGGTGCTTATCTTGAGGTTTAAAATCATTGGAGTTCCCTTAACCAATCAGCAACGTTTAGTAAGCATTAAACTCTTCCCAAAGCGAGTTGGGAGAAGAGCTACGACGTCCTTTCCAATCATAAAACTTACAAGAAAATACTCTTGTTCTCCTTTTAATTTTCTGATGTTCTCGAGAGTTGAGACAACTTCTCCGATAGCTTTTCGTGTCTCTTCCTCCGTAGCAATTTTTGCTATACTGTTAAACTACAAACTCGGCTGGACTACATGCAACTCGGCAAGGCGAGTTTTGCGTCGCAGCTCTGAACTGTTCGCTGATTGGTCCGGCAAAATTTTGAGTTCTGGAAACGATTGTCAATGGGGCTGGGCCAGACTGAGTATGAGCTTGAAATCAATTCAGGCGGAAATACGTAGGCTGGTGTCACCAGGCTAACAAAGCCCTTCCGTACGGCCGAAATATAGCATAGTTTGTCTGGAATAAAGTTAGTAGCGTATAATACTGTGTTAAAACCCTCCCCTCATCGAGTTGTATCTATCCACAACTTGTCACTAGTGTCTGTGGAAAGTACCACATCACAAACGAACCAATGTCACATCCAGTGAAAACATTATAGAACAGTTTTGACACTGGGAAGAGAAAATGACCACTGAAGTTGGAAAACACTGGGTTGGGGTTTTAAATGGCAATTACCAAGAGGTACATGTAAATGACCCCCTATTTAAATAAGGGGGGAAGAGAGCATGATTGAGAATGAGAGAGAGAACAAAAGACACTACAGAAAACAGAAAAGACGAGAATAAACAAATGAGAGAGAGAGTGCGAGGGTGAGATAGCCTCTCATATCTGGCTGGCAAGGGTCAACTGGGTCAACTGTGTTGTTGCTAGGCAACCCCTCTCGGTCTGTCCTGTTTTGCTGAAATGACGCTAGTCTCTGGTTGGCAGGCCTGACCTGAGCCCGCTCAGTCTTACGTAACGATGGCCTTATTCCCACACGGGATGATGCTGATAAGCCCCTTTTTCAGCAGAGATATCAGTTGTGTTCCCTTCTTCCCTTCAAAATCTCTCAAAACATCCAAGCATCATCCATGGGTCTCTGTAAGGGTCAATAGGGGCTAATAGGGGTGGGGTAGGGGGGGGTTGGGGGGGGGGGGGGGGGGGGGGGCGCACTTGTTAATATGACCTCTGACCCTCATTAATCAGCTCTGTTGTCTGAGCTTCTGTAAGAGAAAAGTGTGTATACTTGATTGAACATGACGCCAAACAGAGGGCACCTCCACAGTTTTCATTCCACCATATAGTTATGGTGTCTATTCATATTATCCCACACACACACACACACACACACACACACAGACACACACACACACAACACACACACACACACACACACCGCTCTCATAACGCAGCGTGCAAACACCTGGCAATTACTCTCCATTTCTCTCGGTCCCGAGTGTCGTCTGCGATCCCTCCCAGTTCTACTCAGCTGACTGCCGCCGGGGGGGGGGGGATGGCTTCTCCCAGGGGGCCCTGCAGGAGAGATGAGGCCCAGCGGGCCCTCCCCAGGGTGGGTAGGAGGGGGGGGGGGGGGGGGTTAGGGTCTCGCTGCGCTGCTCTTTCCAAGACCCCTGGGTGTCGGAAGCCTGCTGGTCTTCCCCGCCGGGACATCCTGGAGATCACGTTGGTGGCAGACAGGCGGCTGGCGGAGAGGAAGGGAGGAGGGCAGAAAGGGCTGGGCTATAATTAGATATCATTTTTTAATTATTCTCTCTTTTTTTTTGCTAGTCTTCACTGTTTTTTTTCCTCCAGTATGTGATAATTAATTAGGCCTCCGTCTCCTCCGGGCTCTACTCTCCCCCACCCTGATGCCTGCTGGGATATGCAGTCCTGCTGCTCTCAGCCTCTATTCATTTCCCTCTCTCTCTCTCTCTCTCTCTCTCTCTCTCTCTCTCTCTCTCTCTCTCTCTCTCTCTCTCTCTCTCTCTCTCTCTCCCTCTCTCTCTCTCTCTCTCCTCTCCCTCCCTCCTCTCCTCTCTCTCTCTCTCTCTCTCTCCCTCCTCCTCTCTCTCTCTCTCTCTCTCTCTCTCTCCCCCACTCTCTCTTTGCCTGTCTGTCAATCTGTTTTTCTCATTCTTCACATTCTCTTTCTCTTTCACTGTCTTCCTCTCCCTCTCTCTCTCTCTCTCTCCCTCTCTCTCTCTCTCTCTCTCTCTCTCCCTCTCTCTCTCTCTCTCTCTCCCTCCCTCCACTCTCTCTTTGCCTGTCTGTCAATCTGTTTTTCTCATTCTTCACATTCTCTTTCTCTTTCACTGTCTTCCTCTCTCTCTCGCTCTCTCTCTCTCTCTTTCCCTCTCCCATTCTCTCATTAAAAGCCCTTTGTCCTCTCTGTAATCAACCAGGAAGCCAGTGGGGATCTATTATTGTCTGAGAGCAAAATATATGAAATGGGGGAAATCAAGCACAATCATTGCCACCTGAATGCAGCTCTGCTCTCCTTCCAACCCTTATTATCTTTTTCCATTTCTCTCTCCTTCTCTCGTTCTCTCTCAACCTTTCACTGAAAGCCTTGAGAGTCTTAACCCTCTCTGTCACTCTCTTTTTCTCTCTCTCTCTCTCTCTCTCTCTCTCTCCCCCTCCCTCTTTCTCTCTCTCATTATCATAGAATTAGCTGAAAAGGAAAGGAATTTGCCAAGAAAAAAAACTGACTGACATGCGGAATGATGAATTGAGTGTAATGTTGAGCAATCAGAGGCATTTACGGCATCAAGCCGTGGAAATCAAATTTGGTTATTCACGTTGGTGATTGACAGCCGTGGTTGCAGAGTATGCCAGCCCTGCATCAAGGCCGGCGGAGGCTGATGGGCCAAAACACGGGGTTTCACAGCACACAGGATGAGAGAGTGTTTTAGCACACACCAAGGCCTGAGTTCTCTGACGAACTTGCTTTTCCATGCACCGAAAGAAAACAGGCATCCTCCGATCTTACCACAGACGGCGCCTTACTATGCCGTGCCTCTGGCTCTGCCTGAAGGCCGATATATGCTCAGTTTCAGACGCAACGCGTAAGCACGTAAGGCACGGTAGCACGTAAGCGCAAGCAATTCACCGCCAGAACAATAGGCTTGCGTAAAATGGCGCAAGTCTAGAAAAAGGGGCCGACACACGCAAGACATGAAAAGACGCGCAAGGGGCGCGCAAGGGCCTCTGACCATAAATCGGCCTTGAACCTGGCTGCCCTGAAAGACCAGAGAGTGCCTTGATCACGCTCAGTCTTATTCTTAATGACAAACTCAAGAATTAAAGGTTGTCATGGCATGCCACAGGCCACACATGGAAACCACAGACTTATTTGTAATAATACCACCTATAATTACATACTAGCATACTAAGCACCATGCCCATACCCAACACTAACCCAACACAGGGAACAGGACTACTAGTAATAAGAGGAGAGAGTGACTCACTAATAACAAGGTAAAAACAATACAAATGCAGAGAGACCTTGGGCCATCATTTCATTGACTGCAACTGGCACCGAGCGAAGTCCGCGGCACATGAACCAAACTTAATTTAATACGTTGGTCAAATCATTTCGCTAATTTAACACCATGAGTGAGTGCTTAAATTAGCGCAATGCTCTTGACCAACGTATTCACACTTAAGTTTGGTTCATGTGCCAGACCGGACTTTGCTCAGGTGCAGATGCAGTCAATGAAATCAGGTCCCCTTATGTTTAGGTACACAACAGTAATAAGTCCCCTCTTGAACTGATGATTGTAGGCGGTCACCAGTCCCCTCTTGAACTCATGATTTGAAAGTGAAAGAAGTGAAAGTGAAAGTCCTCTCTATTTCAGGCGGTCACCAGCCCCCTCTTGAACTCGTGATTTGAAAGTGAAAGAAGTGAAAGTGAAAGTCCTCTCTATTTCAGGCGGTCACCAGTCCCCTCCCGTCCCCCACCGCCGCCGCCACCACCTCACCGGAGGCACACGCTGCCGCTGCCGTGCCCTCGTCCCCGCCGCCGGTGCTGGAGAGCGTGCCTGTGGAGTACGACGAGCCGGCCGAGGAAGAGGAGGACGAGGAGGAGGCCGAGGTCGAGGAGCCCTGCGTGAGCGCCATCCAGCTGCTGGGAGGGAACGGTGAGTCCTGGGTGTCGGCACACGGTGTATGTTTTAAATGTTAGATATTGGTATTGTAATGTATGTTTTAAATGTTTTGATATTTGTGTGTAAGTCTTAAATGTGGACCCCACGAAAAGTAGCTCTGTCTTAGGGTAGAGCTAATGGGGATCCTTCTAAATAAACAAAAAAAACACATACCCCATGATGCCATAAATGTTGTATTGGCAGTCTCAAGTTGCTGCATTATTAGTGTCGGCCTACTGAAAACACACTGCGTATACACACAGAAATAATACACTTAATTACGATCGGTGAGAAACAATCACAACACACAGACATGCTTTACTGCAGAGAAGTAGAAAAGAGGAGAGGTGACTCTTAGACACTTTGTTTGTATAAAACAGGGAAAGTTCACTTTTCCCTACTTAACTTTTTTCCCCAGTTAACCTTGGGAACCTTTAGATATTTAGTTTGACGAGACATCATGCCATGATCATTAAATAAAGGGATGGAACATTCATGCTGTGATTACAGTGGTCAGTGGTATTCATAGTAATTAGCTTCATCAGGTTCCTCAGCAGTGCATGAAGGTGTGAACATGAACATGGGAGAACTTTCCTATTTGTGCTTTTCTGTATTAGATTTATGTTCTCAATTACTGACTCTCTCTCTCTCTCTCTCTCTCTCTTTCTCTCTCTCTCTCTCTCTCTCTCTCTGTTTTCAGAGTATGGATGCGATGCTGAAGAGGAAGAGGCCTTTTAGTAGCTGGTGTTTTTATTTTATTTTTATTATTCTATTCTAATGATATAAGCTTCTTTAATCCTCTTGCTCTCCTTGTGCTCCATGTCTCAGTGTTGGGCTGAGGCAGAGGACTATTTCCAGCACACTGCCTGAGTCTCTCTCTGGAGAGGCGTAGAAGTCCCCAGGGTAGTGGTGACGGGGTTTTTGCCCTCTCCGTGATTGCACTATGACTCCTGGTTGGCTAGATGAGATTGGGTGTGCAAGTTGGTCTCGGCTTTGCCAGCAAGTGGATTGAGAACAAATCTTTCGAAAAGCCTGCCGACAAAATGGGACCATTCTCAGATGAAACGATGACCTTACAACCAGCTTCGAAATGAAATAACGATTTTCAATGAATTCAGGAATGACTATCTATGGAGGTAGATTTTGTATTCTACAGTTCAGGGAATGTTGCAACACACACACACACACACACACACACACAAAGTGTAGCTTAGCTTAACTTGGCAAAAGCTACCTAATGAAATGTGTTTCCACAGAGATGGCTTATCCACAAAAATAGCATGTCTGACCATGAAGCTAGAACGGTGCCTGACCTTTCAGGGAAGCTGCACCAGAAGTAAGAAGGTTAGCAACTGCAGCCAGATTTGTGGAGATGAGGGAAGGGGTTCTGGAGGCGATAAGCAATATGAATTTTTGAATTCAGGGAAATAGTGGAAGAAGCAGATAGGCTGGCAGGGCTGTCCGATTTGTTTGAGGTTGTTTGTTGCTTAGCAACAGCATCCCAATGAAATTGGATCCATTGAGTTGCAGACAAGGCTCCTGTCTAGAAAGCCCAGTCCACCACAGTACAGTCCCGGTCCACCGAACTCCACTGAAGTGTCCCCTGATACGTCCTGTCCTCATAGAAAGACTTCCCTGCGTCTTCAGCTTCGTCTAATCAAGCACTGAATTCCGTCCACAATCGCAGTAAAGGAAAGCTGATCATAATCACACAGTTTGCCACAATTACAGTCACCTACAGGAACTGCAAGAAGGAAACTCACCAGAAACCAATGTGACACTGTAGAAAATGTATTTTGGGAAACTTGCCAGATGATTGTTTGTGATTGTTCCACCATTACGAGAAAGAAAGCATTGATCCTGCAAAAGAGTGCAGGCACTTCAGGGTCAATGCATGCAGTGGATTCCTGTCATTTTTAACCACAGATTCAGGATTCTTGAAAACATGACCTCAAGTCTCCTTTTCACTTTTTTTAAGCCTGTAAATATTTTGTAGACTATCGTGTTGTATTAAAGAGTGTTTATCTGTGTATGCCAGTTGTAAATATCACTGAATGTAAATGAAGTTTTGTTTAAAAATAGCATAGCTCTTTGTTATATGGTTAATTTCACCCATGCCACCAAAAAAGTAATATTTTGTACCTTTTATTTATGAGTTTGTGTCCCATTTTAGAATCATTGTTTCTATGTTTTCTACTGAATGTTTTATCGTTTTATAGTTATCTTATAGTGAAACCCATGGATGCTTCATGGCTGTCCAGTGTAGCAACAATATAAGCAGCTTTGTTAGTAAGGAGTGGTTAAGGAGCACCACTGGTCACCCTCCTGTAAAAGAGGCATTCCACATGTTTAAATAAACTCTTTCTTTTCTAAACGTGTGTGGGTGTGTGTGTGTGCGTGTGTGTGTGTGTGTGTGTTTGTCTGTGTGTGCTAAACGTCTCTGCCTCCTGATCGCCTCTCTGCTGTCTTTATCTCCACCTCTGTGCTTCTGTGGAGGCTGGAAGCATTTTGTGTGTGTGTGTGTGTGTGTGTGTGTGTGTGTGTGTGTGTGTGTGTGTGTGTGTGTGTGTTATTGAGTCAAGATGCACTTGATACCACTTTCAGTATATGGGAGAGAAGGGTGAGTTGGGCCAGTTTTTACTTAAAGTGACTTTTAAGCGAGGCCATGACAGTAATGCTTCCAACTAAAATATGTGCATATATTTCAGGATGTGGTGCATCCTTGGGAACAATCACTTTGGATCTGAAATATAGTATTTAAGAAATATAGCTTTCTGGGAAAAAAAGTGCGGGGTAAGTTGTGCCATTAAAGAGAATACATTGGGGTAAATTGTGCCGTTGAAGTAAAACAGTATATTTGCATCGCAGAAACTGTTGCTAGACAAATTCAATGCAAAATGACTCATTTAAGGTTTATTTAAAGTTATTTTACAACATCAAAGGCCGATTTTCTTAAACAAGGCCTAGGGCTTCCTGAACACATCAGAACCAAGTTGAGTTGAGTCAATTCTATTTAAAGGTAATTTACACGAACAAAATGAAATTCAAATGAAGACCAAATTGAATGCAATTCTCTACAGATCACTGGCATAACTTAACCCAGGCCCTTTGGCAAAAATCACCTCAAACTCACCTTTTTGGAAAAAATGTATCATCCAGCTGTTTTGAGCTAAAATCATGCTAGCTATATAGACTCATAGTTTAGCTTACCAAAGCACTAAAACA
>NC_137921.1:68541848-68546848 GCF_963457725.1 Sprattus sprattus | reverse complement strand
CCCGTTGTGGGCGTGATGTCATCCCCACTGTTGCCTGCAGGTCATGCATGGCCACTGCAATGTCTGCAGGGGCGCAGGGGGTCGTAACACCTCCCTCCCTAAAAAGGTTTCCCTGGGAAACCTAAGAACAGAAAAAGACCCTCTGTGACCCTGCACAAACTCCAGTCCCCCAGCATCCAGGGCCCTAGGAAACTAGAGGAACAAAGAGAGAGACAAGTCACAAGGCAAATTATTCAAGCTCCTGAGAGCATCAGCAATAAGGAAGTCAACAACTCCAATATACACAATTAAATAAATGATACTGCTGGAATATAAGACTCCAGTGTATTTTGTTATGGCGGTTCCTCATCCGGCCCAGAGGCCCGTTATCAGTGTAGACCGTAACAAAATCAGAGGCAGAACCCAAATAAACCTCATACTACCGTACTTCCATGACGTGGGGTAGTGCCTCCTCCACAGTGGACTAACCCATAGCAGGATGCTCAACACCATCTGAGCCCCACTGGAGATGTACAGCACCAACACGGTCACTGGCATCAACAGCCAAATGTAAAGGTTATTCAAATTAATCTTAATCCTGAAGAAACTTTCTGATTTTTCTGCAAGTCTTTCCTTATCCACAACAGGGGTTTCAGGCTTAACACTCAACTTCCCAATCTGACCTTCAGAATCTTTGTTGGCATTCTCCAACTGCTGCTCCGGAGGAGATATGATTTCTGACTTTTCTTTCTTATGCTCAAGCTGGTCCTCAAGCTGCTTTGATAGGTGCTGAAGCTCATCGACCCGTTCGTTAGCCTCCGCCAGAAGCTTCTTTTGCTCAACTTTAAATGACTTTAGCGCTCGCTCACAGCACTGTTCTTTCTCGAAAACGTCCTGTTTTAGACTGTTCACTTGCAGTTGGGTGTCACAGTTTTGTTTAAGCGCAGCTTCAAGTTTCCCTGACAGCTTTTCGAGCTCCAAAGTCTGATTTTTAGAAATCTCAGACTTATTCTCTTTGCGTTTTTCAAATCCAGACTTAGCCTTCCTCTTCCTAAGTGCATGGCACTCAGAGATCTTGTGCCCTGACCTTTTACAGTAAAAACACAACATACAGGAGTTTAAAACAGGTGAATTCCTATGATCCCCAGGGTTAGACACAGGGTTAGGCTTGATCACTCTGCCCTTGACTGGAACTCTGGACCTGCCCTGATCACCACTATATCTCTTCTGCATGCCTCTGTGGGTCAACACAAACTCATCTGCCAACACAGATGCCTGAGCCAGTGTGGTCACCCTCTGGTCACTAAGATAGGTAGCCACAGCAGCAGGAACACTCTTCTTGAAGTCCTCAAGGAGGATTAACTCCCTGAGGAGCTCCAAGGAGTCTGCTTTCTGCGAGGCACACCAGCGACTAAACAGATATTTCTTCTGATGTGCAAACTCAACATAAGTGTGCTGGTAAGGCTTTTCACAATGGCGGAAACGTTGGCGATACGCTTCAGGCACCAACTCGTATCTGCTAAGTATTTCACGCTTCAGGGTTTCGTACGAGGTAGATTTCTCAATGGGCAAAGACACATAGACATCCAGTGCCCTCCCTACTAACACAGTCTGCAAAAGCAGCGTCCAGAACTCTTTGGGCCACTTCAGAGAGGTAGCCACTCTCTCAAAGTGGGAAAAGTATTGATCTACTTTCTGCTCTGAAAAGGGTGGAACCATCCTGACATTTTTGTAGATGTCAAACGAGGGGGCAATGGAAGAGGACTGAGTGCGTTCAGCCAACTCTAATTCAAATTTTTGTAATTCAAATTTGCGCTGGTGTTCAGGCTCCTCACATTCATACTCGCGCTGTCTGTCTTCACGTTCGTACTCAGCTTGTTCCCTCTGGAACTCTAACTTCTTAATTCCAAATGCTATGTTCATCATTTTCTGCTCATAAGCAATCTCTCTCGCCTCTGAAGCCATGTCAGTTTAACTGACCCTACCTAAGGTGCTATCAGAGGAACACTTATCTCTATTAACTAACACTGTAGCCTTAGCAGCAACTACACATACAAAGATGTAAACCACTTTCTACACCTTACAGTTGTCAGGCACAAATGCATACACCTTATACAATCTGGCCTACAACAAAGTTCAAATAAATCAGGAAAAAGTGGAAACCACCTCTCCCACACTACAATCCAGCAGCAAACAAAACTCTAGGCACTCTCAGTTTCCCAAAACTTGCCACAGTCACTTTAAGAAAAAATGGCTTACCATAGTAGCCCAGCCTCACGCTGCTCAATGGATAAATGAAGCTCCACTCACAAACCTCCGTTACTTATAATGTGCACCCTGCACAACAGTAATCCGTCTAACAAATTACACAAATAAATGCTCTCTCAACGGAAAAACCAACAAACATGGTGAGTTGTATTCACTATGTGTCGCCAACAAACAATCCCTTTGTTAGGGTTAGAGCTTCTCCCCTCCTTACCTAGCTGTATATAGCCTAAACTAACTTTACCTTGCTAGTCTTCGGCGGGTTACCAGGCTCGAGGCAACTTGAAACGCTGAACTCGCGGGAAGGAAGCAGACCATCGACACAGTCAACTTCCAACCCCGAAGCGTACCCCCACCCGGGATTACCGCGAAAAATAACAAACGAAAATAACAAACAGCACTCCGAAGGAAACGTCGCACCCGACGCAGCTGGAGAGCTCTACCTACAGGAGTTAGCTCCGTTTACCCAGCGACACACAGTTAGTTCACTCACCACAAGACTGTCTGCACTCCAAACACACAACAATCCCGGTCGAGAACCCCCAATTGTTACGTTCCAGCCGGCTCGTGACTGAAACAATAACATTGGAGGCAGACAGCAACGGTTTTATACAAAAATAGCGCGTGTTTAGTTAGTCCATACAATCAATAGCTCAAATGTCTAGGGGTAATATCGGTAGCTGTCCTAGTCAGCTCGAGAGAGAGAGAGCCAGGTGTCCAGTAGTCCTTTTATATCCCACGCCTCCCCAGGTGTAGATGATCAGGCAATCAACCCGTTGTGGGCGTGATGTCATCCCCACTGTTGCCTGCAGGTCATGCATGGCCACTGCAATGTCTGCAGGGGCGCAGGGGGTCGTAACACAGACCCCTTCATCCAAAGAGACTCAGAGTGCAGATAGACTTGTTTCAGTAGCCTACAATGGAGGGTTAACAAAATCTCAACAGCCCCACTAAAACTGCTTCACAGCCGTCACAGCCCAGTTATCCTCTGGGTTTCGGTCTAAATGGACAACCATGGAAGAGTAGATGTATGAACAGACTGGTTGTGTGTGTGTGTGTGTGTGTGTGTGTGTGTGTGTGTGTGTGTGTGTGTGTGTGTGTGTGTGTGTGTGTGTGTGTGTGTGTGTGTGTGTGTGTGTGTGTGTGTGCATCTGGCTCCCTGGGAATCGAACCCATGATTGTGTGTGTTCTTAGCACTATGCTCTTCCAGTTGAGGCACAGGGACGTGTGTGTGTGTGTGTGTGTGTGTGTGTGTGTGTGTGTGTGTGTGTGTGTGTGTGTGTGTGTGTGTGTGTGTGTGTGTGTGTGTGTGTGTGTGTGTGTGTGTGTGTGTGTGTGTGTGTGTGTGTGTGTGTTCTTAGCACTCTGCTCTTCCAGTTGAGGCACAGGGACACCAAAAGTGATGCCGGAGAACCACCAACTATCGACGGTCGACCTGTCACTCAGTGATGAAAGAAAAACAGCTCACCGGCCTTCCTTCCTCCTCCTTCCATCTGCCACACAGGAGCCGAGGGGAGGGGGGGGGGGGGGGGGAGAGGACGTCCCGTCCAGTCCAGTCCAGTGGGCATCCAGTGTTATCTTGGAGGACCACAGGCAGGAGAAACAACAGCCAGGTCGCAACCTGAGCCTGCATCCTGTGTAGTATCCCCCAGAGAGGACTGGTGGTGAACCCCCTCTGCAGCTGAGGGATGGGGGGACGGGGGGGCAATTCACAGTGCCAACATGGGTCAGGCCACAGACCCTTATTGCCTCTCTCTGATATAGTCAGCAAGCAAGGCATTTCTCTCTCATTTCATCTGTTTGGGATTCTTGTTGAGTCTTCACAATAAGGATCGGCAACATGGCACTTCTCCTGAACCCAGTTAAGCCGTCTTCAGTACGCTCACCGAGGAGAGGAGCATCGTAGGAGAACGTGACTTGAACACAAGGACACAGCAGAGGTCTATACTGTATTATGAACTCAGGTGATTGTCAGTAGAGGAAAGATGCCCTAGTATTAAATACACAGAAATGAGGTGATGGGTATGCAGCATCTGCCTTCATCAGCAGACAGGTGTCATCTACCTCCATGGCATAATAGATCTACCGTGAAAATTGGCTGTCTGCCTTCTCTCCAAACCACCTCTCTCTCTTCCACTCTCTCGCTCTCTCCAACCCACCTCTCTCTCTCTCTCTTCCAGTCTCTCTCTCTCCATCTCCCTTTCTCTTTCTCTCCATCTCCCTTTCTCTTTCTCCCCTTCTCTCTCTCTCATTACGCTCAGCTGCCATTGGCTCCCAGGAAAAAGAAGGTTAGTGTGCAAGAAGCTGAAACAGAGAGAGGAGGGGGGGGGGGGGAGGAGGACTGGGGGAAATAAATCAAGTGCCCGTATGACAAACGTCTCTCTCTCTCTCACACAGACAAGGACACGTGTTGTCAGAGGTGATGGAGGAGGACGGAAACACTCGGATGATGACAGACAGCTCTTCAACTCTTGTCAACCCTCACACACACACAAACACACACACACACACACACCCTGCAACAGCCCCCACACCACCGCCACCTGTGAGGAAACTCAGTGTTGGGGCTGCAGTGGAGTGCTGGGGGGGGGGGGGGTAGGTGGTGAATAAGGTATTTGTATGTGTGTGTGGTGTGTGCATAGCTGAGGTGTGGTACTCACCCTTCCTCTTTCAAAACACTGTGCCTCCTCTCCACTCACTGTCAGATCCACCCATCATATCATGCAGCCCTCACTGTCTCCACCTCACACACCACA
>NC_137921.1:68529348-68536848 GCF_963457725.1 Sprattus sprattus | reverse complement strand
GTGAATGAGTGAACATGTTTCTAGAGGCTTCTTCTGTTTTTTTTTTTGTATTCCTCTTCTGATGCTGTGTTCTGCTGAGACTGAGTTTCTTGTTGGATTCACTTCTCACCCAGTTCAAATTGTTTGCAGAGGAATATAAATAAGAATCAGTTTCAATCAGACAATAATGGAGCTTTTATTGACATATGTGAAGGCATATGCGTGTGATTATGTCAATTAAAATGGCCTTGCTTCAAGAAGGCAGGGAAAAAACGATGTTAACATATTCATTCTCTCTGGGAGCTGAAATATTGAAGCAGAATGAATGGAAACTGGAAAAAACAGAATCCAAAACAACATTCCTCAGCGAGCGAGTGGAGGAGGAGGTCCAGATAGTTGTTATTCACTCTCATGCTCAGAGGAGAGCGACAGTAGTCCCTTGTGTCCCTGCTGGCCTCCCATAGGGCCGGCTGGCAGTTTGTGTAATTGAATTCATTAATGGATTAAGGGGCCCCTCTACAGACACCCCTTCACCCCCGCCTCCCCCAAAAATACCCCCTCCCAAGGGGGCCTCAGTCATATACTGCACGCTTTTGTTACCAGATTCTAGGGTGCGAGACTTCAGGGGTAACCAGATAACCGCATGTAGGGACCAGGGCAGCACTCCTGGCCTACCTCTTCAAGTGTGCCCCCCCCCTGCCCTCTTGACTGAACCCCCCCCCCCCCAGGCCTCCTCAGGTGGCTACTGCAATGGTTGCTGGTCGTTACCCTGGAGGTAACCCCCCTAGTGACACCATGGCAACCACATGCACGTGGCCAAGGATAACGGGTGGGGGTCAGAGGTGAGCGACCTTCTGACCCTGCTGGTGTGTTGTCGACATGGAGCCTAATAATAAAAGTCAGATCCTCCTCTTTATGAAGTGCAGGTGGAGCAGTGCTAGCAGGGGGGGAGGCGCTAACCAACGCCGGATGGAGTTTAAGTTAGTCACAGTGGGATTGTATAGACTGGGATCAACTGGGATGACACAGACACCAGAGAATGTTCTAGAAATGCAGGAGGATGTCTGGAGAAGAGGTTCCCTCTGTGAGGTCTCCTTGGAGACGCTGCACGATTCGATTAACCTCCTTTCATAAAAAAAAAAAAAAAATCAGGTATGAGAGGAGAGACTGTGATTCAGTACAGGTTTTAAATTCAGTACCTGATTTACATTTAAAGAGGTAGTGATGAAGAATGCGAGCTGAAGGAATATTTATTACACAGATATACAGTACATCCTACACGCATTTGTTACCTGAGGGCTAACATAGTAGACAACCGAAGCTATCACATAGCTTCAGGTTAGCATTATGCTAAATACTCCCTCAGCGTGCGTTCCCTTTGTTGTCGCGGCGATGTTCCATTAAGGTGATGCAGGGGGGGGGACAAGGAAGTAAATGAAATAAGTGCTGATACAAAGAGTTACATGGGGTCACATCAACCCTCTGTGCCCAAGGCTACAGATCCTGCTTGAGAGAATAGACATTCAACCATGTGGCTTCTTTTGTGAACTCGATGCCTGGATTGCAAATGTAAATTAGAAGCGAGAATACTCCTTCACCTGAGGCGTAGAGAGGATATTACGTGAACAACACTTATTCCCCATTTTCAGCTCCCCCTTCCAGTCACCTGATTATAGCCTATTAGTATTAATGAGCTAATCAATATTTATGCCTCACCAATGTTTTATTCATCGTAATGTACCCTGATGCTATAGGTGTGTGTATGAAAGGATGAATATTATTCATATCATGATCATTAAGGACCCGGTTGGGGGAAACCACTCTGTTTGAAGACATGTCCAGCAGTAATGGGCAATCCGTTTGCCACGAACAAAAAAAACAAGTCTAGTTATGTGGTTTGTGTCTGGCTTCCTCGTCTTCTTTTTAAAGTTTTCCTTTTGCTGTGTTGGTGCGGTGACAGTGATTTGTAGTAACACGCGTAAGAGTTAATGAATCCATTCGCTGTCTCTGCTTGACTTTGGCAGGCCCAAAGTTTGGGTTGTTTGTAGCGTTCAAACGTGCCCACGATTGTGACAGATGAGCTGCTGCAGCTTGGGTGGCAGTTCTGCCTTCTTTAAATATTTTTTTTTAAGCTTTCTTTTTTTCGTCTACTTTCTTTCTTCCTTTGTTATTTTACAACTAAGGTTTTTTCTTTTTGTCTGTTTTCTTTTTCACTGTGCCGACATTTCAACATCTCAAGTATGTTGTGGGAGGTATGCCGGCACGCAGGGTTTTGGTCTGGTCTTATGCATAGACAGAGAAACCTAATATTTCCCTGGAGCTCCTCCTAATGTACCTGTGAAAAGCCTCAAGCTTGGACTTGATGTGTCTGAAAAGGGCGAGGGGAAAACCCCCCTCTCTCCCAGCCTTTGGTTGTCTTTGTGGTGGTTCCCAGGGTAACGGGGCCTGTGAATTCGGATAATAATTATTCCTTCAAGGACGTCAAGGGCAGGCCTGTTGAAGTCGAACCGTTGTCTATGTCGACCCGAAGCTAGATGAACTCTAGCTCTGTGAGGTAACGTCGTAAATCCAGCGCACAGCTGTTGTAATAAGGGAGAGTCAGGCTTTTTATGTCAGTCCCTCCACCTGTGCCGTGATCACCCCCCCCTCCCCCGCAATACCCCTCCACTCCTGTGGAGGCGTCATGGTTTGAAGGTAATTAAGTGAGATGAAAGCTGGTGTTTAAGGTATTATTATGGCACGAGGAGAGGTGGTAGGGGATTTTCCACAGGTAACAGGAGATGGGAGAGCACACAATTAGACATGGCGCTTCTTCTATCCCTGACAGCTCACCAGGGACTCACACCTGCACTGTTCTCTTTCTCTCTCTCTGTCTCTCTCTCTCTCTCTCGGCTTGGCTTCAAAGCCTTGCTTATGTCTCTTTTGATGGGATACCAATACTCTGCGGGCTGGTGGTCTGCCTGACAGTGTCATAAATTATCATTTATAAAAGTAAAACTGTAACACTAACGTGTTTTTTTTTTTCATAGTGCTTCTGGGTTTTGCCAGCATATGAAGTCATAAGTCCAGATTTTTTCAAGGTTTCGTCTTCACAAGATGGCATGGCAGCACCTTTGAAGCCAGATTAGTGCAGTTGGTTTGTTGAGTGTCTTGTATGTCAAAGTGATATCTACCCTGGGACCAGATTCCAGGGCATTATGACCGTAGTGGATTCCCATTGGCCCGCTTTGCTCTGTGACCTCATCACAAATGGGCCAGCCAATGGCTGTGCTCCTGATACTCTCTCAAGGGCATAGAGAAGACCTGGACCATCTGGTGGGCTTGCTTAGAGAGTGGAATGAGAAGGACAGATAGACGGTGAGAGAAGGAGAGAAGAAATGAAATCCCAACTTTCTCCCTGAGATTCAAAAGCCTCCTCTTCCAGTGCGTTAATTGTACTGCCAGGAAACGCAACACATTATCTCAGCCACCATCTGTCCCGCTTATGCCCCTCTCACACACACACACACACACACACACACACACACACACACACACACACACACACACACACACACACACACACACACACACACACACACACACACACACACACACATAATCACATATGCACACATACACACATAATCACATATGCACAATCACACTCTCATATACACATACACATACTCTCTATCTCTCTCACTCTCTCTCTCTCTCACACACACACACACACACACACACACACACACACACACACACATACACACATAATCACATATGCACAATCACACTCCCATATACACATACACATTCTCTCTATCTCTCTCACACTCTCTCTCTCTCTCACACACACACACACACACACACACACAAAGACACACACATACATCACGAGATGAGAGCAAACGTTCACGCCACAGAGGGAATGAGTGGCCAGCCTCTCCGCGGTGAATCAGAGCCTTCCGTAAGCAAGCAGCAGCGTGGCCATATGCGTAATTGGACTGGCACATAAATCCATGGCGGGTCAGAGAGGTGTTCGCCACATGACTGACACACCCCCCCCCCAGACAGCCAGCCACTCAACCAGGGCCTCATTATCCCCTGTATCAGCTCACAGGGGAGCACATGGGCTGGGGCTAAGTGATAGCACAATGCTAGTACTGCATTGGATGATCTGCCAGGGTCACGCTTCTCACCCCCCCTCGGATGGAAATATGAACATATATGGATATTTGCGGGTAATGTGTAATCTCATGAGCGTGTTTGTGTTAGTTAGCGGCTAATTGGAGTTAGCGTGGAGGGGCGGGGGGCACCAGATGGATTGGCTGTGATATGAGGACGCGTGATGGGCTTGGGTCTGCCAGGGCATGTGCTGCAAGGCAGAGGGGAATGGGGATATGGGAGGGAGAGAGAGAGAGTGTGTGAGAAAGAGAGAGAGTGTGTGTGTGTGCGAGAGATTGAGTGTGTGTGAGAGATAGAGTGTGTGTGTGTTGAGAAAGAGAGAGAGAGAGAGTGTGTGAGTCTGTGTGTGTTTAAGAGATAGTGTGTGAGTCTGTGTGTGTTTAAGAGATTGTGTGTGTGTGTGTGTGTGTGTGTGTGTGTGTGAGAGAGAGCGAGCGAGAGTGAGTGAGTGAGAGTGTGTGTGAGAGAGTAAGAGGAAGGCCGAGGGACAGTGGAGAAGACCCACAACAAGACGGGGAGGATGTGGAAGTGGTGAACAGGTTACACTCGTGTGATGCTGGCTGTGGGCCGAGCATAAGAACAGGGCTTTATTATGTATTAAGTATTATTATGCACTATTTATTATACATTCTCTACCTCACTTATTCTCTTGTACTAACTCCTACCAGCAACAAGAAATCACTTCTGGGTCTATACCCTTTGTACCTACACTCTCCACAATGACAATAAAGACTATCTCAAGATTGGATGTAGAAGGCAGACACACACACACACACACACACACACACACACACACACACACACACACACACACACACACACACACACACAGATTGGATGTAGAAGGCATCCTAATGGCCACTTTGGATCAATTACTTTTGGTAGTTGAAATTAGGAAAAGAGCTAATAAGCATTTGTGAAATACTTGCAGTAACCCTGGACAGCATTGGGCTCTGAAACCCACCTGGACAGCATCTGTTTCAGGACCACTACTGCAGATATGTGGGTGTCTAGTCTGATCTGTTTCAGGACCGCTACTGCAGTTATTTGGGTGTCTAGTCCAGTGGTTCTTAACCTGGGTTCGATCGAACCCCAGGGGTTCGTTGAGCCACTCTCAGGGGTTCGGCAGGGGTCAAGAGACACACACAGTATAGCCCAGTTCACACTAGCAATGTCGGCCCGTTTTTATACCTACCTACGTTTTGAAGAAATCATATTTTATTTTTCAAATTACGAAGGGTTCGGCGAATGCACTGATGAAGCTTGCAGGGTTCAGTACCTCCAAAAAGGTTTAAGAACCACTGCTCTAGTCTGAAGGCATATTTTCAGTTGCTGCAGCCCACCAGTGTCTTTGTGTGAGAGAGCTAGAGCGAGCTGGAGCGAGTGGCCCTCTCGTCCTTCTGCGTGTTTTCCACAAGCTAGCGCCTCAGCCCCAATCCACATAAGGCTCTTCATTATGATTCTGTGCGTCGCTAATGAAGACATCTGTCTGGTTTTGTCAGGGAGCAGCATGGCACGCCAAAACACACTCTCACACACACGTCCACACATGCTCTCTCTCTTTCTCTCTCTCTCTCTCTCAAACACTAACACACTCTCACACACACACGTCCACACATGCTCTCTCTCTTTCTCTCTCTCTCTCTCAAACACTAACACACTCGCACACACACACACACACACACTCTCACACAGACACACACACACACACACACACACACACACACACGCGCACACACAAACACACGCACACACACACACACACACACACACCACGCACGCACACACACACACACACACACACACACACACACACACACACACACACTTTGTCGCTAACTCACATGCTGCCTTCTGTTGCTGCAGCCGATGCCAGCCAAGCCTGCAATATGGGGCATCTTCTGGGGGAGCGGGAGCCGAGGCAGGAGCCCCTCCAGACAAGGAAAGCGTCTGCCGCGGCCCATGCCAGCAACAGCATCCTCCGCCCCCCCCTACCCCAAGAGCTGACCATGCTTTTGTTCATGATATTATTATGGGGGGGGGGGGGGGTGCTCGCACCAGGACAGGAAGAGCTGACACGATGACACGCCTGTCATCAACCCCATCCCCTGGTGTCCCATCAGTCAGTGTCCAGAGGTGCCGACAGCTTCCTGTCCAGTCCTTGACCGCCGCGTGCCGCTCAACATTTACTCAGCTTGTGACACCCCCCGCCCCCCCCCCCCAAAAAAACATCTCAACAACACCCACCTATGACTATACTGCTCTGTTTGTTTTCCTCTAAGGAGTCTCGACTGTTTAATTGAAGTGTTCCCCCCTTAATTCTGTTTTATCCTCTCTCTCTCTCTCTCTCTCTCTCTCCCCCGCTCTCTCTCCCCCTCTCTCTCTCTCTCTCTCCCCATCTCTCTCTCTCTCTCTCTCTCCCCCGCTCTCTCTCTCTCTCGCTCTCTCTCTCTCTCTCTCTCTCCCTGTCTTTTCTGCTCTGCCTTCCTTTTTCTCCCCTCTTTCTCTATCTCTGTCTTTCCCCTCGATTTATTTTTAACTTCTCCTACTCAGCAGAAAACCCTCTGTGCCAGAGATGCAGAGGTAAGATGCTGTAAGAGAGGATGTTTTCCCTTTTTGAACAGGCGGAAGAGAGAGAGGCTACACTAGTCCCGGTTAGGGGGGCGTGTGGATAGTGTAGTGATCACTGTTTCTTTGTGTTTGCTGCCTCAGATAAAAGACTTCTCATGCCCTCGGAAAAATTCAGATCAAAAGAATTCCTCCCCCCTGCATTCACACACACACATTCACACACACACACACACACACACACACACACACACACACACACACACACACACACACACACACATATTGCAGTTTTGCTGTGTCTGAAGCTACTTTATATTCCCATAAACAGGCTATGTTTCTCCTCAGTTGGACTCTAAAGGGGTCATAAATCAACCCACCTGCCCTGTCAAAACAAACGTGTCTGAAAACTTGTTACCGGGCAAGAAAAGGCCCGTTCCATCCTGGCTAGCACTAGCACTAGCACTAGCATTCTGCCACCGCAGGGCCGTCTCTGCCAGTGCCCACTCCCGACTTTGGCACATCTGGCATCAGAATGGAGGCTGGCGCGCACTAAGTGGAGCGGTCACCTTAGTTGTCCACTGCGGTGCCTGTCGGATTTTTTTTTTTTTAAGTGTTGCTGTGTCCCACAGCGATAGCCTCTGTGAGCTTGGAATGTGTTCCAAAGTGTGTGTGTGTGTGTGTGTGTGTGTGTGTGTGTCTGGGAGTGGAAAGGTGAGTGGCAGGTCCACAAGCACCCTTTGTGGAGAGTGGATTTTAGGAGCAGGAGGAGGAGGAGAAAAAAAAAGT
>NC_137921.1:68524040-68526540 GCF_963457725.1 Sprattus sprattus | reverse complement strand
TTTGCAATATTGAAAACTTTATCATTCCAAAGTTAATGACTATATGACAATACGCTGATCCTGGTTGAAGTAGATAGTCGGATTTTGCATGTTTGTCCTTTTTACATTATTCGTTTAGTGGATGATGTACCCAAAGTGCTACTATGGCACAGTGCGCTTATAGATGTGTACCAGTCACTGTGCCATCGCTCCCAGGGTATTACGTAATTACTAAGATCTGGGAACACTGGCATTAGTGTCTTTTTTAGCCCTTCCTTCCTTGTGTATTTATATGTATTTATGATTGTATGTATGTATGTATATTATATGTAATTTATTGATTATATGTATTGTACATCTTCCATGTGGGCCTTGAGCCTGTAATAAAGTTTAATATATTAAACCCATGATCTCAGGGTAGTTAGCGCCTGACTCAACCTGTTGAGCCACACAGGCACTACAGGGGAACACAAATAACAGGATTTGCCCCTCGGTATTTCAGATTTATGTGGCTTATGCACTTACATTGCTACATGCTGTTAGGGGCTTTATTCCAGCGGTTGCTTCAGAGCTTACAAGCCACCCTGAGCCAATCCTGATTATTCCCTGCATCGCCCCTGGCTGCACCCCCATCACACACCCTGCCCCCCCACCACACACACCCTGCACCCCCATCACACACCCTGCACCCCCTATTACACACCCTGCACCCCCATCACACACCCTGCACCCCCACCACACACCCTGCACCCCCTATTACACACCCTGCACCCCCATCACACACCCTGCGCTCCCACCACACACCCTGCACCCCCCATCACACACCCTGCACCCCCCCTATTACACACCCTGCACCCCCCATCACACACCCTGCACCCCCACCACACACACCCTGCACCCCCCCTATTACACACCCTGCGCCCCCACCACACACACCCTGCACCCCCCCTATTACACACCCTGCGCCCCCACCACACACCCTGCACCCCCCCTATTACACACCCTGCGCCCCCACCACACACACCCTGCACCCCCATCACACACCCTGCACCCCCTATTACACACCCTGCACCCCCCATCACACACCCTGCACCCCCCCTATCACACACCCTGCACCCCCCCTATCACACACCCGCCGCGCCCCCACCACACACAAACACACAAAAACACACACTCAGACATAAACACACACACACACACAGATATATACAGTATATACAGTATACACATACACAAACACCCCTGTTGGCACTACTGACCCTTGGGAAATTTGCTTTTGAAAGGGCATCATCCAGAATCAATATGCCCAGCATCAATACAGCCACCCCACACACACATTACAGTCACCCCACACACACATTACAGCCACCCCACACACACATTACAGTCACCCCACACACACATTACAGCCACCCCACACACACATTACAGCCACCCCACACACACATTACAGCCACCCCACACACACATTACAGTCACCCCACACACACATTACAGCCACCCCACACACACATTGACCTGACACCCCACACACACATTACAGCCACCCCACACACACAATACAGCCGCCCCACACACACAATACAGCCACCCCACACACACACATTACAGTCACCCCACACACACATTACAGCCACCCCACACACACATTGACCTGACACCCCACACACACATGACAGCCACCCCACACACACAATACAGCCACCCCACACACACAATACAGCCACCCCACACACACAATACAGCCACCCCACACACACAATACAGCCACCCCACACACACAATACAGCCACCCCACACACACAATACAGCCACCCCACACACACATTACAGCCACCCCACACACACAATACAGCCACCCCACACACACAATACAGCCACCCCACACACACATTACAGCCACCCCACACACACAATACAGCCACCCCACACACACAATACAGCCACCCCACACACACAATACAGCCACCCCACACACACATTACAGCCACCCCACACACACATTACAGCCACCCCACACACACAATACAGCCACCCCACACACACAATACAGCCACCCCACACACACAATACAGCCACCCCACACACACAATACAGCCACCCCACACACACAATACAGCCACCCCACACACACAATACAGCCACCCCACACACACAATACAGCCACCCCACACACACATTACAGCCACCCCACACACACAATACAGCCACCCCACACACACAATACAGCCACCCCACACACACATTACAGCCACCCCACACACACAATACAGCCACCCCACACACACATTACAGCCACCCCACACACACATTACAGCCACCCCACACACACAATACAGCCACCCCACACACACAATACAGCCACCCCACACACACACATTACAGTCACCCCACACACACATTGACCTGAGCAGTTACGTTCCAGCCAGTCTGGGAGGGACAGATGAGAACATAATTCACTTTATGGAAAACACAAGGCACATCTTGTCTCTGGGTGCCTTTCAATACTTCAATACTAGCA
>NC_137921.1:68504040-68511540 GCF_963457725.1 Sprattus sprattus | reverse complement strand
TCCTCTCCTCTCTTCTTCCACTCTTCTATCTCTCTTTCAGTGGAGGAGGGAAATAGGCCCTCTCTCTCTCTTCTCTCTCTTCTCTCTCTCTTCACTCTCTTCTCTCTCTTCTCTCTCTCTCTCTCTCCTCTATGCTGACTGATTATAATCGGCCTAATTGAGTGAGTGAGCCGGATTTCTGCATAGAGGGAGAGGCTGGAAGACAGAGATAGAGAGAGAATGATAGGGAGGTAGTGAAGGAGAGAGAGAGAGAGAGAGACATAGAGAGAGAGGGGGAGAGGGAGTGAGAGAGGAAAAGCAAGAGAGAGGGAGGGAGGGAGGGAGAGCAGGGTGAGGGGTATTGTTTGATCCGCAGCCATGGGGACTTTCACAGAATGTTTCTCCATCTTTCTGGACACAGATTTGCTCATCTTTTCTACTCTCTCGCCTCTCCCTTTTCCTGGCCTCTCCACCTCTCTCCCCACACGCACACACACACACACACACACACACACACACACACACACACACACACACACAGTTTATACCAGGTGTGGCTATTAAATATTGATCCCTCCTCTCCTCTCCTCCCCTTGCTCTCTCTCCTCTCCTCCTCCTTTTTTTCTTCGCCCCTTGCTCTCTCTCCCTCCTCTCCTCCTCCTCCTCTTGCTCTCTCTCCCTCCTCTCCTCCCCTTCCACACGTAGTTGACGTGTTTCGTTCTGACTCTCCCACATATTTACTTATTGTAGGTTCTTTGTTGCTCTGTCTTCCCCACACATGGTTGCTATGGGTCCTTTCACCTCACTATCCTCCATAGAATATTGCTCTAAGCCATCGCCACACTACCCCCCCCCCCCCCCATGCACACACACACACATGGTTTTTGATGGTCAGCCAAGCAAAATATTTTGTCCTTTTTGAAGGACTTTTATTTATCTGGTGTGTGTTGTACTTGACTTACATTTTGTATTTGCGGAGCAAGCATCCTCCACTGTTAGTCTGCCCCAAGCCGAGCTACAGGCCACACCAATGTGTTGCCACTCTTGTCTAAGCAATCAATTCACAATCAGCGGAGGCAGCTCTGCAGTCTGGTTGCCAAAAATGTGATAGGCAAACTGTGTCTTTTATGTAGCTTGTTTGAATTAGTCCCAGCAGAACTTTTACTGTTGCTTACTGGTAGAACTGTTAGCTACCATAGCAACTGTAATTACAGTATTTCTCTGTTCCTAAAACACATTTTTTCAAAGCATGCCTCGGTTTCTCTTAGCTCTAAACACAAATCCCAAAACCACTCACACAAAATGCAAAACCCTTTATATCTCTTGCAAAATGACACTTTGGTTTCAAAACACTATTATATCACCTCAAAAGGGCATTTTGTTTTCAAACAACAAACACAGACCATTATTTGAGTAGACATTCTAAGCATTGATTGAACACTGATGTGCTCAATGGAAAACACTACTATGAAATGGGAAAACACTAGTATGAAGGCCTTATCAGGAGTATTATGCCTTTTCATCTCCAGTGTTACTGTACGCTTTCTCCTGTTGTAAAATATTGTAACTGTATAATGTTTTAACTCAAAAATGAAAGAAAAATGTAAAATAATAAAAGGACAAATAAACTAGACTGCATCCTGTTCTTGCTCAAGACAATATCGACATTTGTTGTGTTGTGAAACATCTGAAAATACAGTTTGATTTGAACATTTGATTGGATTACAATACAGTACAGTAATGTTTCTGTGCTGATAGGACGTAATCAGTTGTGGAAACGTATATGACTTACTTGCACATAGTCATATCATACTGTAATTGTTTGACTCTATCAGAGTTTCTGTCAAAAGGCACCCTGTACACCTGCTTCATTCTCGAGATGTTCTGCCTTAGAACATGGTCCACTGTGGCTAGGCTCTTTGTATTGATGTTTAGGAATATGTCTTGGTCATCAATGGTTGCACTTTGTATTGGTTTACGTATACTGTAATTTTACAAATACAGTACAATGTAAAATATTCTACAGTAAAATACAACAATACTATGCTCCTGATACAGTAAGGCATTCAAACTAGTGTTTTACTGTCATAGTAGTGTTTCTTACCCATTCTCTCTTCTGAATGTCCGGAGAATCGGTGCAACTGAGAAGCGGCTTATGTTTGGTTGAACCCTCTGGCCAGCCTTGCCAGCCTCCTGCATGGTCAAACCCATGTTGACCACATGGTTGAACACATTGGCCTGAATCTCATCAGAGATACAGTAATGGCTCTCCGTCTTGCTCTTCCTCTTCATCATTTTCCTCCTCCTCCTCCTCTTACTCTCACTCCTCTGCCCCTCTGATCACCACTCACTTCAATATTGCCATAAATTGTTCTCCAAACTAGGATCTAAAGTTTTGATTTCAAATTGCACAACAGCTTTGGAAATGGAAGTTTTGTCATTTGATTAGCAGTGTTTTCTGTTTGAACACAATGAGGTTTTGGCATTGATGAAGCATGCAAAGTAGAGAGGATGGTGTTTAGTGTTTTGAAGAAAATGTGGTTAACAATTGAAAACTGTGTCTAAAGCAGAGAATTGTGTGTTGTGGTTTGAAGAAAGTGCGGTTAACAATTGAAATCTGTGTTTAAAGCAGAGAATTGTGCTTAAAGTTTAGCAGAATTGGTTTAGGGAGTTGGCACTTGGGTTTAGTGTTCAGAGAAACCGAGGCATGTTTTGAAAAAATGTGTTTTAGGAACAGAGAAATACTGTAAATAATTTCAAATGTTACCTGTCAAGTTATGTCTTGCTGTGTGAATGTGAAGTAGGCATGCAAGATGTTCTGCCAGTAGGGGACGCTCACTAAATAACCCCCTACAGGGAGTCATCCCTCATGTTGGGATCCTAATCACTTTGTCAGAAGAAAATGTGCGTATATATGAGTCAACCCTGGACACCAGACCACTCTACCCCATCCCCCCCCCCCCCCACACACACACACACACACAACTGCCCCTCCTTTTGCCCCATCTCTAGGGATGTGTCCATCTTTGTCCCTACCCTAGGGATGTGTCCATCTTTGTCCCTACCCTAGGGATGTGTCTATCTTTGTCCTTACCCTAGGGATGTGTCCATCTTCAACCATTTCTGTGTTGTCATAAATCAGTGTTGTAGACAGGACCACATCAGCAAGCTTTATTTATGTATTTATGTTTTTCTGCAAGTGTGGGGGGGCCCCTCCTGACGTCCCTTGAGTAGGGGATCTTCCTCTCTTCTCTCTGTCCTCTCCTGTCCTCTCTCTTTAAGAAGATGGGAAATCCTCTTGGGAAGGGCCAAATGCAGTTCAGAGAGAGAGAGAGAGAAAGAGAGAGAAAGAGAGAGAGAGCGAGAGAGAGAGAGCTGAGGCGACTGCTAATTAGAGGCTGTTTCAACCATCGACTGTATATAGAGGTGACATGGAAAATAGGCCACTTTGTTATTGGAACACATGGGGAGGGGTGGAGTTACACATTGTACTGCAGCCCACCATCGGGGGCGCTAGACCTGTGGTTGAGAGAGGTAGAGAGAGAGGAGTACAGAGAAGGAGGGAGAGGGAGAGAGAGAGAGAGAAGTAGAGAGAAAGAGGAAGAGAAGTAGAGAGAGAGGAGTAGAGAAGGAGGGAGAGAGAGAGAAGTAGAGAGAGAGAAGTAGAGAGAGAGAAGTAGAGAGGAATAGAGAGAAAGAGAGAGAGGAGTACAGAGAAGGAGGGAGAGGGAGAGAGAGAGAGAAGTAGAGAGAAAGAGTGAGAGAAGCAGAGAGAGAGGAGTAGAGAGAAGGAGGGAGAGTGGAGAAGTAGAGAGAGAAGTAGAGAGGAATCGAGAGAAAGAGAGAGAGGAGTAGAGAGAAGGAGGGAGAGAAGTAGAGAGAAGGAGGGAGAGAGAGAGAAGTAGAGAGAGAGAAGTAGAGAGAGAGGAGTAGAGAGAAGGAGGGAGAGGAATGGAGAGAGAGAAGTAGAGAAGAGTAGAGAGGAGTAGAGAGGAAGAGGGAGTGCAGTAAAGAGAGAGATGGATAGAAGGATGGAGGGAGAGAGGTATAGCTAGAGCAGTAGAGAGAAGGAGGGAGAGAAGTAGAGAGAGAGGAGAAGAGAGAACGAGGGAGTGCAGTAAAGAAAGAGATGGATAGAAGGATGGAGGGAGAGAGGTATAGCTAGAGCAGTAGAGAGAAGGAGGGAGAGAAGTAGAGAGAGAAGAGAAGAGAGAACGAGGGAGTGCAGTAAAGAGAGAGATGGATAGAAGGATGGAGGAAGAGAGGTATAGCTAGAGCAGTAGAGAGAAGGAGGGAGAGAAGTAGAGAGAGAAGAGAAGAGAGAACGAGGGAGTGCAGTAAAGAGAGAGATGGATAGAAGGATGGAGGGAGAGAGGTATAGCTAGAGCAGTGGAGAGAAGGAAGGAGAAATAGACTGAATAACTTATCTCAGATGTGCAAGTGACTTTGACCCCCTGCTGCATGGAAACTCAGGCAAGGAAACAGATCTACAGCTTTGGAATAACAAACAACTTTTATTTAGCCATTTCTTTTTTATCTTGATTCACACACACACACACACACACACACACACACACACACACACACACAGACACACACAGACACACACAGACACACACAGACACACACACACACACACACACACACACACAGCCATTTCTTTTTTATCTTGATTCACACACACACACAGACACACAGACACACACACACACACAGACACACACAGCCATTTCTTTTTTATCTTGATTCACACACACACACACACACACACACACACACACAGACACACACACACACACACACACACACACACACACACACACACACACACACACACACAGCCATTTCTTTTTTATCTTGATTCACACACACACACACACACACACACAAACACAAACACAAACACAAACACAAACAAACAGACACAGAAGCATGCACGCACGCACGCACACATGCACACACACAAAAACACAAACACACACACACACACACACACATACACTTATGCATATATACAGACATGCACACACATACTCTTTGCTCTCTCCTGTCTAGCTCCCTCACAGAGGGAGATCAGGGACCACACCGACACCAAAGGAAGAGGGAGACACTCGTCCTGTTGAACAAAAACCCCAAGTCTCAACGCGCTGATAAAAAAAAGGGAGCATCTTCTCTGGCTGTGTGAAGTGAAACTGTCAGCTGGTAATCGCAAGCACAGAGACACAGCTTTGACCCCCCCCCCTCCCATACACCCCCCCCACCACCACCACCACCACCACCACACCACCCCCCCCACTAAGCATGCCACACCAGCCATCGCTCTGGGTCACAGATAAAGATGAGCGCCTCTAGCTGGGGAGTAGGGGTGGCTGTTTTAGTGGGGGGTCTAGTCCTATGGTCCAGGGTGGGGGGTTGGTGTGTGAAATTTGGTCCTGCCCACCACACCCTCCCACCCACCTCCCCCCCCCACCCCAACACACACACACACACACACACCCCCCAAAACCCAGTCTACTACCCACATCACCCTGCGTGGAGGTTGGAAACGTGCTAGCAAGGTCAGGAGCACATCACACGCTGCGGGTGGCTTCTGCTCCAGCTGCAGACGAGTCAAGCCAAGGTCAGGCTCTCCTAACTGTCACTCCTCACTGTCAACACCAAAGACTGGAGAGGGACGAGACGAGCAGAGGGGGGGGGGGGGAAATGGAGAGGGGGGGGGAGCAGAAACAGAGACAAAGAGAGAGGGAGAGAAAAATAGACAGAGGTAAGTTGAGAGGGGGGGGGGGGGGGGCAAGGAAAAAAAGAGAAAGGAGAGCGAAAGAGAGAAGAAGGAGAGATAGATAGAGAGAAAGAGAGAGATAGAGAGATAGAGAGAGAGATAGAGAGAGAGAGAGGGGGTATCTAATGGAGAGAGAGAGAGATAGATAGAGAGAGAGGGGGTATCTAATGGAGAGAGAGAGAGATAGATAGAGAGAGAGGGGGTATCTAATGGAGAGAGAGAGAGATAGATAGAGAGAGAGGGGGTATCTAATGGAGAGAGAGAGAGAGAGATAGATGGATAGATAGATAAAGAGAGGGGGGGAGTATCTAATTGAGAAAGAAAAAGATCTAAAAGAGACAGAGATAGAGAGAGGGGGGGCTATCTAAAAGAGAGAGAGAGATAGAGAGAGGGGGGGCTATCTAAAAGAGAGAGAGAGAGATAGAGAGAGGGGGGGCTATCTAAAAGAGAGAGAGAGATAGAGAGAGGGGGGGCTATCTAAAAGAGAGGGAGAGAGAGAGATAGAGGGAAGGGATATCTAAAAGAGAGAGAGAGAGATAGAGACAGGGGGGGGGCTATCTAAAAGAGAGAGAGATAGAGAGAGGCGGGGCTATCTAAAAGAGAGAGAGAGAGAGAGAGAGGCGGGGCTATCTAAAAACCAAAACGAAACCAACAAAACCCTCAGCAAAATTGAAGAATCTATACAAAATAATCAATTTTGGGAGTTGTGGAAAGGTCTAAATAAAGCAAAACCACAAAATCTACCGATTTAAAATGGTGAAATCTAGAAAAATCACCTTGAAAATTTGTATACAGACATCCAACCTGAAGATCTAAATTCTAATTACGAAAAAAACATGGAAAAATTACAATCGCTTGAAAAGACAATTAAAGACAACCAAAACGCCCTTGACTTCCAAATTACACAATTTGAACTTGAATCTAAAATTAAAAAACTAAAAACGAAAAAATCCTGCGGCCCTGATCACATCAGAGGAGAAATTATTAAAAACAGCACCCCTGAACTGCAAAGGGCTATCCTCAAACTGTTCAATCTCATCTTAACCTCTGGCTGTTTTCCTGACATCTGGAGCCAAGGGTATATTACACCCATCTATAAAAGTGGAGATAAATTAGACCCCAATAATTTCAGAGGCATCTATGTGAACAGTAGTCTGGGGAAGGTGTTTAGCAGCATCATCAATGAACGAATAGCAGCCTTCCTTAAGGAGCACAATGTCCTCAGCAAAGGTCAAATCGTATTTCTTCCAAGTTACCGCACTACGGACCACATTTACACTCTAAATACCCTAGTTACTAAACATGTAAACCAAACACAAAAAGGAAAAATATTTGGGTGAGGCAGGGCTGTAGCCTCAGTCCAACTCTGTTCAATATTTACATCAATGAGTTAGCGGTACAGTTGGAACAGTCTACAGCTCCTGGCCTTACCCTAAAAGACAAAGAAATTAAATTCCTCCTCTATGCAGATGGCCTGGTGCTGATGTCTCCCACTGCACAGAGACTACACCAGCACCTGGACCTGCTAGAGAAATACTGTCAGCAATGGGCCCTGACAGTAAACCTAAAAAAGACAAACATTATGGTATTCCAAAAGAAGCCCAGATGTCAGGAACACATATACCATTTCAATCTAGGCAGCACCGCCCTAGATCACATGATGCAGTACACTTACCTTGGCTTGATTATAACTGCACCAGGGAGTTTCAGCATGGCAGTGAATGCACTAAAAGAAAAGGCTC
>NC_137921.1:68496540-68499040 GCF_963457725.1 Sprattus sprattus | reverse complement strand
CTGCCCCCCCCCCCCCCCCCACGACACCACAACACCCACCCTCCCCTGCGCAGTGCGGTGTTAGCGCAGTCCCTTGCGAAGGTAGTGTGGAAATGTTTGCTTTTGCAGTAAAACTTGGCCGTGGTGTTGTGTGACTGGCGATGGAGGGAGAGAAGAGAGGGGTGTGTGTGTGGGGGGGGGGGGGGGGGGAGGTTTGGGGGGGGAGCGGTTGTGTTGGTTGCCTGGGAGTCTCGGTGGATCATGCCACATTGCCCCCATTTGTCAGGGCTGTCACCAGCAGCACACCTCAGCAAACAGGGGGGTGGACGGGGCCTCGGGTGGGGGGGGGTGGGGGGGGGGGGTTGGGGGGTCGGGGTACAATCTGCTCTTCAGAGCTGAGCCCACTGCTACACTAGCGGAGTGTGTGTGTGTGTGTGTGTGTGTGTGTGTGTGTGTGTGTGTGTGTGTGTGTGTGTGTGTGTGTGTGTGTGTGTGTGTGTGTGTGTATGTGTGTGTGTGTGTGTGTGTGTGTGTGTGTGTGTGTGTGTGTGTGTGTGTGTGTGTGTGTGTGTGTGTGTGTGTGAGTGTCCCGAGCTCTGGAGGTCAGAGCAAAGTTAATGAACATGTTGCAGGGGCTGCTGTAGCGCAGACAGCGTCATGACGACTGGAGCTGGAGTCTGATACCCACATATAACAGACACACACACACTCACACACACACACACACACACACATTTCATTCACTAGCTGACTATTAGCAGAAATAAGTCATCAAAATCATCATGCCAAACTACCCCACACACAACCGTTACGGGCAGACCTATGTAGAAACACACACACACACACACACACACACACACACACATGCAACCATATAGACAACATGGGCACACACATACTAATACACTCACATGCACACATTAAGGGGTTTGTTCACTTCTGTACAGGTACACACTCATTTACACACACTCACTCAAACGCACACACACACACACACACACGCACACACAGGACATGGCCATATACACACAACCTCAAACACTGACAGAAGCTGTGTATACAGAATTGACAAGCTTAAAAACAGCGGATGTAAATGCATGTTCTTCTGTGGCGTGTGTGTCCTCTGAGGGATTTGTATCTTCCGCAGGAGAGCGTGGCATAAATGTCCTGCGTTTCTTGCTGCCCGCTGCTTTGCATTGCATGAGCCCACGCAGGCAAAAGGATGCATTTGTTTACGCCATGAATAAATCACTTGTCAAAAGAATAACCAACGGGTACTAAAAAAAACATGTAAATACACACACAGAGACAACAAACCACACACACAGGGACATACACAGGGACATGCAGACACACTCAAACATGTCAAAGATAAGCAATGCACAAAAATTCAAATTTCCAACCTACAACAACTTGAAAGTACCTGGTACATCATAGTCTGAAATTATCTTCATTCACTTTGAAACAGCCCCTAAGAATCCTGAAAAATATACATATCATTTTAATCTTAGCTTCCTCTGAAACCTCCCAACGCTAATGCTTTAATGTGTATTAGAGGGCTCTTAATTTGGTTAATGTGCGAGCCAAGCCATTCATTATCCCCGAGGCCAAACTCTGACGTGTTTCATTTTCCCCTTTGAAAATGAGGAATTTTCAATGTAGAGTTTAATGAAGGGGTTGTTCTGTGCCGTAGTATACTGATCTTGGCTTTTACGGTGCAAACCCATGACAGCGACGCGACCAAGTTCCATCGCTTTGAGTGGGCGTGGTGTAGCGTGTGGAAATAGCATAAACGACCAAACTAGGCCACAGTCCTACAATTTTCAAACCGTCAAAGACGGAAAAATCGCTCCTCATTTGCATACGTTTCAACATGTTCGAATTTTCATCGGTCGCGTCGCCCAAATCGCTGGTCTACGTCACAATGGATTGTTGAAATGCATTGGGTTTAGAAATCGCGTCGCTCATAACGGTGTCATGGGTTTGCACCGTTAGTGCTCAAGCGCTGGCCACATTGTACCTGAGCACTTGTGTGTGAAACAGACAGACTGACAACCCTTATTTAAACGTACAACTTCAGTCGTTCTCTCACACCTCAATCAACAGAAAAAAGACTAAAGAAATAGCCAGTAGCCATAACCATGTGGTTAGCCTAAAGACAAATGGCCACCCCTGATTCAAACATAGACCCCCCCCCCCCCCCCACCACTGAATTCATGGCTTGCAGCTATGTGTGCCTCCTGCATTAAAGATTCCACGTTCTCCACAATTTGATCAGACCTGCTGCTCCAGAATCGGCCCGCGGGTTTTTCTCATTTCTGGGCTGGTTTCTGGCTCAGAGTGGTATGGTGTTCCAACACCAGGGGTGCCGTGTTAAAAGAGACGACCCTTGACAGGGGGTGCTGCGTCAGACGTTATTCTGGCCCCTCACCCCGCCGCGTGTGGAGGGGATTAGAAGGCACACATGACTAAGTGATGTTGGAGGATTGGATGCCGTGTTCAATTACGTGCCGTTTCTTTT
>NC_137921.1:68489141-68491641 GCF_963457725.1 Sprattus sprattus | reverse complement strand
AAATACATTGGCCTTCATATAGCCACACACGCGAAGCACATGTAGTCCTGAATTAGCGTTTTGTGTTAAACTGAAATAGCCTAGTCACTTATGAATAGTATAACACTCATGGGTGCTCCAGTGTACCTTAAATGGGAAAGCAGAGGTCAGAGTTCACTGTATTTTAGGCCTAACTGCTAGACAAAGAGGGTTTTGCTTAAGATGACACTCAGCTGGACGCCACCTGCCGCTTCCCTTTAGACTGACTGTCTCCACCTATTTTAAACAGACTCTCTCTTATTTGGAAGTAACTTTCTAAAATGTCATCTGAGAGGAGACAAAAAGTCACGTATATTTCAGGGTACTTGTTGACTATAAAATGTGCATGAAATCTGTGGCTAGTTAGATCTTGGATTCCGGACTCCAAACTCCTGTTCGTCTGTCGGCGTGTGTATGTTATTAAACCAGCTCCAGTTATCCTCAATCTTGATGGCTCTTGGCTCTTCTGATTATCGAACTCAGATCTAGTACAAAGTATTACCAATTCTCTACATCACACAAAATCGAAATTCGCGGTGCATAGGCTCGTCTTTTTACACACCACTCATGTATGTTCACGAACGCGTACACACATGCACGCGGAACTACGTGGTCAGACAAAGGGACACACACACATACTTTCAGGCGCGCTCCTAAAAGCGCAACTCAGAGCGTACCAGCTCGCGCACACACACACTCCCTCTCCCTTACACATACATATACTCATTCAATTCATTAGTTAGATACATTTAGCTAGATTACATATTGTGTGTTATTTCTTTATCATTGTGTAAATAAATACTTTGATTTATATACGCTGGTTTATTTAATGTTACACAAGAATGGACGTTGTCAACCTCTTCTATTCAGAACTCCAATGACCTTCAACCATACTATTAATAAGGTAACTTTGTTTGTAGTTATTAATTTAATTATTAATCAGAGTTCCAAATTGATAGTATAATATATTTTATGAGACTAATATATATTATATGAGACTGATTTGTGGATTATCAACTTAATTGATCTGCCTTTGTGTTGAATGGTTGATCCCTGTCCAATCGGGTGAGATTACCAACATATTGTTGCTGTTGCAAGGACAGCACCAGTGTGTCTTGGTGGCCCTCGTGGAGACAATATCACAATTCATACACAATTGCACCCACATTCACACGGTGCCTGCTCACTGGGTAAGATACCTACATAATCTGGTACTCCCATATGAGAATGGTACCCATTCCACCTACACTGTCATTCCAAGATGGCATCTTGAGTCAGAACTACAAATGAATGACATAAAGGTTAATGACATTGCAGATTCAAGATGGCATCCTTTTGTCAGAGCTCAGACAACCGGAAAGTAAATGACACTGTAGAGCCAAGATGGCTTCCCCTGTCTGGGTTGAAACAACAGGAAAGTAAATGACTCTGCGGAGCCAAGATGGCTTCCCCTGTCTGGGTTGAAACAACAGGAAAGTAAATGACTCTGCGGAGCCAAGATGGCTTCCCCTGTCTGGGTTGAAACAACAGGGAAGTAAATGACTCTGCGGAGCCAAGATGGCTTCCCCTGTCTGGGTTGAAACAACAGGAATATCGAGAGAGAGAGAGAGAGAGAGAGAGAGAGAGAGAGAGAGAGAGAGAGAGAGAGAGAGAGAGAGGAAACAAGCGGGAGGAAGATGACAGACTGACTCAGACTCATTTAATCACAGTCAGATCAGAGATGCAGCCCCTTGCCCAGGGATAGATCCATCTCTCTCTCTCTCTCCCTCTCTCTGACTCTCTCTAGCTCTCTCTCTCTCTCTCTCTCTCTCTGTCTCTCTCTCCCCTTCGGAGCCAAGATGGCTTCCCCTGTCAGGACCGAATCGACAGAGAGGTTAATGACACTGCGAATTGGATTTGAGCCGGGGCCATAACTAAGATCCATGAGAGAGGCTGGCGGAGGAAGTGAGCTTGTGAGCACTGTTATTCTGCCGTAATGAGTGATTGATGGAGGCATCGGGGAGCCGCCCCCTTGAGGAGGTGCTGCTGCTGGTGGTGGGGAGGGAGGGGGGGGGGGGGGGGGGGGGGGGGGGGGCATTCGTTTTGGGAGCGGCTCCTGGCACTTTAGCACAGCCGACCCCCACGGCTCACACCCCGAGTCTAATCCATCTCCCCTGTCCTCTCCACTGTGGGCTCAGTGCTGAGCAGCTCACTCGGGTGTGCCATGTTCACCCACACCCAATCCCTCATGCAGGAGAGTCATTTTAAGAAAAGAAAGTGTGTGAGTCTCATTTCTCTCTCTCTCTCTCTCTCTTTCTCTCTCTCTCTGTGTGTTTGTGCCTGTGTGTGTGTGTGTGTGTGTGTGTGTGTGTGTACGTGTGTGTATGTTTAGGGGTAAAGTGGGGGGGTATAGTGCTTACAGTATCACACCTTTCAAAACAGCTTGTGATTATTGGTGCCGGTCGTCAAGCAGGTACTACTTCCCCTCATTACCAGGTCCTTC
>NC_137921.1:68469141-68471641 GCF_963457725.1 Sprattus sprattus | reverse complement strand
GCCCGTTTGACCATCTCCTCATTGACTGTGTGGGACCTCTGCCTAGGTCTAGCTCGGGTCATGAGTACCTCCTCACAGTGATGTGTCAGACCACTCGCTATCCTGCCGCTTATCCCCTCCGCTCAATTAAAGCTAAGTCCATTGTGAAGGCGTTGTCTCAGTTTATTTCAATTTTTGGGATACCAAAGGTAATCCAATCAGATCGTGGCTCAAACTTTTCTTCTCGTATTTTTGCAGAGGTGTTACGCCTACTCCGAGTGAAGCACAGCCTCTCTACTGCTTACCATCCCCAGAGCCAGGGAGCATTAGAGCGGTTCCATCAAACATTGAAGTCCCTTCTTCGTGCCTATTGCGTGGAGCTGGCTCGGGATTGGGAGGATGGTCTGCCGTGGCTGTTGCTGGCTGCGAGAGAGGTCACCCAGGAGAGCACCGGGTTTAGTCCAAATGCCCTAGTGTTTGGTCACTCTGTACGAGGGCCTCTTGCTGTGTTGCAGGGTCAGTGGGATGTGTCTGCGCCTCCAAAGAATCTGACGGATTATGTTAATGGTTTTAAGCGGAGGTTGTCTGAGGCTTGGCGGGTAGCTCGGGTGAATTTGGAAAAGGCACAAGGCAGAATGAAACGGCTCTATGACCGTCGCTCTGAGCAGCGGGTATTTCGGGAAGGGGACCGTGTCCTGGCGTTACTCCCTGTCACGGGTTCACCGTTCCATGCTAAGTTTGGTGGCCCCTACCTGGTGGTGAAACAAGTGTCTAGTGAGAATTACTTGATTGCAACTCCAGATAGGCGCAAGTCCACGCAACTAGTCCATGTTAACTTATTAAAAGCTTATCATGCCCGTGATATGGTGAAGCCTGTTCTTTTGGTTAGTGCCCCGGGGTCTGCTGATGTCTCTCCTGGCAGCTTGCATTCCTTTGAAGGGGGGGAGGAGCTGCGCGGGCCAGATGATGCTGTTTTAAGGGCAAGGTTGCAAAACTCGGAGTCACTTAAAAACTTGGAGCAAATCCTCAGTCACCTGCCAGAGACAAGGCGGTCGGAGTTGATTGCTCTTGTTCAGGAGTATAAGTGTTTGTTTTCAGACCGTCCATCTCAAACTCACGTCATTAGCCATGACATTGAGGTGGGGAATTCAGACCCTATTAAGCAGCGCTTCTACAGGGTCTCTGTGGATAGACAGAGGCAGCAGGAGACAGAGGTGCAGTATCTGTTAGAAAATGACCTTGCAGAGCCCTCTACCTCCAGCTGGGCTTCTCCGTGCATTTTGGTGAACAAGCCTGACGGTACGTTCCGGTTTTGCACGGATTACCGTAAGGTCAACGCCATCACCAAGCCGGACTCTTTCCCGCTACCTAGGATTGAGGACTGTGTGGATCAGGTGGGAGGCGCTCGCTTTGTGAGCAAGTTCGATCTACTCAAGGGATACTGGCAAGTCCCTCTCACAAAGCGAGCACAGGAGATCTCCGCCTTTGTCACACCTAAAGGCCTTTACTCTTATAAGGTAATGAGTTTTGGTCTCCGGAATGCCCCGGCCACGTTCCAGCGACTAATGAACCGAGTGGTCTCTGGTCTGGATGGGTGTTCGGTTTATTTGGATGATGTGGTTTGTTTTAGTGACACTTGGGAGGGTCATTTGGTTCACATTCGGGCTCTGTTTCAGCGTTTGGCAGAGGCTAACTTGACGGTGAACCTCGCTAAATGTGAATTTGCCAAAGCTACAGTGACCTACCTAGGAAAGGTTGTTGGCCAGGGCCAGGTGCGCCCTGTACGGGCTAAGGTGGAGGCGATTGATCGCTTTCCTCCTCCAACCACAAAGAAAGAGCTCATGAGGTTTTTGGGTATCGTGGGGTTCTACAGGTGTTTTTGTAAGGCTTTCTCCACAGTGGTAGAGCCTCTCACTTCTTTGCTGAGGTCTTCTGCCAAGTTTGTGTGGTCTCAGTCCTGTCAGGCCGCGTTTGAAGCTGTCAAACGCCTTCTGACAACAACCCCTGTTTTAACGGCTCCTCAATTCACCAGGCCTTTCAAGCTTGAGGTGGATGCGAGCAATGTTGGAGCTGGAGCGGTGCTCCTACAAGAGGATGACAACGGCCTTAATCGGCCTGTGTGTTATTTCTCCAGGAAGTTTACTTCTTATCAGTTTAATTATCCTGTGATTGAAAAAGAGGCTCTTGCCCTCATCTGGGCGTTGCAGCACTTTGAGGTATATGTTGGGGGATGTGCGTCTACACTGGTGGTATACTGCGATCACAATCCCCTGACATTTCTGAATTCCCTCCAAAACCCCAACCAACGGCTAATGCGTTGGTCATTGTTTCTGCAGCCTTACCATCTTGACATAAGACACCTTAAAGGCTCAAATAATGTCATTGCGGATGCGCTCTCCCGCGCTCCAGTTTAATGTATTGTCTGTATACCCTTATAACTTTTGTGTCTTCTGCCTTTAGCCTCCCAGGGCCCGGGTTGGGCTGTTGTTGCAGAGGGGACAAGGGTTAGGGGGGTAAAGAT
>NC_137921.1:68434141-68464141 GCF_963457725.1 Sprattus sprattus | reverse complement strand
GATTCAGAGCCTGTAAACGTATGTTGTGATGGCAGATTCAGAGCCTGTAAACGTATGTTGTGATAGCAGATTCAGAGCCTGTAAACGTATGTTAACGACAAGATGGCTGAAGCAAAGACATTAGCATCTATACCTGGTATGACCATATATGGCCCTTGGTCAAGCTAGACTTCCCCTTTGACCTCCAGACACACCCATCACCTCACTACACACATATGTTAATTCCACACTATACATTTTTATACATCTCTGTAATGTATTGAGGAAGAAGACCAACTTGCTACCAGAAGACGTGATTCATGTATGCTCATGCTGTGTCGAGCTGACTGTGGCTAGTGGCTATATAAACACATTTTTTCTCTAAGCCATCTTCCAAGTCTGTTATTCTGATAAAGCTCACTTGAACCAAGCGTGGGCAGGGGAGGGAAGTGGAGAGGAAAGGAGGGGAGTGGAGGGCAGAGAAGTGGAGTGGAGAGGAGATAGGACATAATCCACAATAACATCAATATGTCCATCATGAAGATCCATGATGTCAGGTGGCATAACAACCAAAGTGCTAATCAAGGGGGTGGGGGACTGCAATTCTATTTAGTTTTAGGTTGTGTGCCATTGTTCACTGTAGTTTTTTTTGTTTTCGTGTTTTTGAAAACCACATTTTTTATTTCAGTTTTCAAAATGATTTTGTCACTGCTAATTTGAGCTTTTCCTTCACTATAATAACCCTGGTTCAGAGTAGTGTGGTGCGCTGGTGTGTGTTGGCTTAGGGAGAGACAGGAAACACAGTCCAGAGATGACTTATCGCCACGAGAACAAGAAGCAACCAGAGACACTCTAGAACAGGGGTTCCCAACCTTTTCGACTCCGAGGCCCAACTTTTCATTTTTGTAACAGCTCGGGGCCCAACAGACAACCCCCTTATTTGAGCTAATCTATATTCCATTAGGCTAATTGAATCTATAAACCATTCATTCTAACTAATAAGCGATTGTTATGTGTCACAAAATTGTTTCCAGCAGCAGAATCATCAATCTAGATAACATTGTTTATAATGTAAGTGTTGTGTGTAACACAGTGATTTTAGCATAACAAACTAGCTGGTTTACTTATTTGAAGTTTTTTTTTTAAGTTATTAGAAATTATAAGATTGCCCTCTTTACAACCACCACCATGGATAGCTTGCTCATCGATTGTAAGCAAGTGACTATGGCTAACATGTTAAAATAGATAATCTCGATGTTGACAACAGCACCAGCTTGCTTATTTGACCATATCATAACGGTCTCAATTTAAGACATACCGTTAGCTAGGCTAGCTGTAGGGATCGTTACCTCATTTGTAGCAAGCTAACATTTGGCAAGGTCAACGCCACATCTTACCTTATCACTGTCACCAGTCGGTGGTTTTCCAAATAAATCAGATATTTTTAAATGTTTTGAGCCACCTTCCTCCAGACATCTTTTCTTTTTATCTAGGGTTTTCAGCTCCACCTTTGGGTTTTCATGCCGACGACATGCTCTCACTCTCAAAAACTACTTTTTCTGCTAGCGAGTGACGCAAGTGTTGAGTAGGCAAGGCAACTTTTTTTTTTATGCAACTCAATGTGCTTAACATAAACAATAACAGGAAAGGGCACAAATAATTGAAATAAATAAAATAAAATGTAGGCTAGAGTGATTGACATTTAATAACGCCTAAAACAAAGTTAGACAGGGGGTCCAGGGCAAGGACGGCAGGGAGGCAGGAGCCAGGCAGAAGGCTGGTCAGGAGCCGGGTGGACGGCCAGATAAAGGCAGAGTATCTGGTGGGCAGCCAGGTGGGCGGCCAGGCAGGCGGCCAAACCGGGGCAGAGTCTTGTCGGGTGGACGACCAGATTTAAGCAAACGGTCTGGCAGGCGACTGGAAACCTTGTTGGAGCCGAGGAGACCAAGACGCCTGTCCTTGGCCAGGCTCTGGAAGACCCCATCAGAGGCTGAGGTCATGACTGGGGTTGTCGTAGCACCAAGGAAACTGGGGACAGGGAAACGGGCGTCTGGGACGGGAGTAGGAACGCCTAGGACAGGGACACAGACGGGACTGCCTGGTTCACCGGGGCTGGCGGCATCGGGCCTGCCTGCTTCACCGGGGCTGCCTGCTTCACCGGGGCTGCCTGCTTCACAAGGGCTGGCGGCATCTGGGGCATCGGTCTCCGGAACTGTAGCATCCGGGTTGCTTGGTCCACTGGGACTGGGAACACAATGGGGAACAGAAAATAAAAGCACATGTGAAAACATGTCAAGCACAGAAAAACACCAAGTCCGTTTGCCACCAGAGGCCGCCAAATCGTGACAATGGCTGCCACGATCGTGACAGGAGCAAATCCAGCAATTTTTTTTCTGTCTACATCACAAGACAAACACCACGCAAGGTACCACGCTATTAATCTCTGTTTTGGAATGATTTTTAACAACCTGAAGAATCAGTTAGCTCAGAAAAGTTGAACTTTGAGGAAACCAATTGCCTTAAAAAAGCATTTATGTGTATGCAAACTTAACTTAAATGCTTGAAGGGCTGGACTTGTTATTTCAAGCTTAATAAAATAAATACCAAACTGATTTAACTTAAAACTGTTTGTAATATCAATTACTTTGCCCAATTATTCCAAAGTTCAATGCACTATATTCCAAATTGATTTAAAGGTGCACTATGTAGTTTTGGGCTCTCTTTCTGGCCGAACATTTTGTGTACATTGCATCAGGATTTCTGAACAGACAAATCAATCAAATGCTCTTTTTCTGAAGAAGGAAAGACTATAAGCACAATAAGAATTTGCATAGTCCAGATTTTCTTGTTTGAGTAGTTACACAACTGCCTTCACTAATGCCGCACACACACACACACACACACACACACACACACACACACACACACACACACACAAATATGTGATCATCATACAATACACAATTAATTAACCTGTCTTATTACACGGCTCTTCTTAATGCTTTAGAATGCTCCATTCACTTGAATGGGGCTTTCCAACGTTCTGCGGTCAACTATTTTCCGATAACTGACCGTTGCTATGCAATAATGACCGCTGTCAAGGAAAGTGGCCTATTTGCCTCTGATTCACATCTTTCGTAGCACTCCGCAAGTAGTACGGTAACTTATCAAGGGAGTTTCAGTGGACGGTTGAGCAGCTGTGTTCTAAAGAATGTTCAACTGTCTTTGAAGTTCAACGTCTTTGGCGAACTATTTCTCTGCTTTTTAACACTACGTATAGTAACAAAAACAAATACATTGTAAAAAGACACACTGTGTTAAGTTATTTTTTAGTTTTAGCCGTATAATAAGCGGGATCATGTATAGAACGCCGGTCATTGTCGGGAAAATAAGCCCCTTCACGGTGAAGCAACACCCCTCCGCTTCGAGTCGGGGTGCTGTTCGCCCTGTCGGGGCTTATTTTCCCGACAATGACCTGCGTTCTATACATTATCCCTTACATAACTGGTTTACATTCCACATAAGACTTTTCCCCAGAAACAGTTCCTGGTTCCTGCCCACAATAAGAATTTGCATATTCCAGATTTTCTTGTTTGAGTAGTTCGTATTCTGTTGGAGAAATAACAGCACTGCTTCATGTAACATTATGACAGGTTACTTATATAGGTTATGCTTATGTCGCATTACTATGGTGCACTTACATAGGTCATAATGCTATTTGCTTCTTATCAAATGACGACAGGAGTATTTGTCATTAGGGGACTTACAAGAGTGTATACTCTTTGAGAAATGGTCTCATAGACAATGTATAACATTTAACTAGTTAAAAGAATTTCTACACAAACACACTTTCTTTGGAGCAATCAAACTTTTCTGTCTTCATCACAAGATAAACACCACAGCCATGGCCAAGGCACCATATTATTCTTCTCTCTTTTGAAATTACTTTTAACAACCTGAAGAAGCAGTTATGTGTATATAAACTTAACTTAAATGCTTGAAGGGCTGGACTTAAAACTTAATAGAAAAAATAACAAATTGAAATGTATTTAAAAGGAAAGACTATAAACACACAATAATTTGCATAGTCCAGATTTTCTTGTTTGAGTAGTTACACAACTGACTTCACTAATGCCACACACACACACACACACACACACACACACACACACAAATACGTGACGATCATTCGATACGCGATTCATTAGCCTTGCATAACTGGTTTGCATTCCACATAAGCCCTTTCCTCAGGAACAGTTCCTGGTAGTTCATAAAGCATGTTCTATAAAAGGAGACCTTCTTGCTTGTATCGTTCATTGTATTCTCATTCTGCTTTGAGGAAGTCCCGGAGAGCTTTTTCAGGTAAATTTACATGGTTTTAATTTTGAAAATTCTGATGACAATCTAATGGTCTTACTTTATTGATCAGATGTACGGTGTACTTTTGTAATTAATACATACAATGTAAAGTACTTCCTATCAGATAATGACAGGAGTATTTGTCATTAGTGGACAAAGAGGAATTTAGAGCTGATACCCACTGTTTGAGAAATGCTGTAATAACCAATGCATTACATTTAACCAGTGAGTAGAATTTCAACATACACACACTTTCCTTGTTGAAAGGAACTTTGTTTCTGTCGTCATAGTCACAAAATTAAAACCATGGCCGAGTCGGAGAAAGGATGTAAACCCCCGATTAGAGTAAATCAGGTAAGTTGGCCATTAACTGTCTCACTTTTTTTCAAATGAATCTTAACAACCTGAAGACATACTGTATTTTATGCAAAATAGGTCAAAATTACGGCTGACAGGTTCTTCTTTCTTAGTTCACAGTTTTTGACCTTAATATTATGACCTCTAACACTACGCTAAAAAATTTGTTTGAAAAAGCCATTTTAAATATTTGTATGCTAAAGTATGCTTTCAGTAAATCGCTTTTTTTTTTTTACTACAACCCTCAACCTAACCCTGAACTTAAGCATATTCTGGAATTTGATAAGCTTACATAACTATGAAGTTGTAGTAATGAATTGATTACTTACGTAAAGTGAAGTATGTCTAAGACCACAGAATAGAGAAGATGATAAAATACTTTTTAATGAGATAAGTTGAACTTTGTGTTCATGTCTCCCTGTTTCCGTGCATCAAGATATTACCTGGAACGTGGAAGAATGAACGGGGTTCTGTCATGATCATTTACCGGCCCAATAACGAGTTGTTCTATGAGGGGCCCTGGGCCATTCCATTCAAGGGCACTTTTGAAACACATGTCGGAGCAGAGAAAGTGCCTTTACATGGGGTCTTGAACTCCACGAACACAGAGATGCCTACCTTCATGTTCGGCATGTCAAACGATCTGATACAGCCAGGTATGTTGTCAAACTGATATTCACCTCTGTCTCAGATAACCAACTTATCTAACTCTGTCTGTTTATCCATTCATCATCCATTCATCCTTCCGTCTGTCTATCTGTGTACCTGTCCAGGATCCTGCAGTGCCTTTGTTGGTCAGTATTTCAACACGAAGGAGGGTGAGGAACTCTGTACCAAGTGGCTCTTACGTGAAGCTGAGCCCAAAGTAGGGGACGATTGGGAAGCCACTAGGTAAGACTCATGCTCTTTTCTTAGCCTTTAGCCATAGTTAAAAAAAAAATTTCTTTGGCTTTTCCATAATTTCCCAAAGCATTATTAACATTAAAAAAATTCAACCTTAAACTTTGTGTTTTGCAGGGTTGGAAAAGATATCTTCACAAGAGTCAAAACTCTGCCTTTGGCCAACTTCACAGAGCAGTGAGCAGCCAACTGCAAACATTTTTGATTGTTGGTGGGGTTTTAATCAAGATGAGAAGTTGAGGGAATATTGGAGTCTGTTGTCAGATTGTCTGATTGTCAATATCTGGTTATTGTCTGAGATGTGGGGGATAAAATCAATATCAATCAGTCAATCAATCAATACCTCTGTATTAATCAATATCATCTGTTGCTGTTTCTGCCTTGAATTCTTTCACACTTTTCCAATCTAAATAAAGCACATTGTGCAAAACATACTCAAGACCAAGTCTTTTTCCTGAGTTTTCTTTCCCGAGGTTTCCACAAAAATTAGTTGTTTTTTCTCTATTTTGAGTCAAATGTAGTAAAAGAGTGAAAGTGAAATAACTTTGTAATTGAGTAACTGTGAGTCATTTTTTTTTTAGTATGTGTGAGAAGGTGAGTTCTCCCCCTCCTCACTGTGGCAAAAAAAGGGATGGTGCCTTTAAGACTTTTGGACTCCACCCCCATACTGGTAGGGGCTGGGCTCACCTGATCCCAATGATGGAGCTAATCAAGCCACCGAGGCTGTGCCCTATTTAAAGGGTGCCTCATTTTCAAGAGGGAGATTGGCTGGGAGAGACTTTGTCCAGAAAGGCATTCAACAGCAGAGCTGCAGAACTTTGGGGGAGAAACGGGTGTACTGCTTTCCCTGTTTACCGGTGTGAGGTGAAGTCAGTACGTGTCTAGATATGTGGACACTTTAAGCTTTGTTTTGTTCCCTTGTTTTGTATGCCTTGTTCTGTGTGCCTTTTCTGTGTGCCTTGTCTCTGTAGCATGTTTGTGTGCCTTGTGTTTTGTGTTTAGTGTCTGTAGGTATTTTGTTATGATGGCCAGTGGATGTACTCTAGTTTCAGGTTAGTCTCTGTGCCTAGATTTGGGGCCTGGCTTGGGCTGAACAGGTGCCTGTCCAGTCGCCACATCCCCAAAAAACGTGGGGTGACCGTCCGGTCCCTCACAGTAAGTCTCTCTCATCAACATCAGACTTTTCAAATCTAAATGAAGTATTTTGAGTGAAATATGCTTTAGCAAAAGTAATATTTAGGGTTGGGTACCGAGAACCGGTACCAATATGGCACCAGTTCCTATACAACCGGTACGTACCCGGACCGAAATGTCATGCAGATTTCAGTGCTTCCTTTCGGTGCCTGAGACGATTTAAATGAATAACAGCAACAAATCATGCAGCTAATTTAACAAAACTTACGTAAAATGTAACGAACAGAGCGAACGAACAGAGAGCAGAGTTGAGCGAACGAACAGAGCGCAGAGCAGATTGAACGAACAGAGTGCAGAGCTCGATTCGAGAACGAGAATACGCCAGCAGTGTGCAGGACGGCTGCATGCTGGGTGACATCCCCACCTACGGCCTCTCAGGCAGCGAAGGCCTGGAGGACATTAAGATCACACCCTCGTTTACAGTTTACGAAAGCTGCCCAAAAATGAGACCCTGTCCAGCTAGCGTGTCCAGTGAGATGCAATTAAAAAAAGCAAATAAGAAAATTGCTGATCTACTGGAGGACATCCTTAGGGCGTGGTGTAGCGTGTGGAAATCGCATAACAGACTGGACTAGTGAGGTAGTGAGCTAGTCAGTTAGAAGCTATCTAGTCACTTGTCTTTATATCAAAACTGTCATTGTGTTCAAATAAGCCCAGGATTAAATATATAACATACCAGGAGCCAGTGGCGCAAAAAGTGGGTATGCGCTGTATGCGGCGCATAGAGGCGCCGCACCATGGGAGCGCCAAAGCCATGGTAAAAAAAAAATGTTTGGGGTATTTTCTATATGTAGCTGCTGTTGTGCGTTTCTAAATCATTTCTGCATTTCCTTAATTTTATAACATTTTAGAGGACTAAACAGGCTAGAGTAGGCGCCTTATCTCTTAAGATTCCATAATAGAATTTTGACATAGAAGAGGGAGCGTGAGGCCGTGACCGCTAAACACACAAGCAGTTCGAACTAAGATACGAGTAGTAGAGTCGGTTGGATGGAAGATGGATAAAGCAAAAAAGCTGTTGGGAGCTTTGGTAACAGAAAAAGAAAGAGGGAAAAGGAGAAGACATGTCAGGGGATGCGACAGCAAAATAAGTGGATGGTGAAAGGCAACAGGTAGGTTTTAAGGTGACTTTACATTTGTGCTTGGAGGCTTGCAAATAATGTTAACAGACTAGCTAGCAGACTAGCTAGCAGAATAGCTAGCGTTTGCTAACATAGAAATGTAGCAGCCAAATGGGGGTTTATGGCTTGCTTAAGCCTCATCAGTTAGGCTGATGATAGCTACATTTAGATTTTGTTTAAACCCCTACTGTACCAATCCCATGTGACGCATCTCAATTTTAGTAAGGCAAAAATAACAACTGGTAAATATAAGGTGGCAGACGGGCTCTGGTAGCATTCACAGTAACTAACAAGAAGTTGGAAACGTAACTCTGGTAACCATGGTTACCATTAGCTGTTCATGTTAGCTGTGCTGTCAAACATACAGGCTATCTGTTGGCATGATGCAATACTAGATGAATGGGCAAGTGCAAAGGCACGGCGTGTTATTATTTAGTAGCAACTAAAGAGCACTCTAGAATATTTTGGTAGCAGCATTGTTACACATCATCACCTTTTAAAGATCTTTATTTGCAGGCTTACTCTTGCGTTTTAAGGCATTATGTTGCAATGGTTATCATTATAATGTTAATGTTTGCAACTGTTTATTATTTACTAATATATATATATTTGTGTGTGTGTGTGTGTGTGTACAGTATATACTGTATGCACCATAGCGTACCATTACCATTATGGTAGGCATGCAGTGACTGATATACTTTAAAATATACCTTTATTATTTAAAGCCCATAGGACATGATGATGTCTGGCACACTTATTTATTTATTTGTTTAAGAAAAAATTGTTGCTGCATACCCCCCTAACACTGGGCAGTTGCACCCCTGCCAGGAGCAACAACAAGCCCTTACAATGCCATCCAAGCCTTTTTTTTAGCAAATGAAATGACCAAACGATGCCATAGTCCTACAATTTTCAAACCGTCACAGACGACACCAAACAATGTCATTGGCCGCTGCCGGGAAAAATCGCTCCTCATTTGCATAAGTTTCAACATGTTCGAATTTTCATCGGTCCATTTTCATCGGTGTCGCCTAGATCGCTGGTCTATGTCACAATGGATTGGCTCCCATTGAAATGCATTGGGTTAAGAAATCGCGTCGCTCATAACGGTGTCATGGGTTTGCACCGTTACGGTGCGAATCCAAACCACCGTTATGAGCGACGCGATTTCTAAACCCCATGCATTTCAACGGGAGCCAGTCCATTGTTACGTAGACCAGCGATCTGGGCGACGCGACCGATGAAAATTCGAACATGTTGAAACTTATGTAAATGAGGAACGATTTTTCCTGGCAGCGGCCAATGAGATTGTTTGGTGTCGTCTTTGACGGTTTGAAAATTGTAGGATTGTATGCTATTTCCACACGCTACACCACGCCCACTCAAAGCGATGGAAGCGGGTCGCGTCGCTGGTATGGATTCGCACCGTTACGGTTGAGATTGTTTGGTGTCGTCTTTGACGCTAACCAGCTCCTCCTATAACCGGAGCTGGTTAGAGGGCTGTTCAGTGAGTAATGCTTGTAGCGACACTAATAGCTTAACTACATTTGTCAGTAGCTTGGCAGTAACGTCGCTATTTACAAAACCAAGTAGCTTTTCAGTAGCTAAGCTCTTTTATTGATCAAGTAGCTAATGTATCCTGGACCTTTCTGATGTTCAAACATAGCAGGCTTCCCTGCAGCCATCAAACACACAAATTAAGCAGTACGTCACTTTAGTCGAGACTAGTGATAAGCTAGGTATCGTAATTTCAAGTACAACAGACACTGCTCATACATTTTTAATTAATTCTCCCTTAATTTTAAATGGGTAGTTTGCATGCAGATTCTAGATAACCGAATAACTAGAATGCTGTTGATATTTAGATACAGATGAAGGTGATGAAAGTTAAAGGGAGTCGAATTGCGAAAATGCACGAAATTATCGGGTAAATTAGCCCCTTCAGGGTGAGGCAACACCCCTTCGCTTCGCGTCGGGGTGCTGTTCGCCCTGTCGGGGCTTATTTTCCTGATAATGACCGGCATTCTATACATTATCCCTTACATAAAAGTCCTTTAACATCCAGCAAAAATAATCGGCAGATAACAATACAAAAATAAATATTTGTATGCAAATATTTCAGACACAAGGATATTTAAATGAAAATAAAGTGAACAAGAGTGGCTATGGATAAAGAGAGCAAAGAGAGAGTGAAGGGTGAAAAGTTTAAAAGAAGGAAAGCAAATGGACTGAAGTAGAGAGATGGAGTGTAGAAGGAGAAGTTGGAAAGGGGTAAAGCAAAACTTGTGGATGGAGGTTGGAGACAGAGTGGGAATGAGTGACAAAAGGTAAGGAGAATGGACTGGAGGACGGAGATGTTAGAATGATCGATGGATAAAGTGGAAGATATAGACATGGCATGGGTTCCTCCTTTCACTCTTCTTCCATTCTTTCCTTCATTTTCGCATTTCATGCACTGGTAACTTACAAACTTAGTTTGAACTTTGTTGCATAGGTCTTGTAAAGGAAACTTATGCTATGTATTTTTAATTTTTCGGAACTTTATACTTTTTAAGATATAAAAAAAAAAACCAATACAAACTGGGCCATTTTGACATCATGATAGAGTCTTAAAACTGGCTTGCACCTGTGCGTTTCCATCCCATGTTTTAATGAGCATTTTCTCTATGCGACTATTTAATCCTGGTTGGAAACGCGTGAGATGCGCATTAACTTCCCCAATGCGCATAGAAATTCGATTTGCCAGAGGGAGGTGGTTTAACTAGTTATTCAAATTTAGTTAATGCGCTTAAAGTAGATGGAAACAGTTTATTCAAGCGATTTGCATCATTTGTGTTTAAACTTATGTTCGGAGTTGGACTAGACGTGCTGTTGCAGTGAGAGCCAACTGTGCTACTGGCTGCCCCGAATGTGATGTTCCTCTACTGCTTCTCAGACTTCAAGCTAATACCCCACACCTCATGCAGCATATGCATTTGCTGTTTTATACTAGTATGATATATCTTTGGTTTCTGTGTGTTGTTTCCCCTCATTGGCCATGGACATTTGTAGGCTGACCGATGAACGTGATTTACTTGCAAACTTTGAAGGTATATTGTTTAACTGTAGCCTACCTTAATTGTGGGCTATCATTATTATTATTATTATTACTACTACTATTAAATTACTACAAATTAAACAAATGGTTCCAACACCTTTAGCCTACCTGAAAAGCCAGGAGGAGGCGAACTAAAAGTTTTTCCCAAAACATGGTATTCTGCGCATGTTGCGAGTTTATAAACGCTATAGCAATATGCTCGTCTGTGGGGACATAGCCTGGCGACACCAGCCTACGTATTTCCGCCTGAATTGATTTCAAGCTCATACTCAGTCTGGCCCAACCCCATTGACAATCGTCTCCAGAACTCAAAATTTTGCAGGACCAATCAGCGAACAGTTCAGAGCTGTGACGCAAAACTCGCCTTGGAGGAAAAGACACGAAAAGCTATCGGAAAAGTTGTCTCAACTCTCGAGAACATCAGAAAATTAAAAGGAGAACAAGAGTATTTTCTTGTAAGTTTTATGATTGGAAAGGACGTCGTAGCTCTTCTCCCAACTGGCTTTGGGAAGAGTTTAATCTACCGAATGCTTACTAAACGTTGCTGATTGGTTAAGGGAACTCCAATGATTTTAAACCTCAAGATAAGCACCCGCCCATCTCGGAAACCAAAATGCATTGGGTTGGCCCAGACTGAAAGACGGAATGAAATGGAGTCACAGGCTGGTAATGGCCAGGCTAGTGGGGACAGGCTTTCGGCAGGGAATTCGCTGCTATCGGAGTGCGGAAAATCATTCTACGCCCTCTCCTTCTAGCAGCTATTAAAGTAAATAGTTCAATAGCTACAGCATTGATAATTATGACTGCGGAGAGGAGGGCGCACGTTATAGCCTACCAAAAACTCTTCCTCCAAATTCGACTGAGGACTCAGGTAATTGGATTTGGTCGCTGATGCGCATTTGGTTTGTGCGAATCACCGTGTATGCGCATAGCTAATGCGAACGAGCTGAATGGAAACGCACCTACTGACACCTGCGCCAAGGCTCCTCTTCTCCCGATCCCTCTCCATTCAACTGTATAAAAAGGAATATTAAGACAAACCTTCCATACTCTACTTTTTTTCTCCGTCCCTCAATCTTTCTCTCTATCCCTCTCAGTCAACTGTTTCTCACACTCCATCTCTCTGTATTTATCTCATTATCCATAGCCACTCCGGTTCACTTTTCTTTCCTTTCTTCTTTCAATTACTCTGTCCATCAATTCCTACACTTTTTACAACTTTTTTTGTCAGCTTTCTTTGACCTTACTCCTCTATCCTTCCTCACACTCCATCTCTCTGCTTCTCTCCATTTTCTATTCTTTTTATATTTTCCCTCTTCACTCTCTCTTTATCTCATTATCCATAGCCACTCCTATTTACTCTTCTTTTAATTACTCTGTCCATCAATTTTTGTAAGCCTTCTTTGACTTTACAGTCCTCTCTTCTCCCTTCCATTTCCCTTACTTCCTCCATTGCGTGTCTATATCTTCCACTTTATCCATTGATTATTGTAACATCTCCTTCCTCCAGTCCATTCTCTTTCCTATTTTCACTCATTCCCTCTGTCTGTAGAACCTCCATCCACTTGTTTCTTTCTATCCCTCTCCAACTGCGTTTCATTTCCGTCCGGGTAGGTACCGGTTGTATTGGAGCCGGTTCTCGGTATCTATGAGGTAGATAAATGCGATGAGTGATTCATGACAACGATAAATCAAGTAAGGATGAGTCAGTGGAAGTGACACAAATAGCCTGAAAGGTAGAGGAAACAGAGTTCAAAAATGTGTTTGTCTCGCATGTTCTGACGTCTCAATGATTGAGCATGCATGGCCATCATTGAGGAACAGCCTCCCCTTGGCAACTTGCCACTATTATTTTGGGTTTTCATTTCTTCCTCCTTCTGCCAACAATGACAGGTGCTGCAGGTGTATGTGCAGGTTGTGTAATATTTCCTCAAAGTTTTTCTTGGTAATTCTCAAACTCGCAACATGGCAGATATTAAATGCATGTAGGAATAACATGAAAATAACAACGTGCTTCGGGCCTGCACTCATGGGGAGTTAAGTGATTTATTGCTAAAACTTGTGTGGTGATGGTGTCTTGTGTAGGATCCAAAGGATCAATGTCAGCAGTTAACCCTAACACTAGACTGCCCTATTTGCCTATGTTTGTTTTTATGGCGTTTGTATGCCTCTGTCAGTGATTTGTCTAATAAAGTATGCAAACTTTGCAAAAGTAAAAGAAATATGGGTTAGTTTAGCTTTTTCAATAACCTTGTATTATGTTTTGTCCTGTCATAGTTACACCCCATGGCCTTCAAATCAAAGTCTGCTAAAACAAAATGCTTTTCATTTTGTTTTGTCTTTTCCCACAGGTCTACCGACATTAAAGTAAATTAAAGTAGAAAAAAATGCAATCTCAAGCTTGTCTCATTTACTTATTTATTTTGACCATTTAAATCACAGACCCGTTTAGGCCTAAGCCATCGTCAGTGTGTCATTAAGACATTTAACACAATGCCACAATGAATGACCTCGGCATAAAGAGATGTCCTACCTAATAACTGGCACCTATCTTCCTGCCATCACATAGTATTATATCACATAGCCAGGGTGCGATTTGTCCAAAAACCAGAGGGGGGGATGTTTTTTTTTTTTTTTTATCATGAAAAAAAAAAAAACAAGCAATACATAGGCCTAATTCTCTTCATATACATGCATCATATATGTCTATGATATGATAATCGCTGGTAGACGCTCAGTTCTTGTGCTCCCTCTCATTCACGTTGAAATACTGAAACCGAAACTTAAACTTTGAAACTGAAACGCAGCTGTTTTGGACAGAACTCGCTAATTCAGTGAACAAATATTTTCATATTCATTGTACAGTAGCCTGGCTTTGCTCATTTCCGTGTTTGTAATGTTATTGTTACAATGTATATACAATGTGTTTATGTGCATGGGGACGTTCGCGAATTTTGAGAATGCCGACAGTTCGGGTAAGGTGAACGTTCAGATTTGTCAGAAGTGTAAGAAAACGCTGTCACAACCTGTCTGTTTTTTCATTGTTTTTTTAATAATTGAGGGTTATCCCCCCCATGTATGAAATTCATCCAGCTGAGGTGGGGATGTAAAAACCAGAGGGGGGGTAAATCCCCACCATCCCCCCCGGCAAATCGCCACCATCCCCCCCGGCAAATCGCACCCTGCACATAGCATCCCAGAATTTCCCCACGGGATTAATAAAGTATTTATCTATCTAGTAAAACACACAGTAAAATATAACAATAAACATGTTTCAACAATTTGATGTTAACCTAAATTACATATATTAGCACAGGTGTAAACATGCATCAGAGAGAGGTAGTGTTACAAAGGCTGATCCACCAGCTGCATCCAGCTGTGCACCCCACTGTGCTACAGGCATGAAAACGGGTCAGGGGTGAAAAAGGTGAGGACTTGGCCTTTTTGAGCAGAGCATCACTGAAGCCTTCCATGTGACAAGAGTACCCTTTGCAGCCATGCTCACCTTTCTTGTCACCAAAGTGCTTATCCTGTCAGTGCTTAGGGTTGCTCTGTATTGGGTCTTGTTTATGGTAACGAGACTGAAAATCGCCATCTGACGTCATTATTTGTTTTATACCTGCAAGGCTTGTAGGTTGACTGGCTGCAATAATAGGAATTATTTTAACAGTCTGTAGTCAAACACCTTTGCAATGGTCACTTTGCCCCAACAGAACGATTCAAAGTTAGAACAGGGAGTCTCCGTGGCGTTTGAGTTAATGTAGCTAAATGAGCTTACTCCATCAGTTATTCACACCATAGCCGTCTCGTAACCAGGCTAATCACATCATATGCTTGCTAACTTTTTTATACAAATGTATCTGAAGGTTATACCCCTTAAAATTAATCATCTCGTTAAGTTACCGAACACATGTTTTAACGTTTTATATGCTAACATTAAGGTCACACAAAAAAATGCGTCCAGCAGGGATTCCAAAATTGTCCGGGATTTTGCCTCGTCGGATATTAGTGTTTCTCTGGGTATTTCACAAATGAGTTATTATGTCTTTACACGTTTTGGAAAGGGTATCTAAGTCTTACGTTCCACCTTCTTGCGCGAGCTCTGACTGTAGACAGAACTGTCATTGGTCAAACTTTCCCAGTGTTGACAGATATAATTCATTATCCTCCAAATACGATCATTTTGAGCCTTGGATATGATACGCCGTTTACAATCTGGCAACACTGAGCACCTTGCCGCCGCCACCACCAATAGTTGCATGCTTACAAAAATATGAAAAATATGTCCAAAAACTCCGTCGAGGGTAGACAAAATGCGTGCAGGTTGCCAGGTCTGCTGTTCGCAGTTCACTGAATATGACAACCCCCCCACAAAAACAAAACTCATCGAATCTACACGATTCACGTTGGTCACCTATTTTGTTTTCAAAACGGCGAATTTCGCTGAAAGGTGAGTGATTCTCATGCCTGGTGCTAGCCACTCACGGGACCTGGGGGTGATAGCGAGGTCTATCGGTTGATCTCAGAGTCCCGGGGTTGTCGTAAACAGTAAGATTCACTGGCCATTTGTTCACCCCATGCTGGGTTGCTTAAGGCATGTCCTGACATGTCTCTCACTGCCCCTCTCCAGTGTATAAAGGCCGATTTTTACTTCTCCGATTCAGTCGTAGAGGGACACTTTGGCACGCCTTGGCACGCCTTGGCAACACCTTCACCCAGGTGTTAACGCCCATCAGAGCCCTCAGAGAGGTAGTCGGAGAGGAACGCTTTTTTCTAACTTTTCGTAGAGAGTCGGAGAGATTCGGATACCCCCTTGGCTGTGATTGGTCCACTGACGACATTATTTCCCAACGACATCATCACCCACCGAGTCAATGTCTCTCATAAAAAAAAAAATTGCCAAGTTCTCCAACAGCTGAATCCAGTTGATTCCAACCACTATGTATAAAACACTTGTTGTCTCTCGACATCTCACTCACGGTGTGTGTCGAACTCACTTTCATTAATCCAGCCTACTGATTTTTGTTTAGCCTCCTATCTTGATCTATTTCTTTTTATTCAGACGCTACATAACTTTCATGACCACAAATATAAATTGGCCAGCGATTTAATTTGTTTCTTAATGTAGAATGGTCGGAGCAAAGCCTCATGGAAAATGGGACAACTCCGGCACAGTTACAGTTTTTTACAATTGCTAAAACACTAAAACCCACTGGCTGAACAAAGTTCTCAGTTGCCTGAACTCATGAAGCTAATTGTGCAGTTTGTTGTCAATACCTTAAACTATTTCACATGGTAAAACACAATTTGCAGGTCTCACTTAGAATTTTAAGCAAAACTCTAAACACATTCTCAGTCTTAAAACACATTCTGCACTCTAATTCACATGCCATCCATACTGGTAAACACAAGTGGCAACAATAAAATACAAATAGAGATCAAATGTCATTGATTGAACACAACCACTCAAAATTGATTTAACTTGTATCAAATGATGTGACACAACCAATATGAGCCAGTTTAGGGAGCAAACAGGTTGTTGAAGGAGAAAGTCTGAGAATGAATAGAAGAAACAATGTGAGGGGAGGAGGACAAGTAAACACCACGTTGACTCCTTTGATTTGTGTCCCTTTACTGTGGTAGTGTATACTATAGTAGGCCTACAGTGCATTTTAGGCTGTATAAGGACAATAAACAAGTTGTATGGCCCTGAAAATTGTGCTTTTTATTTGGTACAGTAACAGTACTGATTGCTCATTAGATTTTGACTGGTTGCAGGTTTATATCAACAAAGAACAAGAGTGAGTTGTGAGTAGTGAGATGCAGGGTACAGTACTATAAGGGTAAGAAGGAGAAAGAACCAACACAAATTATAGCAAAGCAAAGTAGTAATTTCCGATACATTTGTATAGCTACTATGAGAGAACATGTTTTCATTCATCAAAAGACAATGATAGATAAATATGAAATTTGTTTTGAGATTTAAAAAAATGTACTTCTCCCTGAGAACTATATGTTTTGAACAATGTGTTTTCTATTTTTTGGTGTATTGTTTACTGACTGCTTGAAAGTGTATATAATTTTGATCACTTTGTTTATGATTTGAGAGCAGTGTTTGATTTTGAGCACAGGTAAAACTGATTTGAGGCGAAAGTTTCATTTTGCAAGAGGATTCAGAGGTTTTGTAAATAGTGCTTGAAGATCAGGTTTTGTGTTTAGAGTTTAGAGAAAATGAGTGACTGTTTCAAGAATGTGTTTTAGCAATTGTAAAAAACTGTAAACTGTTAAACAAACTCCCGCACATAGGAAGAAGGCTGTTATCCTAAATGGGATTTATTTTATTGTCAAAAACGCGAAGTGGAGTTTATTTACATCCAACACCATTGTATTACAAACACTGACAACACACACACATAATGAGAAGGTGGCCTACACCTAGCGATTCTCTTGCCTTTAATTTTTCACCTTTGAATAATGTAAAACGTCGCTTTAAAGCGCTGCCGTCCTTATAATTATTATTCCCGCGGTAAATTACTTTCAGCACCCACAGCTGTCGTAGAAGTGTATAGGGCCTGTAAGTGTATAGGGCCCGCCCATTTATTTTCGGGGGCGGAGAAGGTCGGAGAAGGATGCAGAAGTATATTTCACGCTTAAGGCCGACCATTCTCTGGCCATTTTGTGGGGCAAGAGCAGAGCTGGAGAGAGGAGCATCAAGGAATTCATTGGGCAATTTATTCATCTTTGCCGTGCGTCATTGAGATAGAGAGTGTTTGCTATATGTGTCATTCATGTCCGTTCATGCCATTGTATATAGTATCTGTCATTTACATTTATCATTTCATCTGTATCATCTGCAGTTCAACCAGTTACCTTTGTTACGGAGAAGTGGAATGTTCACAGTACCGGTGTTAAAGGAACACATCCGCATTTCATTCATAGTCGTGACATTCATCTTGCAGGGCTCTCGAGTGTCAAGCATTGAGCATGACGGTCACTCATTTCGGTGTTTTGTCATGCACTGCACACATGTGCCACACATCATATTTCTCAGCCCTTTCTTTGTTCCAGCACACTATGTTCTCACAACTCCCCCTTCAAGATTTGAACTGGTGTTGTCTCACACAATCACACAGACACCCACACACACACACAAACACACACACACACTCTCACACACACACACAAACACACACAAACACACACACACACACACACACACACAAACCGAACACACAAACGCACAGCAAGTCCAACTGATTTTGGGGTAAGGGTCTGGCATACCTGGCTTAAAGTCCAGCCCAGAACCTGCTTTATGTCAGATTATTATGGTGCACTTACATAGGTAATAATGCTTTGTGACTCCTATCAAATGACGACAGGAGTAGTTGTCATTAGAGGACTTGTAAGACTGTATAGTCTTTGAGAAATGGTCTCATAGACAATGTATAACATTTAACTATTAATAGAATTTCAACACAAACACACTTTCCTTGGAGCAATCAAACTTTTTTTCTGTCTTCATCAAAAGATAAACACCACAGCCATGGCCAAGGTACCATATTATTATTCTCTCTTTTGAAATTACTTTTAACAACCTGAAGACTCAGTTAGCTCAGAAAAGTTGAACTTTTATGAAACATATTGCCTTTAAAAAGCATTTATGTGTATGAAAACTTAACTTAAATGCTTGAAGGGCTGGACTTGTTATTTTAAGTTTAATACAATAAAAATCAAATTGATTTACCTTAAAATCGTTGGTAATATCAATTACTTTGCCCAATTATTCAAAAATTCAATGCACTATATTCCAAATTGATTTAAAGGTGCACTATGTAGTTTTGGGCTCTCTTTCTGGCCGACTAGTAATACTGGCATTCTGGAGAACATAATATGTAGCAATATACTGGTTCAATTTGATATAGTCCAGATTTTCATGTTTGAGTAGTTACACAACTGACTTCCCTAATGCCGCACACATACCACACAACAGAATACGTGACCATCATACAATTTGAATTTAGTTAACCTCACAAAACTGGTTTAGATTCAGGTTACAAGGTGTTTTCCGAGAAACTGTTTCTGGTTTCTGGCCAAGTTCCTCAAACATGTTCCATAAAAGGAGACCTTCTTGCCTCTATCGTTCATTGCATTCCCATTCTGCTTTAAGGAACCCCCGGAGAGCTTTTTCAGGTAAATCTACTTGGCTTTAATTTGAATTCTGATACATGTACAGTTGTACTTTTGTAATGAATACATACAATATAAAGTACGTCCTATCAGATAATGGCAGGAGTAGTTGTCATTAGCAGACGTATAGGACTTTATAGCTGATACTCGCTGTTTGAGAAATGCTGTCATAAACAATGCATTACATTTAACCAGTGAGTAGAATTTCATCATACAAACACTTTTCTTGTTGGAGCAAACAAACTTTGTTTCTGTCGTCATAGTCAAAAAATTAACACCATGGCCGGTTCAGAGAAAGGATTTGCAACCCCAGTTGGAAGTAATCAGGTAAGATTGCCATTAACGGTCTCACCTTTTTTTTTTAATGAATCTTAACAACCCGAAAACATACTGTGTGTGTTATGCAAAATAGGGCAAAATTAACGGCTGATAGGTTCTTCTTTCTTAGTTCACAGTTTTTTACCTTAATATTATGACCTCTGACACCACACTACATATTTAGTTTGAAAAAGCCATTTTAAATGGGGACACAATAGTTGTAAGTATGTTTTTAGTAAATTGCTTTTTTTTTTACTACAACCCTCAACCTAACCCTGAACTTATTATTAAGCATATTCTGGAATTTAATTTGCTAACATAATAATTAGGTTGTAGTAATGATGAATTAATTAAGTATGAAGTGAAGTATGTCTAAGACCACAGAATAGAGAAGATGATAAAATCATTTTTAATTAAATAAGTTGAACTTTGTGTTCATGTCTCCCTGTTTCCGTGTCTCAAGGTCTTAGTTGGAAAATGGAAGAATGAACTGGGTTCTGTCATGATCATTGACCGGCCCTTCAACGACATGTCATTCACGGGCACTTATGAAACAAAGGTCGGAGCAGACATAATAAAGAATGTGCCTTTATTTGGAGTCATGAACCCCAAGAACACAGAGATTCCTACCTTCACGTTCGGCATATCATGGGATTTGATAGGTCATGGTATGTAGTCAAACTGATATTCACCTCTGTCTCAGATAGCCAACTTATCTAACTCTGTCTATGTATCCATCCATCAACCATTCATCCATCCGTCTCTCTATCTGTGTACCTGTCCAGGATCCTGCAGTGCCTTTGTTGGTCAGTATTTCAACACGAAGGAGGGTGAGGAACTCTGTACCAAGTGGCTCTTAAGGGAAGCTGTGCCCAAAGTAGGGGACGATTGGGAAGCCACTTTGTAAGACTCATGCTCTTTTCTAAGCCTTTAGCTATAGTTAAATATATTTTTGTCTTTGGCTTTTCCATAATTTCCCGAAGCATTATTAACATTAAAAAAATTCAACCTTAAACTTTGTGTTTTGCAGGACTGGAAAAGATATCTTCAAAAGAGTCTAAATTGTATCTTAAGATGGACAGAGCAAAAAAAATTGAAATCTATTTTCCTTAGGCCAACTTCATGGAGCAGTGAGCAGCCAACTGAAAACATTTTTGATTGGTGGTGGGAATTTAATCAAGATGAGAAGTTGAGTGAATATTGGAGGCTGACGTGATTTGATTTTCAGAAATGTTGATACCTGCACAATCATTCTCTGAGATGTGAGGGATAGATCAGAGAAAAAGCAATAGCAATCAGTCAATCAATCAATATCTCTGTATTACAGTAATCAATATCATCTGTTGCTGTCCCTGCCTTGAATTCTTTCAGACTTTTCCAATCTAAATAAAGCACATTGTTCAAAACATACTCAAGCACCAGTCTTTTTTTGCTGAGTTTTCTTTCCTGAGTTGTAAACCGTTTGTAATTTAGTTACTTTGAGTAATTTTGTTTATCAGTAAGTCTCTCTCATCAATAAGCATTTTCAGACTTTTCTAATCTAAATTAAGTCTTTTGAGTGAAATATGCTTTAGCAACAGTCATATTATGCAACTTGTTTCTGCCTTGTTACACTTCTTGACTAAATAAGTAAAATAAAGTAAAAAGAGCTTCAGTAAACCAATATCACAACCACGAGCCAGCATGCTAGAAACACCTTGCAAATGTTGTAGTCAGTAACTAGTAGCTATAACATTAATGGGCAGGGTTCTTGACTTCAAATACTGTGTTACATGTATTGTATCATCTAATTTGAAATCCCATTTTTGTAAAAAAAAAAAAAATCAACACACTTGGAATTACTGCATATCCATGCATTCATTGGAAAATAATGCACACCCCTTAGAATATCTGTTCATCAATCAGAATAGAGAGCTCAAGAATCAGTTTAACCTAAAAACAATATTTGTGAGTAAAACATTCCTGGCACATCTCTGTTCCACACCCAAGTGGTTTCGTCAGATTCCCACGGTAGTTGTGCCGTCGAGTGGTCTTCAGTGTCTTCCCATTTCTCTCTGTGACTCTGGGTCAGAAATGTCACCACTCTCCCTAGTCCTGAGAGTGAGGTGTTTTTTCCCACACTGAAAAAAAGGAAGAAGAGGGGTTGTTGAATTTTTATTTTCTATTAAGTAGTTAGTCCATCTTCTCTTAAAGTAGGCTACACACGTTCTGCATTCTGACAAAGCAGCCTCTGCATGGGTTGTACCATGCGAGGAAGTTCTCCCCTCCCAAATACAGTTGGTTGGGTCCATAGCCCGTCTTTTCTAAAAAAGTTTTCTCAGATAGGCTACCGATCGCTGGGCCGGCCCTAACGCAACGATACGAGTCAGGGAGGATGGATGGGAGGTAAAGGCCAGGAGTGGCTGAAAAAGCCAGGTTGAAAAAAAGAAAGACTTTGGAGGAGGATGCTGCCAAATGTGCCAAGCTTACCAATTTATTTTCAAGAGGACAAGTGGCAACTGGTAAAGAGAGACATAGGCCTAATGATAAGCAACGTAACTATTATTTATACCCAATATATGGCGATCCATGGACTTCGCAAATATTATGCAAAAATTGATAACAAAACTCAAACTTCTGTGTACGCAGTAAAATTACTCTGAAAATGATGAGCCCGAAATGTGCAATGAGGAGGCCATGACTACACGTACAGGTAGAGAGGATAACAGAGTAAACCATATTAATTCAAGTTATATAATGTAAGAAAGAGCAGTATATGACAGTATTTGATGAAAGAAAAGAATGCCAGGTGAGATTTTAGATGATGAAGTAGCCTCATCTGATGCTGCCTTTGATACTGCCTTTGAATGTCCATAATGTTGTTCTGGGCACTGTGGCAGGTAGCATGGATAGGTGGTTTTCAGCAAATGCAAAACTTGCCTCATTTCGCTTGTGTTGACCCTAAAAACTTTCCTGAAATAAAGATAAATGGGCTCCCTAACTCAGCACTCCAGGAAATCAGCAAATGTCTGCTTACCAGACACGTCCACAGATTGACCCCTAGTGGTGCCCAAGCACCTGCCCTTTTGCCCTGTATGAGAAAAGTGCCCCTTCTGCTGGAGCCCAAATGTTTTTTCATTAATCAATATTTCAGAATCAGAATGTACTCTCTCTGTCATCAATTTGCCCAGAATGTGTTTTAATATCTGAAGGGGCATTTATTTGAGTTCTTGAGAAATTTCGCCCCGACGTGCTCTGCGGAGCTCCCAAGCCTGTGCCGGGCCCCTCCCTCCTCCTCCTCCTAGTGCTCAATCTGCTCATGCAGTGTTACATTAAGTTGGTGATAAATTAACCACAAGATTAACGCAGCTGAAAACATTACGTTGCAACTGGTCCGACGTTTCCATAAAAAATAAACAAACAAAAACGTGATTTCAAATCCTTGTCCAGCGGTTTACTGACGTTTGTCATGTTTAACGAAGAGAGAGAGGGAGAAAGATACAGGCAGACAGACATGCAGGCAGGCAGAAAATTAGAAGGCAGTTTTACTGTTTTACAAATTAGACAAGTTCACTAGTTTTGTTCAATTTAAAAGTAATTGTTGAAATGAAAGGTAGGTCTTAAGTTGTGCTACACATGACAGTCTAGTGAGGTTTTGGTATATTACAAGTGTAATGCTGCCTATGCTTCAATTCTGTCAGAAAACAGTACCAACAAATGTGTGTGTACTGTATTGTCAGCTTTGTAGAGATTATGTAAGTCACTCTTGATTATTATGCACAGCATTGATTTATCTCATTTACAAAATTTGCTGCATAATGCCAAAAAAGAGACTCCAAAAGCAGAAGGACAGGGAACTGCAGCAAGCAGCTCAGGGTAGCAGCTCCCGTTTTTATCTTGGATCAGGCCATCAACTAGTTAAACAAATGAGGGACAAAATATCCGACTGTGTTTTTTATATAGGTATTAATTATTATTATTTTTAATTTTATAAATAATTTTGGCGATGGGTGCCCTTTTTTTGGTTTTAGCATCTGCCCCCCCAAATGTCTGCTTACTTGCCTGCTGCTTACGTTAGATGACAGAGCTACTGTAAGCACATTACAAACTGAGCTGTATAGCCTGGCATACCAGTGGGAGAGACTAAAAAAGTCCACTCTTGAAGGTGATACAGGGCATGTAGTGAAGTGGCACAGGAAGGTCAGGAGGATAGTGGCAGACTACCATATATGGAAGAACCAGAGATGGAACTTGAAAGCAGGACCTGTTCCTCCTGCAAAACTGTGCCATTTGTGTCCACTTAATACTCACACTGTACAACCTCCTCACAGATGCTTATCATGTCATTGGGTTAGCTTTGGACAAAGTTTCTGTTGACTTTGTCCATCACACAGATTGCATGTGAGAGAAGCTTAACATTTGTGAAGAATAGGCTACAAAGTTAATTGAGTTAGGACAACTTTGAGGCTTTCATGTTAATGTGCACAGATAAGGAAATCCTCATGTCTATAAGCAACGACACAGTTAAATGGTTTATTTATTTATTTCTGCTTTTGTTAATTTATCAACCTATCCTTGTGGAATACTGAAATATTTTTGTTAACTTCTTAGCTTAAGTGGATTATTATTTAACCTTAACATTTTTTGTTGAACCATGGTATTCATAAAAAAAAAAAATACAGGATAGTAAGAGCTGAACTACTGCTTCATTTATCCAATTTCCACAAGTGGTTCCAAAAAGTGGGCCGGTCTTGGGCCTGAAATTCCCGGGCTTAAAAGTGACCCCACTCTGGCCCTGCCTGTACCCAATTGAACCAGTATGCACAACGCGTCTCTCTCGCAAAGAGAGCCAACAGCTGCAGTCACTTTTAAAAATGACTTTACTCCTTCCACGGTAACCCAACGAAAACCAAAAAAGTTACCAACTTACACATTTTTCAGCATGAGTCTCCATTGAGCAAATGCCTTTTGCTGCACTGGCAGTTTTCGCCATCAGCATTATAGGCCAATATCGCAATCTATCTAATCTAATTACAGCTTCACAACCACTATTCCCCAATGAGTGGATGAAAAAGTTGCCTTACCAAATTTCGGAAAAAATCCCGGACTAGCCCCCACATGTAACGATCACGGCTCAATGAACCAAACATAAAAGGGAGGCCACGCAGAATTTATAACAATGATATAATATAAGTTATTTATTAAAGGTGTTAAGAAGATCCTCACTTTCCCTGTTCACTCACACTCACGGCCACGCCCCTTTCCCAGCCTGTTAATTTCCCCACCTGGTTTCACTTAGGTCCAATCAGCCATGATCACCTGCCACCCTGCCACCACCTTCAAAAGCTACACCTGTGTTCACAGCCCCTTCCTTTCACACAGACATGAACTTTAAATGCTTCACATGTGCTCCTTTGTGTGCGTTGCTGAACCATTTTGTGTGCGTTACTGAACCATTTTGTGTGCGTTACTGAACCAAATAAGTTTGTTTGATTACGTATTGCCTATGTAGGCTAAGACGATGTATGTGCAGTTATAATTGTTTGGCACACTATGATATGTCTTATATTGTATTACTTGAGCACACGTTGTATGCTGTGGTATCCTGTACAATGTATTTGTTGGCACTGATTTGTACATCATTTCTCCTCCTCCTAGAAACCACACACCGTCCCTCCACACACCTTCCTACCTTCCTTCCTCACACACCTTCCTAGCTTCCTACCACACACACACACACACACACCCATCCTACAGTCCTAAATAAAGAACCTTGAACTCCGACTGGACTAGTGTCTTACCAACCACCCCCATTGGTATCAAACCAGCCACCCCGAACCTCCTCCTGCACCTCCTTTTCAAAAGGTTACAGTTATGTATTTATCTACTAATTATAGCAAATGTGGTGAAGGTCAGTGTTGTGAAGAGAAACAAAAGATGTAATGTAAAGTCCGTTAAATGGTAATCCAAAACAAACGACAACGATCTATCCAACGCCTATCCAACAAGTTTCCCAAAATACAATTCCTATCCAAACACCTACGATAACCAAAGACCAACGACCAATCCAAAGCTCAAATTCAATGTTCTCTCGATTGCCATCTGCTCAGGGCTTTTGTAGCCCATTCAATCATAAGGTACACCTGTTCCCAATCACCTGCTTGAGAGATAGAGACAGAACAGACATGCAAATGTCATGGGGCGGGGCCTAGACCCGCCAGGGTCATAACAATTGTCATGAATCACTCATTGCATTTATCTACCTCATATCTCAATTCATGGAATGTAACTTACATATTTTCACGTAAATCTGTTTAGAAAAATAAAAAATACATAGCATAAGTGTCCTTTACAAGACCTACACAGCAAAGTTCGAACAAGGTTTCTATGTTAAGCGGTTCGAGCTGAATTAAGAGCAGAAGTTTGATACAAAGAAGAAGAAGAAGAAGAAGAAGAAGAAGAAGCCTCTTATTTGGTAGTAGAAAGCCCATAGATGAGGCATATACAGCCGCGGAAAAAATTAAGAGACCACTTCAAAATTATCAGTTTCTCTGGTTTTACTATTTATTGGTATGTGTTAAAGTAAAATGTACATTTTAGTTTTATTCTATAACCTACTGGCAACATTCCTACCAAATTTCAAATAAAAATATTGTCATTTAGATCATTTATTTGCAGAAAAATGACAATTGGTCAAAATAGCAGAAAAGATGCAGTGTCTTCAGATCTCGAATAATGCAAAGAAAACAAGCTCATATTCATTTTTAAACTACACAATACTAATGCTTTAACTTAGGAAGAGTTCAGAAATCAATATTTGGTGGAATAACCTTGATTTAAAATCACAACTTTCATGTGTCTTGGCATGCTCTCCACCAGTCTTTCACATTGCCGTTGGGTGACTTTATGCTACTCCTGGCGCAAGAATTCAAGCAGCTCGGCTTCTTTTCATGGCTTGTGACCATCCATCTTCCTCTTGATCACATTTCAGAGTTTTTTTAATTGGATTCAGGTCTCGAAATTGGGCTGGCCATGACAGGGTCCTGATCTGGTGATACTCCATCCACACCTTTACTGGCCTGGCTGTGTGGCATGGAGCATTGCCCTGCTGGAAAAAGCACTCCTCAGAGTTGGGGAACATTGTCAGAGCAAAAGGAAGCAAGTTTTTCTTCCGGGACAACGTTGTACTTTGCCTGGCTGAGGTTTGTAAAAGACCATAAGGATTGAACCAAAGCCGACTGGAGGGTCTCCTAGTTCGTCTTCTCTGATGAGTCCAATTTCACAGTAGGTGCAAGACTCTGTGGCTTGTAGGCCTCTCCAGGTCTCCGTCTAACCATCAGACGACCATGTGTTGGGCAAAGCTGAAAATTGGACTCATCAGAAATTTTGTTACACAAACACATTGGATGAAACCAGTATTGGTAACAATGGTGGAATATTGTTCTAGGCTAAATCTAAATTAAATTCTCAATTTTGCTTAGACTATTCCCTTTATTTTAGTGTTAATTGAAACAAAGCATTGAAACAAAGGGCTTAAGAAGACCACATGAAATGGGCAACAGGTGATCTCCCTGATTACCTGACATGGGTTTATCTCAATCTGTTTGGCTTTGGCTTGGGACCTGTGCTGTTTCCTGGTTGACCGGGGTTCCCTGGGCCAAATCTCAGGGGCTTGAGGGTTCTGGCGGCATCTCTTGGCTGGTCGAGACATGACAGAGCAGCACAACTGAACTCTGAAGGCTGGGTTAGGAGGGTTGGAGGCATCTGCCTTAGGCAGATTCCTCCCATTTGCAACCTCCATTCAGGAAACTGTGGTTGTTATTCTTAAGAAAAACACAAATAACGAACAGCAGTGTGTGGCTAAAGAAGGTCAAAGCTCTTTTGAACTCTCAGGCAGTAATTAGCGAAGGCCAGTAATTAGCGAAGGCCAGTTAGCCCGCCACGTAAACAGAGCCGAGAAGGACAAACACATCCGCTGGTCAGCATCAGAATGAGGCTGAACACACGATGAGAAAGTGGAGGCCATATGGCCAGTGGAATCTCAAGCTGTTGTCATATTGAGATAGATATGTTTGTTTGAACATAGCATGGCAGAGCAGAGCGTATCATAGTATCCTATTGAGACAGTTCTGTATGTTTGGCCATAGCATGGCAGAGCAGAGCGTATCATAGTATCCTATTGAGATAGTTCTGTATGTTTGAACATAGCATGGCAGAGCAGAGCGTATCATAGTGTCCTATTGAGATAGTACTGTATGATTTAACATAGCATGGCAGAGCAGAGCGTAGCATAGTGTGGTAGTTTTGTATGGTACAATATAGTATAACATAGTGTTGTATAGCATAGCATAGTGTTGTGTAGTTTAAGTGGTTTGAAAAGCATGTAAGCTAGTTCCACTTGAATCATTCCACTTTGGCAGACACAATTCAAGAGCTTTCTAAAGACCAGTAGGCCAGAAGAAGAGCTTTATTAATCATGCCAATACCATTTTACACACACACACACACACACACACACACACACACACACACACACACACACACACACAGACACACACACACACACACACACACACACACACACACACACACACACACACACACACACAGACAGACACACACACACACACACACACACACACACACACACACACACACACACACACACCTCCCCAGAGCACTCTCTCTGGGTCAGCACCTGAATGAATAGGTAAACATAATGGAAGAGAGGCAGGTAGAGGTAGCAGGTGTTTATACCCCCCCCCCCACACACACACACACACACACACACACACACTGACTCCTCTCCTGCTGGGCTCTGCGTCTGTGGATTCCCCTGTATAAAAGAGCAGATGCCGCCGCACTCCACCACATCACTACCATTCCCTCCCCTCTGCACCCGCACGCCCACCTCAGACTCCCACACGTCAGGGCGGGGTGAGGTCAGCTAGCTCCCTCCCTAAACGGAGGGGTTGACACTTCACCATCCCCCCTTCAGTACTGAGTCACACTGACTCCCTGAGGTGTAACTGTGGGAATTTCCTGAACTATGGTGATGATGAGGTCAAGCTCAATGGTTTGGACATGAAACAGAAGCAGGCAATCATCTGGCTGTGTAATCAGCATCTTGCTCTAGGCAGAAAATCAAAGAAGCTCAAAAATCCTGAAAAACTGCTACGGTCAATATCTCAGTAATGCATACAGGCTGGCTTGTTCTTGGGCTGTGCACTCTGCTTACCCCCCCCCCACACACACACACACACACTCAAACTCTCTTAAGGCCTCTGAGCCCCACCAACCCCATTACAGGAGACTCTTGACAAAAAAACAGAACTTCTCCATGAAGTGAAACCATTCAAATTCGCTCCAGCTCATCTCCAAAGTCAGCCTCCTCTGCTGCCCGATCCACCCTGTTTCACTCCACCCACCCCATTATTCATGGGTTCAGCCTGACCCCCCACCCCCTGACCCCACCCCCTCACCCCACCCTCTCTACCTCCACTCTGTGCCATGGCTGATGGGCAATGCCAGCAAGAGGCCTGCACACCGCAGCTCCCTGCTCAGTGAAGCAGCAGCCTTTCACTACTGGGTGGAAAGGATTCAGTGACACACACACACACAGACACACAGACAGACAGACACACACACACACACACACACACACACTGTGTTAAGTGAACCTGGGGGCCCCGATTTCAAAGGGCAACGAACACTTCGAGCGAGCTTCACGCAGCAGTGACTGCACAGAGAGAAAAGGTGGAGATGCCCCTGTTTGCTCGTTTCATTGACACGAAGCAGGGAGCAATTAGGCATAAATGGGTTGGGTCAATGGTGGATGTGCCATTCTTTTTTTAAAGTTAATTCTTTTTCAGCCAATCACAATGAATGTGGTTTACATTCATTCATTTCAGCCAATCACAATGAATGTTGTTTACATTCATTCATTTCAGCAAGGCACGATGAATGTTGTTAACTTCACACGGAGCTCAGTAATTGTTCTACAATTGTAGCAGACGTTTTTCCGGTCACGAACAGCAGACGGATGTTCCTGGGCAGGAGGTCTGCCACGACGTGAAGTCATCTCGAAGTTTCATGGAAGATCGATAGCTTTGAAGGAACTCATTCATACATGGTGGCATACATGGTGTCACCTCAGAGCATCTGCATTAGGATCTTATAACACATTCATAACCTCAGAGCATCTGCATTAGGATCTTATAACACATTCATAACCTCAGAGCATCTGCATTAGGATCTTATAACACATTCATAACCTCAGAGCATCTGCATTAGGATCTTATAACACATTCATAACCTCAGAGCATCTGCATTAGGATCTTATAACACATTCATAACCTCAGAGCATCTGCATTAGGATCTTATAACACATTCATAACCTCAGAGCATCTGCATTAGGATCTTATAACACATTCATAAGCATTGAATAATGTGACGGCCCAGCTAACCCCGCCCACGGGCAGATTAGATTATTGGTTTCCTCCGTGTTTC
>NC_137921.1:68424141-68429141 GCF_963457725.1 Sprattus sprattus | reverse complement strand
AAGACCGTGCAGCATCTCCTGGGCTAGCAAGAGGCAGCAGCTCGTGTGTTTTCATGTGCTTTCCTTTGCAGCGGGGCAGGCGGGTCTATCTGTTCCATCCTCAGCTCAACAATAGCCCAAAGCCACACACACACACACACACACACACACTCACGCACGCACACACACACACACACACAACAGCCCAAAGCCACACTTACAGTATAAATCTGTGTTCCTCCCAATGAAAACAGAACAAGTCAAGGGGCAGGAACAACGTAAGAACATGAGCCGTACCTGAGTGTGTGTGTGTTTGCTCCTGTGTGTGTGTGTGTGTGTGTGTGAGTGTGTGTGTGTGCTTGTGTGTATGGAGGGGGTTACACTACCACTTCTCCTGTGCATCATCATTATGTCTCACACCTTTCGCCCACTGCAAGCAGGTCAAACGTGTCAAATTATGAAGTTTGTGTGTGTGTGTGTGTGTGTGTGTGTGTGTGTGTGTGTGTGTGTGTGTGTGTGTGTGAGTGTGTGTGTGTGTGTCTGTGTGGGTTTGTATGTGTGTGTGTGTGTGTGTGTGGGTGTGTTTGTGTGTGTGTGTGTGCGTGTGTGTGCGCGTGTGCGTGTGTGTATGGGTGTGTGTATGTGTGTGTGTGCGTGTGTGTGGGTGCGTGTGTGTGTGTGTGCGCGCGTGCGCGTGTGTGTGTGGGTGTGTGTGTGTGCGCGCGTGCGCGTGTGGGTGTGTGTGTGTGTGTAGCAGCAGTGGGTAGCTGCAGAGCTATGGCGTTCCGACTGGGGGGGTCAAGCCTCCACCTCACTGCTTCCCTTCTCCGATGGAATTCTCACACTGCTGACTGAGACCCACGTCTACTGCAGCTGAATGTGTCAGTGTGTGTGTGTGTGTGTGTGTGTGTGTGTGTGTGTGTGTGTGTGTGTGTGTGTGTGTGTGTGTGTGTGTGTGTGTGTGTGTGTGTGTGTGCGTGTGTGTGTGTGTGTCTGTGTGGGTGTGTGTGTGTGTGTGTGTGTGTGTGTGTCTGTGTGTGTGTGTGTGTGTGTGTGTGTGTGTGTAACAAAGCTGGCTCTTGGCCTTGTTACAAGAACTGAAAGTACACCAATTTACCAAAAACACAAAATTCAAATTTACACAATTTCTAATTTCCAAATTAACACAACGGTCCAATTTCCAATTATCCAAAGTTTCAAATACACAAAGTTCCAACTTCCAATTCAAATTTAAAGTTGTCACAAAGAGCCAATGCATGCAATCAAAGTCTGCTCTCGCAGTACATGCAGTCAACAGGTTGCTGTCTGCCCTCTTTCTCTCATGCTCCCGACACCCCCCGAATGCAGGAATTGCCGGTTTCTTTATAGGTCAGGGACACGCCCCCCCAGGTGGTTGATCACTGGCACCTGGAAGGAGAGACAATGAACCACAGCCTGCACACACAATCACACACACACACACACACACACACACACACACACACAGCCTGCACACACAATCAACCAATTTACACACAACCATACCAACAAAATAGGCAGAGCAGATGAACCCAAAGGGGTTCGTCACAGTGTGTCAGATGAATTTTTCATTGGCCTCTTAGTGGGAGCTAGATATGCGCGGATGGGCTATTATTTCATCCGCAACCGCATCACAAAACGCATGATCCGTCCGCTATCCATCCGCACCAATTTTTTTGACCAATTTTCAAAACCGCACCCGCCCGCCATCCGCCTGTTGTTTTTAGGTATAGGTGCTGTGACGCTAGGCTAGAAAGTTCTTGCCTGTTCTTGAAAGGAGACTGATCCAATGCCGCAAAGATATTTAAAGGATAAAGCCCCTAGTATGAAAGCCTATTGGCTATGTTGTAGCCTATCCTCAGAATATTATCAGTGAAGTGACGTCTGTCTCCGATCGATGCACAGGGAGAAACTTTAAAATAGCCAAGCACATCGGCAAACCTGACCTTACCATAGGCTAGTAGGCCTACACTTTTTTATCATTGTAATAAAACGCAATTTTGTACACCATTTTAATATGGTAATATAGCCTACTGTTTTTAGTTTAGAAGGAAACGCCGAGTCTATTAATTCCGAAATTTCACCGCATTGTAGGCTTTATACTGTAACAACCCCAACACTTGCCTGCTTGCCTGGCAAATCAAAGATTTCCGACTATTTGTCTTACCTTCTTTCTTAGCTGGTGATGTTAATGAGCTAGAAGTTTAACTTGTTCATCTCGCACTGCCAATGCCCAATGTCACTTCTGAGTCAAATCACTCCATCATCTCTTTGAAATTCCTTATTCCACGAGTGGTAGGCTACAATGACTGGCTGTTTTAAAATATAACTAATAGCCTAACGAAACAAAATAACCCAGGCAGTTTCATCTACGACACGTTAAGGCTTCTTCCAATACTGACAGCTGACTCATAGCTTGCAGGTTTGCGGCGTTGCAAAGAGACGCGACATGATAGGGATCATCACTTAATTTAAACTTTTTTGCTTCCTTTGTTTGCTTTGTATGCATGCACGGAAAAAGGCCAATTTACTGCCTGATGAAAATGTGATTATTTCAAAATGTGCTTGGATGTAGGTAACGACATTTAACAATGTGTATATAATTTGAATTTCGTTGGGTAAACCGCCACCCGCCCGAATTTAATTAAAATAGTATTTTTTGTCACGTCATCCGCCCGATCCGCGGTTTAACCGCGGAGTCCGCGGGTGCAACCGCCAACCGCGCATCTCTAGTGGGAGCCTACAAGGCCTCCGTCTTGGCCGGGTAGGGCCTGGGTTCCAGTCATATGTTGCCGCCATGGTGATGGTTGTGGTGGCGGGGGTTAGTATTTAAGAGGGGGGGGGGGGGGGGGTCTCTATCCTTTATTGATGCAGGCGCTTGAATGGATCACTGGCTTGATCTGCCCAAGGTCTCAGAGTCACAGGCACACAAACATGAATATTAGAGGCTGCAAAGGACATGAACCTCATATACAAATAAGTACAGGGAGAAATGTGTGTGTGTGTGTGTGTGTGTGTGTGTGTGTGTGTGTGTGTGTGTGTGTGTGAGAAAGAGGGAATTGGTGAGTGTGTTTGCATGTGTTTTAGTGTGTGACAGAAGAACAGAGAGAGGAAGAGAGAGGGAAAAATGGAAATCCATAGAGGGTGGAGGCTCCCTGAAACTGTCCAAAGTTGCCCACTGCTTGACTGCCCTCACTGCTTTACTGCAAAGTTCACTGCTTTACTGCATAGCTAGTCTCCGTGGAGATGAAGCCACTCATGCAGCCCCTCAGAGTTCTCACATCTCACCCTGCCTCTCTTTCATTCTCCCTCTCTCCCTCTCTCTCTCTATATCTCCCTCTCTCCTTCCGTCTATCTCTCTATATCTCCCTCTTTCACTCCGTCTCTCTATATCGCCCTGTCTCCTTCCGTCTCTCTCTCTATATCTCCCTCTCTCCCTCCGTCTCTTTCTCTCTATATCCCTCTCTCCTTCCGTCTCTTTCTCTATATCTCCCTCTCTCCCTCCGTCTCTCTCTCTATATATCCCTCTCTCCCTCCGTCTCTCTCTCTATATCTCCCTCTCTCGCTCCGTCTCTCTCTCTATATCTCCCTCTCTCCCTCCGTCTCTCTCTCTATATATCCCTCTCTCCCTCCGTCTCTCTCTCTATATCTCCCTCTCTCGCTCCGTCTCTCTCTCTATATATCCCTCTCTCCTTCCGTCTCTCTCTCTATACCTCCCTCTCTCCCTCCGTCTCTTTCTCTCTATATCCCTCTCTCCTTCCGTCTCTTTCTCTATATCTCCCTCTCTCCCTCCGTCTCTCTCTCTATATATCCCTCTCTCCCTCCGTCTCTCTCTCTATATCTCCCTCTCTCGCTCCGTCTCTCTCTCTATATATCCCTCTCTCCTTCCGTCTCTTTCTCTATATCTCCCTCTCTCCCTCCGTCTCTCTCTCTATATCTCCCTCTCTCGCTCCGTCTCTCTCTCTATATCTCCCTCTCTCCCTCCGTCTCTCTCTCTATATATCCCTCTCTCCCTCCGTCTCTCTCTCTATATCTCCCTCTCTCGCTCCGTCTCTCTCTCTATACCTCCCTCTCTCCCTCCGTCTCTCTCTCTATATCTCCCTCTCTCGCTCCGTCTCTCTCTCTATATCTCCCTCTCTCCCTCCGTCTCTCTCTCTATATCTCCCTCTCTCGCTCCGTCTCTCTCTATATCTCCCTCTCTCCCTTCGTCTCTCCTTCTATATCTCCCTCTCTCCCTCCATCTCTTTCTCTCTATATCTCCCTCTCTCCCTCCGTCTCTCTCTCTATATCTCCCTCTCTCGCTCCGTCTCTCTCTATATCTCCCTCTCTCCCTTCGTCTCTCCTTCTATATCTCCCTCTCTCCCTCCATCTCTTTCTCTCTATACCTCCCTCTCTCCCTCCGTCTCTTTCTCTCTATATCCCTCTCTCCTTCCGTCTCTTTCTCTATATCTCCCTCTCTCCCTCCGTCTCTTTCTCTCTATATCCCTCTCTCCTTCCGTCTCTTTCTCTATATCTCCCTCTCTCCCTCCGTCTCTTTCTCTCTATATCCCTCTCTCCTTCCGTCTCTCTCTCTATACCTCCCTCTCTCCCTCCGTCTCTTTCACTCTCCCTCTCTCCTTCCGTCTCTCTCTCTATACCTCCCTCTCTCCCTCCGTCTCTTTCTCTCTATATCCCTCTCTCCTTCCGTCTCTTTCTCTATATCTCCCTCTCTCCCTCCGTCTCTTTCTCTCTATATCCCTCTCTCCTTCCGTCTCTTTCTCTATATCTCCCTCTCTCGCTCCGTCTCTCTCTCTGTATCTCCCTCTCTCCCTTCGTCTCTCCTTCTATATCTCCCTCTCTCCCTCCATCTCTCTCTCTATATCTCCCTCTCTCGCTCCGTCTCTCTCTCTATATCTCCCTCTCTCCCTCCGTCTCTCTCTCTATATATCCCTCTCTCCCTCCGTCTCTCTCTCTATATCTCCCTCTCTCGCTCCGTCTCTCTCTCTATATCTCCCTCTCTCCCT
>NC_137921.1:68414141-68421641 GCF_963457725.1 Sprattus sprattus | reverse complement strand
TGTTATATCACAAATACAGGAACTAGCAGCCATCAAAAAGAAAGTGCCGGGTACACAGAAGTAAGCAGCCAAGCATCAGTGTGTGTTTGGGGGCCTGTGCCCGGTGTGTGTGTGTGTGTGTGTGTGTGTGTGTGTGTGTGTGAAGGTTGGGAGTAGGGCTGGATGTGAGGGAGAGGTGTGACCCACAGCTCAGGTGTCTTGGGTGGGCAGGAGTGGAGAGAGAGACAGGCCGCAATTACGAGTCACACACACAGATACAGATGAGGTGTGGGAATGCATGCAATTAAATGTGTGTCTTACAAGTCAGGGTTGAGTGTTGTGTTTCCATTTTGTGTATGCTCAAGTGTTTGTGCATGTGTGTGTGTGTGTGTGTGTGAATGTTAGGGTGACCATATTTGAGTTTGAGAAAAAGAGGACACTTCGTTGTGGTGGTAGTGTATAGCATACAGATGACCCCACCCCCTCCCCCCACAACGATGTTTTGACATCTTTTTTCACATACAGAGGACCCCGCCCCCTACCCCTGCAACAAGGTTTTGCCATCTTTTCCACATGCAGATGTCATGTGCTGTTGTAAACAATGCAGCTAGTCATTAGTTGCATTGTTTACAACAGCACATGACACCTGTGTAATGTGCTGTTGTAATCAATGCAACTAGTCACTGCCGGGGGGGGGGGAGGCCGAGGTCATATGTCATACACTACCACACCCCTTGGTGTGTCCTCTTTTTCTCAAACTCAAATATGGTCACCCTACCTAAATCCCATCAGTGTTTTAGGTGTTGTTAAGCGTTGAGTGCGGTCGAAGCTAGAATTTCCACGGAAAAGAGAAGGATTCAGGAGAGAGAGAAGCAGCTAAAGGAGGCAGTAATGGGGAGCACATCTTTGCGGAGTTGTTTACAAAAAAGCAAACCAGCAGGTGAGACAGATATATTGCATTGTGATAAATATGTAGACTAATAAGATTATTTACTGACTAATATTTGAAGCCTACTAATGGCAATTTATTATATAAGGATGTGGAGCAACCACAAGCCTCCAGTCCACAGACCAATGTGGACCAGGAGACACATAGGACAGGACTTAAGTGCTGATCACCAAATATGAGATGAAAGCACCATGCTAGAAAGTACTGGGATAAAGAGCCACAAGCTCAATTATTGTAATCTTTAAAAAAAAAAAAAAAGTATAGGCTATTTTAGAGGTATATAGGCCTTTCAAATATCCTGCCTGAGCAGAACAAAAATAACATTCCACTGCTTCTAGTGGGCCTTATAATAGTTATGATAATGGTAATAACAACAATATATATTATTGGATAGATGATGAGCTCATAAACTGCAGACAAAGACAAAGAGACAGAGCCAGACCCATTTGAGAACAGAACAGACTTGGAAAACAATTCAATTGTATTTATATAGTGCCATAACAATACACGTGTCTCAAGGCGCTTTACAGAGCCCAGAGCCAAAACCCCCTTAGTGCAAGCACAATGGCAACAGGGGCAAGAACAAACTTCCTGTTAGTTAGGAACAGTGTTGGAGGAAGTACTGAAGTTTAATACTTAAATGCCTTGAACACAATGTTAGTTGGAATGACAATAACCGTCTGTCCAGTCTATGATGAGTTTTCGCTTCTGTATTAAAGTAACACTGCAACAATTTGACACTTTTTGAGCTATAGTTTTATAGGCAACTAGTTTTGGTACCATCCTCAAATTAATTTTGATAGCATATGGTCATGTGAAGGACAGATAAACACCTGTTTTTTCCCACAAGCCTTTCAGGATATGCCTTATGTAGTTATGTATACTGGGCTGGAATACCCTGCAAAATGGAAGAAAAGCTTTCAGAGCATTGCCAGCTACACTGCCAAAAGACACCAGTTAGTGGGTTGTCAAGCTTCTATCAGTGTCAACTGGGCTGTTGGTGGTGTTTGCAAGGTTTTTGCATGCCTTTAAGGTAGTAAGCTTGCTAGTTTTGGAACAGAACTCCTTAGTGCTGCTTTAAGGGAAGTATGATAAATACAGTATTACTTTTTTTTTCTGAAAGCAAATCATTCTTTAAAAATACACCTGGAAGCAGAGGGATTTATAAATCTTAAAACTTGTCACATTGGTCTGTGTGATTTCTTTGAGTGTTGTGTCAAATGTGTGATGGCCACTAAACATAATGTCCATATTGGAACTTCTAACCCTGATGCCACCAAGAACCTAATGTTGAGAGTGCATCATGATGTCATCACTTCCCCAGATCAGTGGTCCACACACAGCTGGCTGCCCACACGTTGTAAAATAAGACAGGAGTCAAGTCCAGATGTTAAGCTCGGTGCTTTTGGTGATGTTGAGGGGTTGCCATAGGGACTCGGCAGCCACGCAGCTAGGTGTGATGCAATGGGTGGTTTCCACACGTTCCACAACGGTGAGCTTTGCTGCCCCATCTCCCTGCCATCGGATCATGGTTTGTCCCTCCCTGGACCACTGTTGATAGTTACTCACCACTGCAGGAACACACCACATAGCTCAGCTCTGTACACACACCCATTTTATTTTTTTTTATTTTAAAGATTTGTTTTTGGCCTTTTATGCCTTTAATGAATAGATTAGTGCAGAGTTGGACAGGAAATGATAGGGAGAAGAGGTGGGGAGTGGACAGGAGAAATGGCATCGGGCCGGATTGGAACCCGTGACCTCCTTGAGCTTCAAGCCTGAATTTGGTCGAGGCTACTGTGTGAGCTACAGTGCCCCTCAGCCTCCCACTCCTTCCCCCTGCATACATCCAGCATGTTGATCATGAGAACATACTGTTCCCTTATCGTCAAACGTCCCAGACCTTGACAAGCACCATTGTTGCAGGCTAATTCAATGTTTTTTGCAGCATCGGTACTGTGAGTGGTGTAACGAGCATGGCTCAATGCCCGAACACAAAGGGGAGGCCACGCAGAATTTATGATAAATAATATAATATATTTATTAATGATTACAGTTATATCCGGTATCTAATAATTATAGGTAAACGTGTGGTGAACGTCAGGGTTGTGAAGAGAAACAAAAGGTGTTGTGTAAAGTCAGTGCACTGGTAATATAAACGAACGACGACAATCCACAATCCAACGATACTCCAAACTCCAAACTCTATCCACGACCAACGAACACCAACTGAAGGGAAGACCAAAAGCTCTCCCGTCTTCAACCTGATCAGGGCTTTTGTAGCCCATCCAATCAACCATCCACCTGCTTGCAATCCTCTGCTACACCTGTTTCCAATCACCTGGTTAGAGAGACAGACAGAACAGGCATGCAATCATGGGGGGCGGGGCCTAGACCCGCCAGGGTCGTAACATTCCCCCCCTTAAGACAGAAGCCCACCTAGGTGGGACTCTGCACGATCAAAACCCCATTTACCTAAAACATTCAATTCACTTCTTCATTATTCACTCACACGCTCAGCAATCATCCAGCTCACCAGTCACACAACCTACTGCCCGTCAGCAATTCCAGGGCCTGAAAAAACAGTCTAAGAGGGACAGGGGAAGAGACAGGAGAGGAGAGATTACAGTAAGCAAGCAACTATTCCACATATCCCCCCACCCCTGGGGCGCAGGACACGCATAAGTCCATGTAAATTTGACATCTTTCTTCAACACATTGCAAGAGGTTAAAGCCTTGTATAACAAAAGGAAGCCAACGATCTTTAAATCCAAACCCATAAAGGCCCATCCAATCAATATACCAAATACAGCCCACAGGAAGAAACTGGTGACTTTTCCTTTATTCCTTTGACAGAAGAATATGAAGGTGCGTTCCAGGCCGATGCCAACTGATAACCCAGTAATCAATAATATATTTACTATGTCAAGGAGGGCTTTCTCGAAAAACAAGCTTATTCCAACAAAAAAGGACAACACGGTGAATCCCGCTAGACCCATTTCGATTTTCGGAGACTTCTTCACTGATTTTTCGCTACTTTTCGCAGTGAAAACCTCCGTGAAACTCTCCAGAAACTCTGTGACACAGTCGTCCTTTTTAGTGGCGTCTATTGCCTGAGTTGATCCTGCCAATGGTGGTGGCCCGCTTGGCCATACCCGGTGCCCAGCCACCATGTTACCCAGAATCACGTGCACTCCTGGCACAGGCAACGCCTGAAGAACACCCACAATTACTTCACCCTGCACAAGATCAGAACTCAGCACGATCTTGTGCAGGGGAACAGACATGATGTGCATTCCCATGCCCCGAATTAGAACACGTTCTCCGGTGCTAGACTGAACAGAAAATGGTAAAATGCCTTCAGCTACGAACGTCTCTGTAGCCCCAGTGTCTCGCAAAATCTTAACAGGCGTCTTTTCCGCGCTCCCTACAAGCGAAATATAGCCATCAGTAATGAATGGGGCATACCCCTCCCCGACATGCCCATCAGTGGACTCAGCGTCACACTGCCTTTGTCCAGAGGGACCAGGCATCTCACAGCCTGAACCACCTGCAGGGACAGTGATATTCACCTGCACACTCTTTTCAGTGCCGAAAGACTGACGCACCCGGGCTGCACATCCAACCCCTTTTACCGAGTCCCCTTTTTGAGAGTTCGGCCGTTTGTCATCTCTTCCCTCAAGCAGTGGGCATTCTCTCTTCCAATGACCATTTTTCAAACAATAATGACACTTTTCGACGTCTGACTCACTGCGATTTGAAAGCATTTGTCTAGTGTCATATGGACCCCTAGTGAAACGACTTGTGCCCCGTTCCTCCCACGGGGAGCTAGGCCTGCGTGGTACATATTCTTTATGTGTGCCTCTATGAGTCAAGTTAAACTCATCCGCGAGTATGGCAGCCTCCGCGGCAGTTTTGACTTTGTGTTCATTTATATACAAAGCAAGCCGTTCAGGGACAATGTCCTTGAATTGTTCTAAAACAATTAAATCACACAAACGCTCGTAAGTGTTGGCATGAACAGACGAACACCAGCGATTAAAAAATCCAGTCAACTCTCTTGCAATCTCAGAATACGTTTGTTGGTCATCTTTTCGCCCGTTCCTAAACCTCTGTCTATAAAACTCCGGTACTTGTTCGTACGCCCTTAACACTGCTTCTTTGACCCGTTGGTAGTTTTTCCGGTCGGCTACCGATAAAGCAATGAACGCATCCTGCGCTCTCCCCGGGAGAACAGTTTGTATGACCAGGGTGCGCTCAGAGTCGTTCCACCCCCTCTCATCGGCAATTCCTTCAAACAAGGAAAAGAAAATGTCCGGGTCACGGTCATTGAACCTAGGCAGAAACTTGATCATACTGGATAGGCTTTCTGCGCCACCCCCTCCCGATGACCCAGAGGCCTCTCCATTTCCCCGCAATTTTCCTTCAGCTATTAACCTAATTTTTTCGATTTCGAATACCCGCTCCTTTTCCCTCTCAGCCGCGTCTAGCTTTTTTTCAGCTTCAAACCGTTTGAGCTGAATATCCGCATCAACGCGCTTCTGTTCGATTTGCATTTCATTTTGCATTTTTAAAAGCTGCATTTGCTCCGCAAAACTTAATGCCTCTCCCTGCGAAGGACTCCCTGACTCTGAGCGTGTTGGAGTTAACGTTGCTGGCGGCTTTAAAGCAGGAGATCCTACCGCTATTATAGACATCTCAACCAACTTCTGTCTTACTTCGTCCTTTAATTCCTTTTTCCTAAGGTACTTTGACAGCATTTCATTGAAGTGGTAATGTTCTGCCACTACCCACAACTGATTTTTCGTGAGTCCCTCCAAATAACTCTCTTTCGGAGATTTGAAAAACTCCTCCATAGACTCCATTGCGATACCTATTTACCCTGCAAAATTGTACCCACCGATCTGGCCCAGATCTAACAATGCGTACTCCCCGAATATTTCTTTTTACCGGTGACTGACACGATAGTGCACAACCAGCAATTCAGCCCAGGTGTAGAACCACCCACTCCTAACCCCAAGAAAGATTAGAGCTCCCTGATCTATCTCCCAAACACAATCCTTGCTATTTCCAAACACTAGTCTTCAGTGTGTCCACCTGCAATTTAGCTGCTAAACAGCTCCAGCGCGTTCGACACGACCATGAAAAATAAAAAATACTATTTACAAGTAAGGCAACCCCAACCAACAGCGGTAAGCGCACTTCACCTGCCCAGGGATTACGTTGCTCAGTAGGTTCTAACCTACGATTACCACCCAATACCACTACACCTGTACTCAATTTACACTAGTTTGCACCGCGCGCAGTCATTACCAAACTTGATCTTCTCCTCCACGGTAACCAAACGAAAAACAACGTTTCCAATTTACAAATTTCCACGTGGGTCTCCCCAATTTCCAATACGTTTTTTTTTCCTGTGCCGGCAGTTTTTCTGCACATCAGCATTCAAGTTTAAACGCACGATCAACCTAATCACTAACAGCTTTACAACCACTATTCCCCAATGAGTGGATGAAAAGTTGTCTTACCAAATTCCGTGGAAAAATCTCGGCGAGCCCCCATGTGTAACGAGCATGGCTCAATGCCCGAACACAAAGGGGAGGCCACGCAGAATTTATGATAAATAATATAATATATTTATTAATGATTACAGTTATATCCGGTATCTAATAATTATAGGTAAACGTGTGGTGAACGTCAGGGTTGTGAAGAGAAACAAAAGGTGTTGTGTAAAGTCAGTGCACTGGTAATATAAACGAACGACGACAATCCACAATCCACAATCCAACGATACTCCAAACTCCAAACTCTATCCACGACCAACGAACACCAACTGAAGGGAAGACCAAAAGCTCTCCCGTCTTCAACCTGATCAGGGCTTTTGTAGCCCATCCAATCAACCATCCACCTGCTTGCAATCCTCTGCTACACCTGTTTCCAATCACCTGGTTAGAGAGACAGACAGAACAGGCATGCAATCATGGGGGGCGGGGCCTAGACCCGCCAGGGTCGTAACAGTGGTCATAATGTTTTGTTTACATTTGTGCATTTGGTCTATGCAGTATTCAGAAAGTAATCAGAACCAGTACGTTTTTACATTTTGTTTTGTTGCTGCCTAAAGCCAAATCATTTCAATGAATTTCCCCTTCATCAATCTTCATTCAATACCTCAAAAGGACAAAGCAAAAAAACTGAAATCACATTGACAAAAGAGTTCACATTTGCTGGGACACTTGAAATGTACCTCAGGTGCCGGTATTTCAAAACTTGTAATCCAGATCAGAATGATCCGGATAACCAAATCCCCCTGTCCTCAGCCACGGATCAACCTGATCTATCCCGGTATTTCAAAACTTTGCCGGATTGGATCAGAGTGATCCTGATACCAGCAGATTGGGATGTCCAAATCCGTCCCGCCCCCTGGATCACAGACAGGAAACAGGAAATGGAGCTAACATTTTACCAAAAAAAGAAGAAGCTATCACAACTATTGTCTTTAAATGGAAGTATAATCTTGGTCAGTGTTGATTCGTCCTAAGACTAGATGAAAGGCAATCATTACATTGAGTTAA
>NC_137921.1:68401641-68409141 GCF_963457725.1 Sprattus sprattus | reverse complement strand
ACTATTAAGTAACAACTAGTAATTCTAAAGTGAATAGTTTGTTACTACTTATAGTAATTACTTTAAATATGCAGATAACTCGTTCAGTAACATTAACAAAACACAGTGTTGAGAATATCTGACTGGGAGAAGCTTCAGTGAAGACAGTACAGAATAATGGATATTATAAAACAATTGGGTTCTAGCGCGTAATTTAGCTGTTTCTGATTGGACGAGAGACGTTCCATGCTATAGGTTATTCGTCAACATACCTACAGTTACGGGACTTTTCACAGCTAAAAATAAATCACTCCGCGATGAAACATTCGCATTGATGATAACCGTTAATTCAAAGTTTTGAAAATTCCAAACCAAGACGTTGACAATGGAACTATTTTTTTGTTGCGGAGAAACAATGGCGAAATAAACCATTTTTAATCAATAACTTCGTGTTGAAATGTTAATTTGTTGACAGTAGAATTGTTTTATAAAAGCAATATAGCACTCGTGGGAGTGAGGTAGGTAAGGGATGGCTACGGCCGAACACCAACCGTGGGATTATACCTTACCTACCCCACTCCCACTCGTGCTATATTGCTTAAATATACCTCAACGCATATACTGGTAGGGTCCTGAGGGCCACTGAATCAACACTTTTTGCCCAGTTCCAAGCGTTTGGTGTTTTGCAAGCTCAGCATGAGTGTCAGAAAGAAAGAAAGAAACCACTAGACATTTGTGAGAGAGAGAGGGAGAGAAAGAGAGCGGGGAGAGAGAGAAAGGGGGAGAGACTTTGTTGATGGAGGCAGAGGTGACTCAGCATATAGACAGACTTTGGAGGTTCTTGTTTTTTGTGAGCCCAATGAGACAACAATAGCCACGAAACTCTACCCCTTCACTGAACCCACTGGCATGTGCATGTGATAGATATGTCATGGGGGATGCCATGTCATGCCTGTCGTAGACATTAATGTGATATGACGTAACAGTGTTGTGTCACCATTATCTCTATCTGTCATGTCAGGTCTAGATCTTTCTAGATGTCACGGCAGTTTGTAATGTTTGCCAGGAGCAATGTGCAGAAGTGTAAAATAGATCGGAATAGATCAAAAATAAAAATAGATCGAAATAGATATCACACATCATCATCAGGTCTATTTGATGTGGCAGGTGTTTCCAGTATACATGTCATGCATCTGAATCCAGGACGTGTTTGCTCTGTTCTATCCAATACCTGCATAATATTCTCTGTGGTCATCTCACAAAGTCTTATGTTGACTGTGGAGTCTTGCCAGTTTTGATTTGTCAGAGAAACGGTGAGAAGAGGTTATTGGTCCCCCTAAACCTGTGATTGTATTTTGTATCTTGTTCCCAACATAATTAGTTCATAGACTTTGTTTAGACCCTATGTAGGCTGAATAGGACCCCTATATAGGCTGAATAGACCCCTATGTAGGCTGAATAGACCCCTATGTAGGCTGTGTGAAGCAGAGTGCAGGGTGTCGTAAAAGTCAAATCATATTCTCTGGTTTTTGTTGGTAAAGGGGATCAGCCCTCCATGCTGTGGCGTGATTAGACACAGGAGTCAGAGGGGTAATGACAGCGCACCTCAGAACTCTAATCACCATCTCATGGCGGAGTTCTCCATCTCTCTCTCCTCCCTCTCTCTCTCTCTCTCTCTCTCTCTCTCTCCCTGCCTCCATCTCTCTGTCTGTCTCCATCTCTCTCTCTCTCATCTCATCTCCATCTCTCTCTCTCTCTTCTCTCTCTCTCTCTCTCTTTCTCTCTCTCTCTCCCTGCCTCCATCTCTCTCCATCTCTCTCTCTCTCTCCATCTCTCTCTCTCTCTCTCCATCTCTCTCTCTCTCTCTCTCTCTCCCTGCCTCCATCTCTCTCCATCTCTCTCTCTCTCTCCATCTCTCTCTCTCTCTCTCTCCCCTCCCTCTCTCTCTCTCTCTCTCCTGCCTCCATCTCTCTCCATCTCTCTCTCTCTCTCCATCTCTCTCTCTCTCTCTCTCTCTCTCCCCTCCTCTCTCTCTCTCTCTCTCTCCCTGCCTCCATCTCTCTCCATCTCTCTCTCTCTCTCTCCATCTCTCACTCTCTCTCTCTCTCTCCCCTCCTCTCTCTCTCTCTCTCTCTCTCTCCCTGCCTCCATCTCTCTGAGGGGATGGGGAGGGGAGGGAGCGGGGGATGGGATCAGCGGTTAAGAGAGAGCAGGTGGCTCCATCAGATCTGAATATCACAGGCTCCAGCCGCTCTGAGCGCAGCGGGGGGACCTGATTGGCTGGGTTGATCCCAGCTGGACGCTTGATTGGTCACTCTGATCTCGGCGGGGAGTCTGATTGGATGCCATGGGTGGATAATTACAGCTGTAATTCCCTGCCTTTTATGTCCAAGGCGCTCGACTCCAAAGCCTGATTCATGTCTATCACAAGGTACCTATTTAAATGTGAGAAGGGGTCACGACCTCACTGACTAATACTTGATGGGTGTCTTTTACTCATTGATTCACAAAACTTTTCGTGGCAGGCCCCCAAATGATAATGAAAGCTCCATTGCAAAGACCTCTTTTTTTACCTGCATTGACTTTGAAAAAATAACAGGTGACATCAATGGTTGCATAGCTTTTCTTAAACAGTGCTAAACATAGCTTTTAGAGTTGGAGTTCATTTTCATTTCATTTCATTTCTTCAAAATCAGAACTCTCCCTCGGTCCATACAGTGTTCATGGTAGGCACATGTCCATTGTATTAATAATAAGGCTAGCTATCTCTTCTAACATATTTTTGTGCCTCTCAACCTGCGCAGTCTCTCCATTTTGCAGTCTCCATTGATGGTATCAATGTAGATCTTGCTATGCAACCCACGGACACACATAGAAATATCTAGTAAGACTTGTTGGAGTAACTGTGGAGGTAGGGGCAATCAGAAAGGCCTGAGATTGGGAATTACAGTGAGAGTGCTCCACCTGCTGGATGGTCCTGATACTATCATCCATCTTTTAAAGTTACAATCAGTATTTTTTTTGTGGTCAGGTAAATCTGCTGTAAGTACTAACATCACCAAAGGCAGGCTGATAAGGAGGCCGAAAGACAGTGTAACCTGCTTTGTGTTGACCAGCACAATTCTCTAGCTCAGGGGTGTCAAACTCAAATACACAGAGGGCCGAAATAAAAAAAATGGGTGTAAGTCGAGGGCTGGACAGTGGGGCAAACGCTCCCTAAATTGACGTATGCTACCAAGGTGGGGACAGTGCATTGTGGGACTTGCAGTATTTGTGGTACGTTCGACATACCAGCGGCCGCGGCAGACAAGCTCTGATAGATAAATAGATGGATACTTTATTAATCCTGAGGGAAAATTAGGCAAACCAGATAAAATGTCATCGTTGCTACTTCAAATCAATGGAACTTTTTGCAACATTCTGAGGAGCTGGCGGGCCAGATTAAATGGCTTGTCGGGGCCTGATCAGGCCCTCGGGCCTTGACTTTGACACATGTGCTCTAGCTGGACTGAAAACTACAACCTCTGGCATAGGAGGACTGGCACGCAAGCCAGGATACATTAATCATAGCTGGTTTCTCCGTTAAATGTATTTTATAGGCATGCGATTATGTTTTTATTTCATTCTTGGAATGGCGGAAACTAATTATAATCGTTGGGCAAAAAAGACACGGGACAATCATCACCTTTCATATTTTCATTGTGCCATTGCAGCTGCGCCAATATCAGATCTGTAAAACCATTTTTTTTTTTTTTTTCACAGCAGTAAATTACATACTGCAGACAATTCTGAGGAATTCAAAAGCATATCGTTGCTGTTGATTTAGAAACAAATATTTCATACTTTACATACAATTGTCATTTCTTTTTCATGAATCTGTCCAGGCCCCACGATAGACTCGGTGCTGATGGGTGGTCTCTGGGTGACTGTAAGTTACACTGTGACTACAATGCAAATCCATGGGTTGCAGCTGTTGTTACTTCCCCTCCATGCAAGTTTCCCTTGCAGATGTTTCATTGAAAATACATCCCCCTCTCTTTTGGATCCTTAGGATCGAAATAAATACAGTAAGTTGTTCTGTAATGTGATGTCAGGAGCTCAGTATATTTGGCTGAGACCTGGGTCTGCTTCTTTGAGTAGTGCTCCTATCAAGAGGAACGATGAAGTTGAGGTTGATCTCTCACTCAGAAAAGATCATGGAATGTGTCCAAAGCCAGGCTCCATGGCACATACCCGAACATTTCTCCTTTATGCGATTTATGTCAATAACAAACTGGTACTCTTACATATCAGTTTTGGTCTGGTCCCAAGCTAACTCCCTTCTGTTCTCTTCTATTTGACTACATTTCTAAGGCCTTCCATAAAACTATTTCACCAGACCCACTCCTTGCCATCTTCGGTTTAGTGGTGTATGACCCCAACATTACAAGCTATGTAGGGCGAGCCATTTCCCTCTGTACTCGGTTGGCCAGGCGCCTCATTTTGCAACAGTGGAAATAAAACGCTGGCCCCCTATTCCAACAGTGGCTTAGGGGATTGGGCAATGTATTGCATATGGAGGGGGGGCTGATGGGAGGTTGGGGATTGTTGGCTTTTGTTGTTTATGTTGTTGTAAAATCTCAGAAAACATGAAGGATAACGCTCTTTCATTTGTAATTGTATGACCCCAATGTACCCTTCATTCAATACATATATATATATTTTTTTTTTTGACAAATGAAAGCAAATGTTTCTTTATGACTCAGAGAAGATCAGGGCACATTTATGCTGATGTTCAGAGGAGTGTGGCAGTTTGAGTCTCCATCAAAAAACGGATTCTTGTTTTTTATTCTGGTACTGAATCATTTATGCCTGCTCACTGTTCAATAAAACGTTTGCACACACACACACACGTACGCACAGACACACACACACACACACACACACACACACACACACACACACACCCACACACACCCACACATACACACACACACACACACACACACACACACACACACACACACACACACACACACACACACACACACACACACACACACAGGAGCCCTCTCTCTTTCATTATTTCATCTTCCTCCCCCTCCATCTCCTGAAATCTAATATTATCCAATCCAATTCTTTAATACTCTTGTCTGTGGAAATGGACGACATCCTGTTTGTTCACTGGCCTGCTTAAACACACAGGACGGAGGATGGAGACAGTAGGGGACTTCTGTGTTTCAGACAGAAGTGTGGCACCTGGTGTGTGTGTGTTTGGGGGGGGTGTGTGTGGGGGGGGGGTGTGTGCGTGTGTGTTCGTGTGTTTGTGTGCATGTGTGTGTGTGTGCGTGTGTGTGTAGCCATGTGGTCATATGTGATCATAGGAAATTGGTGGGGATTTTTAGCAATGAGCTAAGTGGCAGGATATAGGTCACATGCTGGCTCTAATGCAGCGGCATCACTGAAGCTTCCTGGGAAAAGTGTGGGAACTCCGCACAAAGGCCCCTTATGCACACACGGCGTCCCGGCGTCATCCAAACGGAGGTATATTTAGATTAGGAAATTAGTTGCATCCTTGAGTAGATAGCCCGGTATTTTCCATCCGGCTGTGATAGTGCTGTGAGGCTGAACACCAGGGGGCGCTCTTGTCAAAGTGTATCTTCCCTACTTGGAGTCTTTATCAGGGTTGCTTACTTTTTTTTAAGGAAACTTTTTGTGAACTCGCTCTTTTTTCAGTCTCTGTCTCTTATCTGTCTATCTATCTATATGCCTATCTGTCTATCTATCTATTCAGAACTTTTAGGCTAGGGGGTTGGTACTCCTTGGTAATATTAGCGCTATAAATCAAATGGAGTTATGCTCATAGGGTTATGCTCATGGAGTTATGCTCATAGGGTTGCTTTTATTGGCTTCATATGCCCAAATAAAAGTGTTTTATTGGCTTATGCCCAAATTAAATTGTCATAAGTAAAGGATAAATCACCTACATATACTGTATGACCTAGCATTCGTGTATTCATGCATTTTACAGTCTCCAGCAGTCTCCAGTTTGCCATCTGCTTGCCTTGCTTGGTCGTGTCCCATCATGTCCTCCCCCATCTCCCCTCCTCCTCTCCTCTCCTCTGGTCAGGGTCTTTCTCTCCGCACTGATGGAGCCTTTTTTTGGTCAGCTCCTGCGTCTCTCTGTCTCTACTGGTGCCCAGTCCTCAGTGCAGGGCTCATCCCTGTCCACCCATGAAGCTACAGGCAGGGAGAGAGAGAGAGGCAGAGAGAGAGAGAGAGAGAGAGAGAGAGAGATAGAGATTCAGATAGATGGGTAGATAGATAGAAAGGCCTTTAAAGGCACAATATGCAACAATTATGCTTCAGGATTAGGGTTAGGATAAGCAGTTTAACCTTAAAATAACAGCTTAAAAAAAATTGGGGCGCTACAATGACTTTTAATATGGAGAATTGCGTACGTGCCAATGGCATAGCAGGGTCGATAGGCATATAACTGCCTTCTGTAGTTTTGCCTGCCGATGCCCGCCGACCTGACTTTGATTACCTTCTGCCGATCTAGTAAGTAGCTTATTTGCCGTCTTGCTTAGTCTTGTGTTGCACATGATTGGTGTTTGACTGTGTAAGGACAGTAGTTGAGTAATTAGTTTGTCATACTGTCAAAGTCAGCACATTTCAAGAGATTTCGTTAGTTTAAGCTGCTAGCATACCTTTAGCGAATAGCTATTAATCCTTAATGCACCTTTAACTTTCTCCATTTGTTGTGACTTTTGATAAGGCAAGGATGGCCGTTCCTTTACCTTTTTGCGAATAGCAGTGAGTGACACTTACCTTGAGCCTTCTGTCATAAGACTGGCATTGCTACATCCTAAATATATCAGAACGTATCACAGCTGTCGTCGTCCAGTCATGTAACTTCTCAGATCATATAACTAAAGTTCATTTCAGGCAATGACAGCGTATTGAACATAAGATGTATGTATAATGACACAGACCTGTCCGTGACATTAAGTACAATGGAATCTGACTGATGGGATAACAGGCCACTTTCATCTGATTGGACACTTACTGTCATGATGACTAACGATAGGTCACACTCATGACGTGGTTGTGGCGAGTCTTACAACACAGGGTTCAAACAGAGCGCTACCAAACAGAAGCAGGAGGAGACTGTGTTCAAGGCAGAGAGAGCACCATGATGAATCAGGGCCTCCGCAATGCTGAACAGCTAAACTTTAACTACCGTCTGCGTTGCTGCCTGTCGCAAACCCGGCTGTGCGCCTCACTCTGTTTTGTTTGGAACGGCAACGTGCGAAGGCGAGAGGCTTTAATGCCGACCGCAGGATGTCGCAGATGCCGGCAAGATCGCGACTAATGGGCTGCCGCGGGTGCCAACCGCACAGCCCTCAGCGCCCAAGCCATGCCAGGCAGGCAGCAGCTCTCACGTTATTATTTCAGAGGCGGTCGGGAGCAGGTCACTTAGCATAGAGTTAAGTAAACGCCACTGAGTAATTCAGGTGCTGGTGTGCAATTCTGCTTTAC
>NC_137921.1:68369141-68389141 GCF_963457725.1 Sprattus sprattus | reverse complement strand
AACATGGCTCCTCCCACCTGCTTTGTTCTATAAGCAAGGTACTAGTGTCACTGCTAAGATCATTTAATACCTGCTTCATGTCTTCACAATAATGACTGTTAGTAATAGAAAAAGGAGTAATGAGTGTGTGGAGATGCAGAGATGGAAGCCACTAATGACAAATTGCGCCAGACAGTCTGTTAGAGACTTAGGTCCCCGTTGGGTCTGGCCAGGGTCAGCCATAAAAACTTTTATGGTTGTTAGTGGAAGTCAGTGGAAAGAGTTTGAAAGTATTTCTCGAGGCTGTTTTTCGTTCTCATGAAAGCGGTCCGCTTTCCTTAGCGAAAACAGTTAGCGAGTCGAGTTTGGGGAAAACAGTAGGTACGGTGAATAATTTAATGTTATCGGTCTGCGAGAAGAGGTACAGCTCTGTTTCATATTGATTCCCAGGACTGTTAGCCTCGGGGCCTTCCTAGTAAATTCCTTTACAGCGTAGAGGTATACAGTGACACTCTTTTTTTTTCCCTCTGCAAATCTACAGGGCTATTTTGAACTACATGTGTGAGGTGGCTGGAGGTCGTGGTGGGGATTTAGTAGCGTCTTGGTTTGGAGACTGGCTGTCCGGGCTGGCTGCAGGGGCCTGGCTGGTGTTGGCCTGTCGGGACTCCTGCCGTGGGGGCCGCTTACACAGACGCCGCAGGCACCTCGGTAAAGTGCATTCCCAGAGGCCTCGGCGCTCTCATCCGCAGCCAAAACACAATCCCTGCTTGACTTTCCCCCACACCAACATCACCAGCTGATAAATGGACTATGGATAGACTACCATGAAGGAAGCGAGAGAGGGATAGGGAGAGAGGGGTAAGGAGAGAGGGATAGGGAGAGAGGGATAGGGAGAGAGGGATAGGGAGAGAGGGATAGGGAGAGAGGGATAGGGAGAGAGGGGTCACGAACGACGAGCAAGATAAATGAATGAGAGCCAGCGAGAGAGAGAAAGAAAGAGAGACAGGGTCAGGGAACAAGAATGAGAGAAGCGGTAGAGAGAGAGAGAGAGAGAGGGAGAAGGAAAGAAAGAAAGTGATAGATATAGACAGGGAAGAAGAGTAAGAGAAAGGAAAAAAGAACAGCAAGACAGGACGAAGGCCTCCGTGACCCCTCCGTGACCCCTCCGTGACCTGTCCGTGTTACTGAGCAGGCTGCGGACCTGGCTTGCGTCTGGACGCTACGCGGCCTAATTCGGAGTGACGGTGGGTCCGGCAGCATGTTCCCACCCCAGGGTGATCACACATGGGCAGGATTAGCACTCCGCTGGGCTGCTGGGGGCCAGAGGCAAGGGGAGAGATAAGACCCCCGAGGTCCTCCTGATAGGAAACTCCGTCCACTCCACTACCTGATTCTGATCCGTGGTCAATCAATCTCAATCTGCATCCTCTGCATCCCCCCCTCCTCCCCCATATGTTTCCATATTTTCCTTATCTTGATTAGCTACCTGCACACTCGGCCAATCAAAAGCACTGTCATCGCGTTGACTTTAATCAGGTGTGCTTGAATCAGGGAGAGACAGACAGACACATGGGACAGGGGGCCCAGGGGAGCAGAGGGCAAGAAGCCTCACTAGTGTGGGCTCCAACACACACACACACACACACACACACACACACACACCTTACTAGTGCGGGCTCCAACACACACACACACACACACACACACACACACACACCTCACTAGTGTGGGCTCCAACACACACACACACACACACACACACACACACACACACACACACCTCAGTAGTGTGGGCTCCAACTGCCTCACTGCTCTGTGTGTGTGTGTGTGTGTGTGTGTGTGTGTGTGTGTGTGTGTGTGTGTTGTGTGTGTGTGTGTGTGTGTGTGTGTGTGTGTGGGTGTGTGTGTGTGTGTGTGTGTGTGTGGGAGGGGTGGTAGTGGGTGTAAGTAGGCAACTGTGAATCATGAGTTTAGATACCAGAGAAGAAGAAGTGAAACCTAAAACGTAAGCCTCTTTAAAAAAGGCATCTTACCGATAGTAATCTCCACGAATGGCACGGTTACTCTACAGTCACACCAAGGCGCTACAGAACCGCAAACAATCTCCTGTACTGCCCCCTGTAATGGGCACTAATGTACTGCCCCCTGTAATGGGCACTAATGTACTGCCCCCTGTAATGGGCACTACACACACCAGGCCTCTTGACCTCTGAGAGAACTTCTCCTTCATCTCAGAGTGGCACGAAAGGACCACTTCTTCGTCTCCAGCCCAATCCGGCCGCCGAGGCCAAGCCGTCCCCTCCCTGAAGCGCTTATCGGAGCTTGCAGCTTTGGTTCAATCGTCCAATATCAATCGCCCTTGCCGAGAAGAAAGAGCTGCCCGTTCCCCTTTCAGACGCACATTGTTTCGTCTGGCAGTGTTTATTTGGATGTAAATCAGCCAGCGAAAAGTGTTACATCCTGCCCTGTGTGTGTATGGAGGGCGGGAGACCGACCTCGGCCAGGAGGAAACTGGCGTTGCGAGATTGGGAGCCACGGAATGTTGTGCGAGGGAGTTTACTGAGGCTCAGGCTGAGGTGACATCATCCCCTCACTCCTGTATGCCCCTCGTCTCCCCTGTACCAACACCACTGCCCGCCCCCCCCCCTCCCCCCACCACCTCCTCCTCCTCCTCCACCTCCACCTCCTCCCTCAACTCCTCAGCTTCTGAGGAAACAGGGCGTCCTGAGAGAGTGGCATGCTTTCCTCTCTTCTCCGCAACCCCACCGCTCACCACACACACCCACCCCCACCCCCAGATCCCCCCACACCCCCAGACCCCCCCCCCCTGCTTTGGACACTCTCTCTTCCCTGTAGCAGCTGCGATTGTGCTGATTAGCTGTTATTGTTAGCCACGCCGCTAATGCCACAGCCATTGCCACATTGCGTCAACCTTTTGAAAAGATGTCTTCCGAGGAGGTCCACCCAGGAACTGATTGAATCGCTCTATTAGCTTATCATGCCTTCCTCATGGGGACCTCTGTGTGTGAGAATGCTGATGATGAGAAAGCTGTGATTTCATACTGATAGCGGAGGGACTTACCCGTGCGAGAAAGGGGAGCTGTGGTCAGAGAGGTGTGTCTCCAAGGCAACAATGTGAATGAGGGAGGGGACGGGAGGAGAAAGTTCCCAGCACCGTGTTTGTGGGTGTGTGATTGAGTGAGTGTGTGTGTGTGTGTGTGTGTGTGTGTGTGTGTGTGTGTGTGTGTGGGGGGGGGGGGGTTAGAGGGTATTGTGTGCTATGCTGCACAGTGTGTACAATTGAATTAGTCTCCTGTAGCCTTGGATGGAAAGGCTGCTGCTGTGTCGATTAATCTTTCAAAAGCCGGCCTTGGAGGTCATGTAGAACATATGATTGAAAAATAACTTTTTTTGTACAACTAAATGAAGGAGACTTTGCAGCTCTTCCTTAAGTACACAGACCCCAGGCTGTAGAGGCAGGGAGACAGGGCATGAATGGACAGTTTTTCATTTTTGAAATGTAAACATTCTCCTAGTCAGTCATATAAACACACATAACTAGATTTGACAGCAAGAGGAAAAGCACTATCAGCTTTTAAGACTGATTCAAACAAGGCTTTGACTCATGATAATGCATGAATGGGAAATACATTTAAGCTATTCAAATAGAGTTGCCCTTTTCAAAATACACTATAACAGTGGTTCTTAACCTGGGTTCGATCGAACCCCAGGGGTTCGTTGAGCCACTCTCAGGGGTTCGGCAGGCGTCAAGACACACGCAGTATAGCCCGGTTCACACTAGCAATGTCGGGCCGTTTTTATACATGCCTACGTTTTGAAGAAATCATATTTCATTTTTCAAATTACGAAGGGTTCGGCGAATGCACTGATGAAGCTTGCAGGGTTCCGTACCTCCAAAAAGGTTAAGAACAACTGCACTATAAGATGCCACAGGTGACCTTTGACCCTAACCTTGCTGATGAATAAGGGTGTGTACACCGATGGTGTCCCTTTTCAAAGACATCCACCAGACACCAGAGAGGAGAGGGGATATACCATCCCTGGCAGACGTGGGAGCATGAGGAGCTCTGCCTTTTCACGCGCCACCCCAGGGACCGCGGGACAATAACGCACTTGCGGTGTCTGTGACCTTGACCTCTGTGACCCCGCAGTCCCCACAGAGGGCCCTGGAGCGGCACCCCTCACGGAGCAATTACCCACTGCTCCACTTCTGAATCTGCCAAAAAATGAGGTCAGCCCCAATTCAGTCAACACTCACTCTCTCTCTTCTCCCTCTGTCTGTTGACGCCACAAGGTCGCTAACACATTCTGACTGTGCGGTGATTTGATTTGACCGAATGCCCGATGATGTAATATCACGGCTGCGGCACGGATGCTTATATTGTTGTTTGTCGAAGCTGTATTACCGGATTCACATACAGGCGGGCACAAATGTACTGAGCCGCCTTATTTTTGTCGTTACCTTTAATGTCCAGAGCAGAAATTGGGACGTTTTAAGCCTATTTTCAGCTCGTTTCTCCGAGGGGCAAAGCACAGAGTGCCTCAGTGTGCCGTGACGGCAGAATGAATTATTTTTCGACCCCTGTTCACAAGCGGCAATGTGCCTCAATTGCTACACATATTCTGGATCAACTTGGAGGAAGAAACAGCCCCTATGAACGACAACAAATATTGCAAAATCTGTGAACTACGCACTGCAGCAGAGGACATACCTGTGTCAATCACGATCAAGAACAGAGAGAGGATATGAACCAGGGGAGCACGTTATCGGAGAGAATGTAGGGGAAGGAAGAGAGCTTAATCCAAGCCAGCTGGTTTATATGTCGACTAAGCCCAGGCATATGGTTAGATAAGACAGCCAAAGTGATCATCACACACACGGCTAACCCCTGCAGCCTCAAAGGCCATTAGATCATATACAAAACGGCTCCGGCTTCCTTTCTTTAAGAGGCATTTAAAACGCGTGTTTTTGACTCCAGCTGCAACTCCTCTGCTGTACATTTTCCAGAAAGGGCTTCCAGGCCATCAGATTAATATTATCTGCTAAGTAAGTTTATTAGGAGAGGAGGAGAAAGTGGTGGCATTGTATGTTTCCCTGTCGCTGTGGGAGAAAGAGTGTAGGTTTGAGTCTGTCTGTCTCTATGTGTGTGTGTGTGTGTGTGTGTGTGAGACAGAGAGAGACTGTATTTGATAATATGGTAGCCTATATAATGTCATTATGACTATATGTCATGCAGACTGAATCTGTCTGAAACCATGATGCACAAAATGAATGGAACTAGTTCAGTCACCAAGTACTGCTCACTGCGCCATTTTAATTAACACAATTTAAGATAACATCTTAATCTGAGGAAAATGCCCAGAAAATAATCTCTTTAGAGACCTCAGATGGCATTGTTGCTATCAAGAGTCTTTTGAAGTCAGACAACTTAAACCACATGCAAATCCCCAGCCCAGATGAGTCGAAAAACTAGGAGAAGTGTGTGGGAAGCCGTGTAATTAGAGAACGCTTCAGGATATCGAGTGGGAAGCTTTGCCAATATAATCTGTTTTTTCACTACAATGTTGTTGCTGCATGTGTGTTGACTGGCTGTTTCAGTAGGGTAAGAGGATTCCTCGTTGTTGTGGGTCTTCTGTTAAGACAAAGAGTTTATTCAGTCATTGCACCTCAGGTAAAATAGAAGATGGTTAGTGGAAACCACCAGGTCTAGGACGGAATGAAGTGTCTTGCTCAGACTGTTAAATTGGTAGTCTACTCATTGCATGGGTCAACCACTACTTTGTTTTATTGTACCTTATTGTATATGTATATTCCTGTCTCAATAACAACATAAATTACTAACTATGAAAATATTCTACCAGATATGATGTTTGCGATTGCCTATATTATTGAAAATCTAAAACAGGTGACAAGCCTTCTAAGTAGCCCAATTAATCCTCATTAATCCTTTCAAGATTAGTTTCATCCTAAAGCATAATTTTTCATGCATCTCAAATCATGTCAAAAACATTTAATTAGGCCCCCTTATAATGAATGGCTTTGGTTGCCTAATTTTATTTAGGCTAGTTGGACAACTGCATGCAGCAGAGACCGCCAGGTGTGTTTTCCCTGCATGACTAATGGATGACTACGAAATAGTAATCAGAGACATTTGAGTGAATCATGCTTATTTCATTCCAGACATTAAGCCTACCCAGCCGCCGTCGATGAATTAAGACATGATCAGGTAAGATGCCGTAAATGATGATGTGGTAAAACACTTGGCGGGAAAGAGGCTGAGTAAATACCATAAACTGAACACACCCAAGAGGGCGTCTGGCTTGCGCGGCAAAACATGTTGCCCAAGGCGCCTGAGCGGGAAAGAGTGTACATTTTTACAGTTGCTCACTATAATCTACTCTTGCAATTCATTTTTGATTCAAATTTGAGCAAATAGGCCTAGCAAAATATGATGAGCCAACCATTTCCTCCAGATTTTAACTGTTTATTCCCTTCCCGTTATTCCAATATTCACTAAATTACATGTACCTCTCTTACGATCTATTTGAATTTCCAATCAGATTTGTTTTTATTCACTCCCTCAAGATACATTTTCGGAGACTTCGGTTGTAGCGTTTTTTTTATGCACTTCCCGGCTTCCGTAGATATTTGCCTCATCTCTATGTTTGCTCTCAACTGTATTCTGCGGTTGTGCTCTCCGCGGTCAGGAAAAACCGGTGTGCAGCTATCAGTGTGAGCTATGGAGCAAATAAATAATCTCGAGGTCGTCCCTTGCACTGACTCGAATTATCTGAAACCTTTCAGGGTGCACTACAGCCAGGTGAGTCGGATTGCTCGCTCTCAGGTTATCATCTGGTTCAAATGCGGAAGCACCGTACATTTCAGTTGCCAGTAGCCCAACCCCCATTCATTTTTGTCATTGCTGTCATTGTGCAGCGTTGTGTTGTATGCTTAATTTATGAACCTGTGTGGTTTGCTATAACAAGACATTGCGTGATGTTTAATGGCAAAGATGATTAGCCTGTGCATCCTAGTCTGAGATTTAGACTGAACGAGCACAACGGATAATATAGCTATAGCTACAAGGGACGAAATCTCGGAGCTAGCTAGGTAGCCTGGGTCATGAGCACATGTTTTACATTAGGTTACTCATTTACCTTCCCAGCAAGCTAACTAAAAATTGTCAGCACACGGTTGGCAATATATCAAATTATCTTTATCTTAATGTTAACGGTGGAGGGGATATGACAGTCATGTGGCTTTTAAAGCTAGGACATCAGCTAAGAAAGAAAACAGTAACGAAATGCATATGCGTCGAGGAAGCAAATACATATTTTACCCCCTATATGGATTTTGCCTTCTTCTCTTTTAGACTGATCCGTCTGAGCAACGTTAGCTTCTTAATTATTTCCAAATTATGCTTACCGTTAGCTCATCTGTAATGAAGGCAGCAACGTTTTGGCATTATATAAAAAGGTCTAAAATCTTAATGCCATGTATTAACAGACCTGAGATGTTTGTTTACACTGCAGCTATATGCAATATTAAGCACATAAACGCGGCATTGAACGTGATAGCATTTGCAGTTTTATGGTGGTTGTATGTCATATCGTTTTGACATCAGTCGTCCAGTCCTTCCCCGAAGATACTCATTTCCTTCAATTTCGAGCTAATCTAATGTATGTGGTGTGCATAGTGAGAATGTTGAGATGTTGCTACTGTCAGCCTTAACAAATAGCATAGCCTACGTGTGTTGAACATTTCATCCCATGCCATTCTCAAGGTGGGCTATTTCCTGTCATAACGTCATTTCTGTGTCTGTGTTCTTTTTTCCCCCTTCTTATTCTTCCCAGAAGACATTCCAGGGCTTTGTTTTCACCTAACAGCACCTGTAGTCATTTCCTTTCTGATTGTTCCCTTCCATCTGTGCTTTTAAGTGCTTTGAGTTGTTTGGTAATGCTTCCTATTATTTAGAACTGAGACCCAAACCCCCCCCCTCATTCCATTATCATCGTTAACGGGGCCTGAGTCACTAGTATCCGCTGCCAGGCTGTGGCATGCGTGGAATTGATCGTACAGTTAGTATTTCTGACGTGCATCACAGTGTCATCCGGGGCAGTTCTTGTGGAATTTGTGGGGCACAACATGTTGATGGATGATGCGTGGGTTGTGTTGCAAGTAAGAAAAGTCAAAACTTCCTTGTTCGCGCCCAGGGATGGTCAAGGGTTAGTATGTGGCAATAAGTTTAATGCCTAATTAAACTAGTGTACCAGAGTATGCCACATTTCTAAATTCCAGGGAGTCCTGGGCCAGCCTTATTTAGATTTTGGTTGGCTAAAATGAATTAGACTAGCCCAAATAAAGTATTTATGTAGAAAGGCAGATATTTTTGAGAAAGCAATACAAAAAAAAACAACACCACAGTAACCAAGCATAGACTGTAACAATTATCATATAAAATATCCTTATGCATCTTACTGAAGTTTGTTCATCTTCCTTCGTTGAAGGACCCCTCTGGCCATTTCAATATAACACAAGCAAGTCACACAAATGTTACCCAAACAGCTTTACAACCTGTTGTTAAAGATTCAGTTAAAACGATATGTCGCCAACTTGATGCCATTTGATGATCTGTTGATTGATGGTGTATTGTCATTTCAAGATATTTTGTTAAGGCTGCGTTCTCATATTTTGGCAATTTCTTTTTTTTTTTTTTTAAAGATTTATTTTGGGCTTTTTATTGCCTGTTTTAGGACAGGACAGTGATATGTTATGACAGGAAGCAAGGCGGAGAAGAGGTTGGGAGGGGACAGGGAAACGACAGCAGGCCAGACTTGAACCTGTGTCCAATGCAATGATGGCCGTAATGGGCGGCTTATCGTCCTGCGCCACTGTGCCTCCCATATTTTGACTTTTTATCATGATGAGAAATGAGATGAGCGTTTTTGCTGTGTGTGGTTGGTACCAGTGGTGTAGTCCTGGGTATACGCAGGTGTACGGAGTATACCCACTTATTTTTCAGTCAGCATTGAGTATACCCACTTCTCAAAACAGGGCGTTTATCCTGTGCTGTATGGACTGCTTAAAAAAATTAAGAGTATACCCACTTCTCCAGGGACCACTACACCACTGGTTGGTAGATAGTTGAAGTGATGTAAACCAGATAGGCTCCTACTAAAAATGTCCATTAGATATTGCATTAAACAAAATAGAGCTGTGTTTCTGTAGAGTTTAGGAGTGCTCCAAGTCATATACATTGAGGAATAATAGATCAGATGAGATGCTGAAGTTAGTTAGGCTAGTCTTTCAGCAGACATTAGGCCTATGTGTTAGAATAAACCTCATAGTCACAAACTTAAATGCTGCTGACCAGCATTAGCTTTTTGCCCCATTGTCTAGGCTTGTAACATTAAATCTAGCCTTTAATATATTTAGCTTTATAGCATTACCTAGATGTTTCTTGCCTGGTGTTCATGCATTGTGTTGACTAATGTTCAAGTATTTTAACCTGTTCAAGGGCATCCTGCAGTTTTTTTTTCTTTTTCTCCTCTGATCCCTTCTTTCCACCTTGCCTTTTGTAAACCTTTGCCTTAGCATAGTCACCATGACTGTGGAGAGTGTGGTGATGTGTTTGATTGATAACCAATGGATAAAGGTGTGATCACATTTGAATTAAATCCAAATTCATGATATATATATATATATATATATATATATATATATATATATATATATATATATATATATAAAAAAAATGTTTGTCCATTATGTGTGCGTAACCATGTTCACCTCAGATTTTCTGGGGCACTATTTCTCTGGGAATGCTATTGTGGCAGAGGACTCAGGCATCAAACAAAACCAGTTTCGTACCTTTCTGAGTAACGCGTACACTTCCTAGTGGACATACCATCATGATCAGCAACTTGTTCGTTTTTCTTAAACCCTCTCAAAAATCTTACAGAACTACAGTTCATAATTCAGCCAATGCAGTAGGCAGTAGATTTTGGATACCACATGGCTATAGTAGGAATTTAAGCACAAAATGTGAGAGTAATAAGCATGGAGACTTTATTTCATGGAGCCAAACACATTCGACATTGTTGAGTTGAGTGTATATTACTTTACAATATATAAGGTATTATTTATAGGCCTACTACTAAAAAGTGGTGCAAAAAATAGCTCTGCATGATGGGTATTGACATCAGCAATAGTTAGGTCTAAGCTTGATCGACACCAACATGAAATACTGTCTACTAACTGAGCAACCAGCAATGCTAGCAATCGTTGGATCACACAGCAGTGTTTCCCCTACCATTATATTAGGGAAGCGCCCAAAGGCACCCCCGACCCCCTTTTAAGGTCAAGTTCATTTTGTTCAATCAACCCTCTAATTCCCAAAGAAGCCGGCGACGACCTGTTTTGAATTCTACTTTAGTGGCCGTGGCTGGCCGCAATTTTTAAAGCCACAGCTTTTATACTACAACATTCATTCATGAAATAATACGCAGCTAGTGGATGCATGAACAACTTACTTTTATTTGGGGTTGTTGTCGTTTACTTTTTGAAGTATTTGTTAACTAAACTTCGCTACTGACAGATCGCCTGAGGATAACAGTGTCTCTTGCAGTTATGGCTAGCAATCAAAGACGCTGCATATGTTCTCACTGGATGAGAAATATGTTAGCATATCCGGGGGGAGGCCCAGGGTCGAGATGAGGTATTAGACGTGAAGTGTGTGTGTGTGTGTGTGTGTGTGTGTGTGTGTGAGTGTGTGAGACCGTATTTTTGTATATCAGTATCCTCCTGTTTGTTCTGACTAGCTAACTCCTCAGTAATGTCTTTGAATGGCGGTCACTGAGAAGTGTTGGTTTATAACTAACACGATGGCGTTCTCTGAATTGATAAGACATAGCTTAATCAATGAAATTTGAATGGATTGTAAACCCATGACATTTTTATTTGCAGAGATAAGTAACATTTTAATTCTTTTGTGGGACTTTCAATAATGCTAATTTTCAAGTTAGCGCACATGTGGAAATGACGGTCACTTTGTGACTTTTGCAACCTACGAAGCAAGCACCCGCATATGTGGGTTAGCACTATTTTGTGCACATATAACGAACAGGTGGGTAATCGGCTCAGTTTTCTGTTTGTGAAACCTCTTTTTAAATGTGTAGCGTCATCTCACTTTTCATGACTAGTTTGCCAGCTAACTTGCTAGCTATCTTCCTTGAGATAACATTAGTCTGAGGAGTTCGAGCCAGACTGAGAAGTTGGCTGATAGCTGGCTATGGAGTGTATCAGCCTCATCACTTACTAATCTGATAAAAACTGTGAAAATGAATCACTTTGTTTCATTCTCACTTCGAAATTATTTTTCGTTCGTCTCTACTAGTTATTCAAATCCTCTCAGTCTCCATTCTTTTTTGAGCTGTAAGCTCATGGTAACAACAGAAGCTAAAAACACAATCAAGAGCAAGATAACCATTTAAAACATATTAAAAACCTCATATTGGAAAGGCATTCAGCAGATTCAAAACAGCTAGTAATATGTTATGATGTTAAGCTTTTACACCTTTTAAGCTGTAGAAAGCCTGTAGAAAGCCAATCACAATGAAATCAGTGCTCATTTAAGACCATGGTATAGGACATCACTACTACATAAAATGTATAGTAAATGTGCTATAGCTAGTCCATATGTAGTTCACACTGGGATATTGAGCTGATGATGTGACATTCCCCCCCCCCCCAAAAAAAGCGGTAAACCTAGGGGAAACGCTGCGCTGGTGCCACCACAAGGGTTTCAAACAGACGACACACACCGATGCGTTGTGGCTCAATAACGTTGTCTGGGTCAGTGTTGAGGGCTGGCACTCAGAGGAGGTCAGGGGTCAGGGGGGGGTAACAGATGATGTGTTATTTACAGGCGAGCATCTTTCACAGGACAGAAGAAGTCTGTAAATGGAGCAGGGCATGGCGCTAGAAAACACAACGCCCTTAACATTTCTCAATAGGCTTTTACCTATTTATTCCTTTTATTTAAGAAGAACAAGCAACACTCAGCAGTGTGTACTAGGGAGCTTGTCATTTCGAAACTTCCAACACTCATTTTAATGTAGCCTAACCAATGCGCTATGTAGTGGACAAGCCATTAGTTATCCCAGAATCTGGACCCAAATACAGTGGGGAAAATAAGTATTTGAACCCCTGCGATTTCGCAAGTTTGGCCACTTGAATTCAAATACCTATTTTCTGCATCAAATGCAAATAAAGTCATAAATGTTATAAAATGCAGTTTACTGGATTTTTTTTGTTGATATTCTGTTTCTCACTGTTAAAATACACCTACCATTACAATTTCTTTGCGAGTGGCCAAACTTGCGAAATCGGCAGGGGTTCAAATACTTATTTTCCCCACTGTATATTTACTAATCCCGTAAAGATTATTGAACAACTTCTGTTTCATAATGTGTATTCATGCACCAGCCAGGCTCTGACATGGGCTAAGGCAGGAGTGGTCCCCCTCCCCATTGGCTCAGGCAAGAGTGGTCCCCCTCCCCATTGGCTCAGGCAAGAGTGGTCCCCCTCCCCATTGTCTAAGGCAAGAGTGGTCCCCCTCCCCATTGGCTAAGGCAGGAGTGGTCCCCCTCCCCATTGGCTAAGGCAGGAGTGGTCCCCCTCCCCATTGGCTAAGGCAGGAGTGGTCCCCCTCTCCATTGGTTAAGGCAAGAGTGGTCCCCCTCCCCTTTGGCTAAGGCAAGAGTGGTCCCCCAACCAATGGGCTGGGTGTGTTGTCCTGTGGTTGATGGAGAGAGGGGCTGGGTGTGTTGTCCTGTGGTTGATGGAGAGAGGGGCTGGGTGTGTTGTCCTGTGGTTGATGGAGAGAGGGGCTGGGTGTGTTGTCCTGTGGTTGATGGAGAGAGGGGCTGGTCCTCGGCTTCTCTGAAGGAGTGTGATTTAGCATCCGCATCATTGAGTCACTCAGCCACCCACTCGTCCCTGCTGAAGTCTCCAGGAGAGAGAGGTTTTGGATGCCCACTCTCTGCTTCGCCACCTGCATCCTCCCTCTACACACACATCACACACGCACAGATCTCACACATGCACACACTCGCACACACACACACACACACACATAGTACTGTGACCCCTGTGATACCTTACCTGGCTACAGCCTCTCTCTGTCCTTCACTGACTTGTCTGTTTTATCCTGACTTCTTGTCCGCTGGCATCTGCTATGTTGGCACACATGGCAATCAGAGAGAGAGAGAGAGAGAGAGAGAGAGAGAGAGATGGGCAGAAGGGTTTTTACATTCCGTCGCAGTGGGAGCCCGCTGCCAAGCAGATGCTTTTGTTCAAAGTGGTGTGTGTTTGGGGCGCTTGTGATGCTGGAAGGTTTATAAACAGGAACCTAATTTGCGCTTGGCAGTGCTATCCCTCTTGGATGGACCAGTTGGTTGCAGGAATCAGGGCCTTTAAGGTAGAGTCAGCAATTCTGGCAAAATGTTGTTGATATTTCAGCTCAACAGCCAATCAAATTACACACCTCCCTTCCATGCCCCGGAAGAAACGTGTTGATTGGCTGGAATTGTTTATAGCTCGTTCATGTTGCCCCCCCCCCCCCCCCCCCCATAATTCCCCATGAACTGCCCCGGATGACGCGGTGATACACGTCAGGAGACCACTAACTGTCAGATCAATTCCACGCATGCCACAGGACTGTGAACAGTGTTTTTTTTTGTGTGTGCAAACACAGACTGGACAGCCAGAAGTACATGAGGAGCAATTCACTGAATTGGACAAAATGTGTAGGCTATTCGATTAGAATTGTGGACTGCACCTTTAACATTCTCAGGCTCTTAAACATTTCTTAGGTAGCTTCCTGCGGAATCTCACAGAAACTATGGCGCTCGCTCTGTTTCTTGTTAAAATCTCCCCTCCTCCCATTTGGTTCTCATTTTTGATGGTAGCTGCCGTCTGAAAGATGCCCCAGATTCTATTTGAGTGTTTCCAAACGTTTGAGCCCATTTTAAGGGAGGGATTCACATCTTCAGTAAACTTGTAATTTTATTTAAATGTGTTTGTGTAATTTAAGGCTTCTGCCTCCCGCTGTGTTTTATTTCTGCACTGTTGATGAGACACACAGATTATTTATAAATACACACATAAGACAGATATTTCATACACACACACACACACAAACAGAACAACTGACACACTTCTTCACACACGACACACACACACACACACACACACACACACACACACTCTTTCTTACTCTCACACTCACTTAATCTTCAGCACTAGCTACTTTTTTCGGCTGTTGCCTCTCAGGTAATCATCAGATATCACCCCATATCAGACCCACCACCCACCACCCCCCCCCCCCCATCCCTGCGGATTACGGCCTATTTAATTAGCCGCTTCTCCCGATAATGAGATTCCGCCCCGCTCCTGCCTCCTAGAGTGGCACACAGACACACACACACACACACACACACACACACAGACACACAGACACACAGACACACACACACACACACACACACACACACACACACAGCTCCCGAGCACTGCTCCAAGCTGCCGGAGTCCCGTGAGCCAGCAGCTGAAGCAACAGGACCTAAGAGGGGCGCTCCAGCTGCCTGGCTGCTGCCGCCTTAGCGGTGGAGCTGGGGTGTATTGGTGGAGGTGGAGGTGGGGGAGGTGTGTATTGGAGGAGGTGGAGCTGGGGTGTATTGGTGGAGGTGGAGGTGGGGGAGGTGTGTTTTGGAGGAGGTGGAGCTGGGGTGTATTGGTGGAGGTGGAGGTGGGGGAGGTGTGTATTGGAGGAGGTGGAGTTGGGGTGTATTGGTGGAGGTGGAGGTGGGGGAGGTGTGTATTGGAGGAGGTGGAGCTGGGGTGTATTGGTGGAGGTGGAGGTGGGGGAGGTGTGTATTGGAGGAGGTGGAGTTGGGGTGTATTGGTGGAGGTGGGGGAGGTGTGGCTATCGAAGGAGGGATGTGTTCGGCAAGGCTCAGGGTGGCGGGGGAGGAGATGGGAGAGGAGGGATGGGTGTGAGGAGGAGTTTTTTTTGTTTTTTTGGGGGGGGATAAAGGCAGGGGTTGGAAGGGGTTGGTGTTGGGGCGGACGGACGGACAACCAGTGGGCACCAGGGCGGTGAAGCACAGATGAGTATGACAATGGCAGAGGGGGAGACCAGAGGTGAGGAGGCTATGGGAAACGTGTGACCACCGTCGCGCCCCAAAGCATCAGGTCGCTGGGCGCAATGAATAGCCACAGGAAATGGGATTTGGGCAAGACAGATGTGGGGAGAGAGATACAAAGAGAGACACAGAGAGAGAGAAAGGTGATGAATGCATTAGATCCTTAATGAGGAACAATAAAAATGTATTGACCAGTGTGAGTCACCCCATAGATAGCTATCTCCAATCTCCTGAGTGAGAGATGAGTCAAAGAGACTGTGTACTGAGAGGCTTCTGATAAGCTGTCTCCTAATGGCTTGACATGCACTGCAGCATCAGCCCAGTGGCTGAATACCCAACCTCTTTCACAGTATCATAAGCCCCCCTTTCACTCATAAAAGCAATCTGTGGTCTAATCGATAAGAGAAGAACTTCCATGAAATGACTTAATCTAAATGTAGGTTAAATGCAAAAAGGGCACATCTCAACTCCACTGGCTTATCTTCTGTCCACTTAGCATCTGTGAAGTGAGCAGCACTCACTGCATTATAGATGAGTTTTGCCCCGGATGAGCTTCATGGTTATTGGCCAGGGCTGCTGCCTGATGGACAGGTAGTGAGTGGGGTCAGTGCTGCCCTTTGACCTTCCCTGGTGATGGGCAGTCTGCCTCCTGACAACTGACATTCGAGACCTTCTAATTTTGTTATGTGAGTGCGGGGGAGTGACATGTAAGTTGAAGGGACACGTAGGGAGACATGTTCTTTTTCGTGGGTGGCATTTACATTTACATTTATTCATTTAGCAGGCGTTTTTATCCAAAGCGACTTACAAGGATGTATACGCATTTTTTACTTTTACACTGATGGATGGCACACTGCACATCAGGGGTTCAGAGTCTTGCTCAAGGACGCTTCAACAGGGAATGGAACTAGCAACCTTCTGATTACTAAACGACTTCTCTACCTCCTGTACCACTGCCGCCCCAGCATGCTGGTTAGATCCAGAGCAAGGTGCTAACAAGACCATGATCATGGAGTAAATTCCCAGGGAGCACACCTAGGTTTCTGTTGAAAATGTATATATCTACTATAAGGACAGAAGCACCTGTTTAAGAAATGAATAAATGTAATGTAAATGGAGAACTGCGATGATTAGGGCTGACGAAGATCCATGGGGTTGAGCTTATGTTTTCAGAGTAAACAAACCAAGATGGAGGGAGCATTTTTTTTTCAACTTGAAATACATAGAGAACTTTCTCACAGACCCGAGCGTAGTGTGTGCGTACACTGGTACACCTTACTGTTATCCTCAGCACCGTACGCTGGCAAAGATGCAGAGGTTGAGATAAAGCTCTTTTGGAAAATGGCCTCGCCCCATTTGCTTGTGACCCTTTCCTTTTTTCCTCTGTCCTTCTAAAGCAAGTTGGGACTTTGGTCTCTGTTGGTGGCGACTGGGGACCCAGAAAATCCCTTCCCACTGTAGAGCGGTGCCATGGCTTTATCGTCGCCTGCCTGGAGGGGGAAAGGCACCGTTTAGCTCGGCGGCCATATTGAGGGCCATTGTATTTTCGTTCCTGTGTAATCACTTCCCTGCGAGATTGTTGATTGTTCAAGGAAAACAATGTGGAGTGAGGGAGGCTGCCCTGAAAAGCAAGCTTAAATCACTCTTCCAGTCATAAATTACAAAAAGGTACAGTCACGTTCTTCCAGAGCATGCTGAAGAGCATGTAAGGCATTTCTGATTCGCAGTTCTTCTGTTTCAGGGTTAGGGCATTGCACAAAGGGGAAAAAAAAAAAAAGAAACAAAGAGTCTCAAAGTTTGCTTCCCAAAAATAGAACAGCTTTGTTATTGGCAGTGGTTGCTGCCACCCCCCACCCCCCATCACTTCGATACGTGACACCACCCTGGAGACGCGGAAAATTGACAAGTTTGAGCGGGGCCATCCATCAGCCAGCTGTGTAAGGGGCTCGGGCTCCCGGGCTGGGGACCCGGCCGTGGGGACGTGTAATTGACGGCGACTCTCCCAGCAGCAGCTCTATGGGGCCGTGCTGCCCGCCTGGAGATCACATTAGCGCCCCACTTGAAGGCGGTAGTAGAGGGAGGATGGAGGTGAGGTGGGGGTAACTTTGGGAAGGTAGGCCACCCCACACCTGTGAAGTAGGGGGGGGTAGCAGGAGTGTGTGTGTGTGTATGTGGTGGGATAGGATGGAATGGGATGGGGGTGGGGGCTTGCCCTAGTAGGGGGTGGGAATTTGCAAAGACAGCAGATGGAGACAAAGAGGTTGATCTCCTTCTGTTCTCTCCTCTTTCATTTTCCCTGTCCCCTCTCTCACTCCCTGTCCTGCACATGGGGGGGGGGGGGTAGGATATCAGTGAAATAAAAGGATCTTCTAGCATTGGCTTTTCAAGCGAAATGAGCTAGCATCTCTTCCTGGGCTTTCTCGTTAAGTCTGTCAGTGTGGCACTCTCAAACACACACTCATCACGGCTTGGGCTGTAATGGTTAAAAGGGCTCTCCTTAATTAGCCTGGTTCTGTCCGCTCCCCACCCAGACCTTTACAAAGCCTTTGATAGTCTGTTGATTCTCTGAAAAGTAAAACACTAGTGCACTTCTTTTTTGTTGTATGGGTGCATTCGGATGCTAAGGGCAAAGGGTTTTATTGTTTGGGCCCTTTGTGTCTGTGTAACTTATGTCATTTTGTGACTGTTCTCTTTCTCATCAGCCTGTTCTGTGATTAATTTCGTACTGACTAGCAGCACACCAGTCTGAAGTCTCAGTACATCTGTGTGCCTGGGTTGTCCGTTGGGTTGTTTTCTTTCGCGCAGCAAGATGTTTATGTATTCTCATTTGCATGTTCTTGACAACCTGCAGCTTTCCCCTGTGACATGTGTGGACACACATACACGGGTATATTCATGCATACTGTCTCTCTCTCTGTCACAGACACACACACACTCAATCACACACACACACACACACACACCCGCTCTCTCAGTCCCCATGAATACAGATGAATAGCCTGGTGGGAAATGCGCTGCGGCAAGAGATCTAAATCCCTGGAAGTCCAGGAGCACATGGTGGGAATTAAGTGCCCTGCGATTGTCACCGGCCAGGCACAACGCCACGGCAAATTGAATTCTCGGCAGCTGCCAAGTTCACCGTATTATAAACTATGGGGCTGCTGGTAATTAGACTTTAAGCACCCCCGAAAGAAACACAGGCCTCCCCTGTGCACCTTCCCCAATGTCCACCCCCGACCTCATTCACTTGCTTGGGCCTTTATTTCACGCGGAGGGGGCCAAGGGACCACATTAGTTTGAAGGCCTTGCGGTGCATTGTCCGCACCCCACCCAACCCCACCTCTTGTATGCCCTGTAATCTGTATTGTAATCCCTGTATCAGAGTCCCTTGAGGGCTCTTTTACACTGACCCACTGAGTAGCTTGGATAATGGGCAGGGGAACCCTCCACCATCTGGGAGCAACCAGGCGCTTGAAAAAAAAAAAAAAAAGAAAGAAACACCACCACAGACAACTATTTTGTATTGTGTTTCTTTTACCTAATAAGCGCATTGAGTCTATGTAAATATGAAATGTGCTATACAAATAAAGTTTGACTTGACTTGACTTGACTTGACACAGATCTCTGCACCCTTAGCTCTGTCTCTGTCCCAAGAGCTGCTCTGTGCCAAAGGATATGCCACCTTTCCCTTTGGTGTGTCGGCACACGTTCATCGGCGAGTTCGGTGAAATGAGTGATGGCAGTAGAGGATTCCCTGTCTGAGATGAAGGCAGATAGAGGAGTCGTTTTACTGAAACCGAGTTGGCTTCACAGGTTGGAAGTGGCTCAGTGGTTTTTTTTGTGTTTTTTTGTCACGCCGTAGTCTTGTCTGTCAGCATCCATCTTTTTTTTTAAAGAGCTTAGTCATTGATGGCGCTCTTTTACTGGGCGTCCACTGGAACTATTTCACTTAGGGTTTGGGAAATCAGTCATTCCCCGACACACAGAGTCTCTCGAGATGAGGCTTTGATCCACACTCATGTGTCCTCGAGAGTTGCCCAAGCAGAGCAAAGTACACAAGTGCAGCTCTTCCTCTCCAGTTACTTCGGCAAACTCCCGAGAAGCCCTGAAATGGGAGGAGGGCACGATGAGAACACTCCCAAGACGCCTGTACTTGTCCAGGCTGGTCACTGACAGCTCGTTCTGACCGAGGATTGAAGAGAAGGCTTCCTTGAAAATCCTCAACTTCCTTTTGAATTTATCTCAACTTTATTCTTTTCGAAAAAGATCAAAGGGTGAAACGTTTAGAAACCTCCAAGCAGTAATGAAGAATAGGCATAGTGGCGCTGTTGGCATGATCAATGTAAATAGTAATGATTTAACGATGAAAAATAGTTTTTTGGATCTCCAACAGCACCATATTTAACTTCACGATCGTAACGAATCCAAACCAATTTTAGGTGTAAAGGACAGAGCTGCATACTGAACCTAGTCATTTGATTGGTTCAGCCTGAAGCCCAAAACTCCAATCCTCTGTGATTTTCCTCTTTTCATCCCCTTACTTTCTTCACATTGTAGTTTTCCTGAAACATCAATGTTTATGTTTTTGACGAAGTGAATGAAATTACTGATAAAAGCCATGCACAGGTCTGGAAATTGGAGTCTTGGAGAGGGGTCGATGCAGAATTACCTGAGAGAATGTGTTTAACGTAGGAAATCTTTATTTCCCCCTCCTGCTCTCTTAGGGGTCATCACGTTTGAATCTTTTCACTTCCCATATCTCCTCGGTGCAAGCGTGTGCAACCTCGATATGA
>NC_137921.1:68354141-68356641 GCF_963457725.1 Sprattus sprattus | reverse complement strand
AACTCCTCCTGACCGCACCTTCCTAGCGAGCTACCACACTCCTCCTGACCGCACCTTCCTAGCCAGCTACCACACTCCTCCTGACCGCACCTTCCTAGCCAGCTACCAAACTCCTCCTGACCGCACCTTCCTAACGAGCTACCACACTCCTCCTGAGCGCACCTTCCTAACGAGCTACCACACTCCTCCTGAGCGCACCTTCCTAACGAGCTACCACACTCCTCCTGAGCGCACCTTCCTAGCCAGCTACCAGACTCCTCCTGACCGCACCTTCCTAACGAGCTACCAAACTCCTCCTGACCCTTGCATTAGCCAAGAAAGCTGCTGTCCAATGCTGGGTAGTAATAACCTCTACAGTAGTGTCCATCCGCTCCACTGGTGGAGTTGAACATGTCTGTCTGTCCGTCCGTCCGTCCGTCCGTATCCTGGACATTGCTTAGAAAAAAAGATACAACTCAATTTATTTCCTCAACACAGAAAATTAAAGTGAATTACTTGGCTGATTGTCTTAGACTAGCTGCCACTGTAGGGCCCTGTGTTACCAGAGTAGGACACCATTTGGGATGAGCCGCTGAGCGAGAGAAAAGTAGTGTCCTTTTCTGGTTGCCTTGGTAGCCTTCACTTCCTTCCTCCTTTCGCCCAAGTCTGAGTGTCTTTGCTTCTCTGGGTTTGTGCCGATCAAAGCCTGGAGCTGAACTGAGATTTCGCTACAGCACCACTGGAAGTGTAAGCTAATGTTGTTTTTTTTCAACGTTCCTGATGTTTTTCCCCAATGTTCCGAAGTTATCCGATTCGGCCAAAAATCGTTTGAAATTAAAATGCTAAATTAGCATTAGCATGTCTGTTTAGATACAATGGGCCTCATTCTCGAACATTTTCTGAAGGATGTTGAGGTGCAGGAACTGTTGCAGGATGTAGGTGTGACCTTTCTTTTCGACTATGGCTATATCAACGTGATTGAGTTTAGTGCTTATTTATTTATTCACTTACATTTGCAGTATTCATGTAGTGCTTTTTTTTTTTAGGACATCATTGTTCCTTAATCCACCGGAAGTGGAGTTCAGAAGAAATTCCTTCTTAAATTCCTTACTGCGTTTGAGAATGAGACCCATTGTTGCCAAAGCTAGTAGCTATCCCTAGTAGTCCATGTTAGTTTAGTAGCTCCAATAGAGTAATATCCCTAGTAGTCCATGTTAGTAGCTCCAATAGAGTAATATCCCTAGTAGTCCATGTTAGTTTAGTAGCTCCAATAGAGTAATATCCCTAGTAGTCCATGTTAGTAGCTCCAATAGAGTAATATCCCTAGTAGTCCATGTTAGTAGCTCCAATAGAGTAATATCCCTAGTAGTCCATGTTAGTTTAGTAGCTCCAATAGAGTAATATCCCTAGCAGTCCATGTTAGTAGCTCCAATAGAGTAATATCCCTAGTAGTCCATGTTAGTTTAGTAGTTCTAATAGAGTAATATCCCTAGTAGTCCATGTTAGTTTAGTAGCTCCAATAGAGTAATATCCCTAGTAGTCCATGTTAGTAGCTCCAATAGAGTAATATCCCTAGTAGTCCATGTTAGTTTAGTAGCTCCAATAGAGTAATATCCCTAGTAGTCCATGTTAGTAGCTCCAATAGAGTAATATCCCTAGTAGTCCATGTTAGTTTAGTAGTTCCAATAGAGTAATATCCCTAGTAGTCCATGTTAGTTTAGTAGCTCCAATAGAGTAATATCCCTAGTAGTCCATGTTAGTAGCTCCAATAGAGTAATATCCCTAGTAGTCCATGTTAGTAGCTCCAATAGAGTAATACCCCTAGTAGTCCATGTGAGTTTTCAAAGAAAAACAGCTCACCCCTATGATTTCAGGTATGGGAGTCATATCACATCAAATGGCCTGGACCTTGTGGTTAGCCTCAGCTGTGTGTGTGTGTGTGTGTGTGTGTGTGTGTGTGTGTGACACATCCTCATCACAAGACAAGTGCAATGACGCCCTGTTGTAGATAAGGAGTCAACCACATGAATTGCATATTATCTGTCATTGTGTGAGCTGTGTGCGTTATCGTATACCGAACAAATGGAAGACGAGCATTATGGGAACGTTATGGAAAAGTGTTCAGTGATTCAGACAGGAATGAATGACGGGGTGATATTCTGTCTTCCTCTCCTCCTCTTTTGTCTCCTCCTTTCTCCAGCGTGTCAGTCCTGATCTTCAACACCACCTCCCACTGTTTTGTCCTGGTCAAGCAGTTCCGTCCAGGTATGTAACGCCGATATCCCAGTGAATGGAGTGGGCTTTGCAACCGCAGCCTTTATTAACCAAATAGCCTTCTTCCATTCCAACAAGAATGCACACACACACACACACAAACACACACACACACACACACACACACACACACACACACACACACACACACATAGTTAATGATCAGTGGCCGTGTCAAGTGTGATTATGTGTCTCAGGAGTGTACATTCAAAAACATGCAAAAGTCTCTAGATGAAACCTTTATGTC
>NC_137921.1:68316641-68346641 GCF_963457725.1 Sprattus sprattus | reverse complement strand
GTATTCATTTATGACATGAAAGCCCAGAGCTCTTTGAGCAAGCACATGGATAGAATGTTTGGTGCAGAACCCGACTCAAAAAGGGGGGGACCCATCTGCCCGAGGTCGACCCAGTAGAGCGACAGAAAGAGGGGCGAGGACGGAAGAGAAGAGAGATCTGTTGAGAAGCATGAAGATATACATCCATACAGCCACACACACGCACACACACACACACACACACACACACACACACACACACACACACACACACACACAGCCTCAGCATCTCCCTCTTTCCTCTACCTTCATGCTTTCTCTCCCTCTTTCCTCTGCGTTCATGCGCTCTCTTTCTTTCCCTCCATCTTTTCTCTCTGTCCATCTTTCCATCTCCTCCTCCTTTCTTTAACCTGTATCAAGCCCTCTCTGCCCAAGGTTTGGGTCTCTCCTCCTTATTTCCCCCTCTCTCTTCTTCTTCCTATGTCTCCATCTCTCCCGCTCTCCCCCTCTCTCTCTCTTCATCTCTCCCTCTCTTCCTTTCTCTCTCACCGATGATGCTGTGGCGCGGTTGGTGCCTTGCTTTGACACATCTCAGCCACAGGAAACACCCTTGTCTAAACCTTCTTCTTCTCCTTCTCCTCCTCCTAACACAGGTCAGGGGTGGGCGTGACCGGAGCCATGCAGACCATGTTCTACGCCGAGGTGTCGGATGAGAACCGCGTGGGCGAGGGCGGCGGGGAGCCCGCGGAGGGCGAGCTGATCGAGGTGGTGACGGTCCCCCTGCACGAGGCCATGAGCTTCGCCTACGACGAGAAGATCCCCAAGACCATGGGCGTCATCTTCAGCTTCATCTGGTTCCAAAGCAACATGTCACCCAAATACAAAATATCCACCAACGTGTAACAGCAAACCTCCCTCTCACCACCACCCCCCCCCCCTTTATTCACCCCCCCCTCACCCCCCCAAACACATACTGCACTGATTAACCATCCACTCATTCACACACTCCCCCACACACACACACACACACCCAAGCCCTCTGACATTAGTCACACTTCACTGTAAGTTATAGTCCGACTGGGCGACCATGTTGTACATTCAAGAGACAGTGGTTCAATATTAGTTTCTTTCACTTTTTTTCGCTGTGGTACTTCTGTATGACGAAGCAAAATATCAAGTTTGATGTTTCATACCGTTTCTTTTCTCTCTCTCTCTTTAAAACAAACAAAAAAAAAACGTCTTGTACTTCTTATTTTTTTTGAGTTGTACTTTAAAAAAAGTCAGGGTCCACAAGAAGCTGGATTTGTCTCTAGGTACATATGTTGAGGTGGCAAGATCTGGTTTCAGGAATGCATTAAATCACTATGATCTTGCCAGCCACACTTGGGCGCATTGATGTTCATTCAATTCAGATTTCAGCACATTGTGGCACATCTAGTTTTGACTTGCCCGGGCATCTTTTAGCAGACTATCGCCGAGCCCAAAGGGCAAAAGTAAGCCAAGCATACAAAGTTAGTTGAAATCGTTCGAACATATCAAATAACCTTTTTGTACCGTTGGATACGTTGTTAAAAAAACGAAATCATCCACAAAGCAAGTCGGCATCAAGTTGATTGTTTTTAATGACAGGGCTTTTCCAGTATACTGTTCACAGTTAATTTTACAGGTCTGAGGTTATGCCGATTGTTTGTGATTTATTACCAACATTCACCAACATGCCATAACATTCAGTGATGCTTTGTGAAGCAAAAAGAAAACGTCATTCCCGTGAGACCTTGCATGACCGTAAATAGAACAGAACAGGGAGAGTCGATGTAGGGATGTTGCAAGAAGACAGGGAGATTCTCAATGAGGGTTTGCTACTTCAGATGGTTCTGTTTACAGAACTTGCCAAAACATGACCCAACACATAAAAAGATCTTTTCACCTCCCCCAAACATTATTGCGTAGTGTGCCTGTCAAGCAGGGAACTTGTGGTGCAGCGAGACTTAACTGCAGGTCAGAATCAAAAATGACTTTACGGTCAAATAGGTTTTCACATACAAGGAATTTGTCTTAAAATAACTTTTAATTAAATACAAACAGAGAAGAATGACACAAATTACTGCAAAATAGTCTGTTAAAAATAGGCTGTTTGTCTGGCACAACCTCACTTACAAGGAAATATAGTACTAAGACAGGCTAGATGCACAGGTCCACCCTCACTTTGACGAAAGGTGAACAGATTTGATTAAACTCTGCTGTTTTGACACATGTTCTGTCATTTTTTTAATTACTTAAAGGTTACGTTGTTCTCTTGTTCTCACAAAAGACACGTTTTTGGTCACCATACTACAAACTATACATCACACGTAGTAGGTAGGATGAGATGCAATTCTCAGTTGTTCCCAAGACATCCATCGATTGCCAAAGCTTTTGCTGGCGTCTCAGGTTTCCGGGTTGGCAAGGTGACTCTCAGGGTGTCTACGCGAGAGCCTTGCCCCTGCCCTGCCATGGCCATAGACCACTGGTTTCAAATTCTCAATCACTCAAGTTTGTATCGCCCTGTCAGGTCAGTCTCTTTTGTTTGGAAGCATCTTCTGTGGCACTTAGAATAACAGAGAAGACTTGGAGGTTGCTTTGTGTAAATTGTTAGTGGTCAGAGTGTTGACAGTACTTTTCAAAATGCACCTTTGGAAAATAAAGCACTGTTTTTTTTTTTTTAATTCCAAAAGCAACACATTCAGACATAATGTACCACGTTACACAGACACATCAGCAAATTAGTGAGTTTGACTGGCTGTGGCCAAACGTAACTTTATATGCACACAAGAACAGAACCTGAAGGCACATTTTGTCATCAAGTGAATTTCTGGTCTTATAAGAAGATAATCACCCAATCCCTTTATTTCCCATACGGCTTTCTACTATTCCTCAGTGTTGTGTAGAGAGTGCATGACTTTTCTTGAATGGCCTGATATTTGAACAAGCATATGAAACCTATTAAATATAATTATATTATATTTTGTGCTTTTAAAAGCCATTAGCCATAGCAATATTCAGTGATTTTTCTTTGGGGGTCTGGAAGATGATTCTCATGTCCAGGGACCAGGTGTTAGTATTAAAACCTTTTGATGTGTTTGATTTCATATCTGAAAATGACGGACGATAGAGAGGGATCTGTAGTTGCTCTGCTAATAAGACCTGTGCGTTAAAGCTGCAATACTTTTCTTGTTGTCAAAGAACAAAAATAATTTTATATTTATTACAAATTTACTACAATTAATAATTATGAAAACCTGACCTGAAAACTGTAATCCCAAGACGTTACAAAAACAATGAACTGATATGTGTTGAATGCACATTAATACAAGTTTGTGTGCAGTACCTCTCACTCAAACTTTACACATGGTCGACAGACATTTTCCAACAAAGGCAAAACACATATTGTCCCTTTTCAAGAGCTTAAAAGCACTTAAACTTTGGTTCCTTAGATGGGGGCTGAATCCCAGAATTGTGTGATTCTTGATCTGGTGTAGATCCTAGTGGGCTGATGTCCAGAGGGGTATTCCAAGTATGTGGTTTAGTGACCAACCTGGCTAAGTTAACCCAGAGTAGGTTGTTACCTCCTAATATAACAGGCCTGTGGCTCAGAGAATGAAACCCTAGGGCTCTACTTTTGGGAGGGTTACCACCTACTCTGAGTTAACTTAGCCAGGTTTGTCACCAAACCATGTTCTTCAAATACCCCTCTGGTATTTAAACCCAAATTGAAACCCAGAGAATTTTAAAAGCACAGATGCAGCATATCCATTTGTTTACTATTATTATGTATATTTTTTTTGTAATTTTTTTTTCTCCAAAATATTACGGCTATTTTATGCCTATACTAAGCCGTTATGTATACACTATGTAAGCCACCATTTATGTCTTGGCAACACATCTTATTTTGATTTTCCAACGGAAGAGCCTTTATCTTTGTTTTTTTAATTATCATACATGTTATAAATGTTATTTCTACTCATCAAGCAAGGGGGCAACTTGTTTGTTAATGTGTGTGTTTATTTTACTTAAAGCCTAAATCAGTCTCGAGGGTATCTGAGGGTCTACTAGTGAGCACGTGCAGTGATGTCACTGTGTCGGAGACGCTCCCCGTTACTGCGGTCCTCGTCAGCGCCTAAGGCTCTGACATTATCCAGATGCCCGTAGTGGTCCAGTGATGCGCATTGCCCTTGCGGAGTCGCGCACAGAAGCACGTAAGCCATGCGGTGTGTGTGCACAGCACTGCAGAATGCCCCCCCCCCCCCCACACACCCCTTAAGTCCAATGCAGCGTGAGCACCATAAAACAACTCTACCTCCATGCCACTTAGCTTGCGTTTAAAGAGTACAGGCTCACCCGCGTACGCCTGCGCTGTACAGGTGCACACAAGTAGCAAATAACGAGGCAGGGGCTAGACGTTGTGTTTGCTTTAGACTTTGTGCCGTCCCGACGGTAAAATCCATCCTATAGGTAAAGGGCACGGTAATTCGGTGGGTATGCATTGCATACAAACACTTCTTGAGCTTTTATCACTTAAGGAAAAGGACTCTGAGGGCTTTGACTTTGCTTACGATGGACAGAGAGCTTGGTTTGTGATGTGATGTTTTCTCCCTCTTTGATATTTAACTCACAGTTTTATTCATATTTATAACACTGTCTAAGAGCGTGTTTTAAATGGCGTCTATACAAATGGTCAAGATCATCTGTAGACACTACAAAAGCATACACATTGTAACGATTTATATTCATTAGATACATTGAACAGCGATAACTGATCAATGCTCTTGATTTTTGTGTTTTTTTTTTTTTTTTTTTTTTTTTACAACATAATATTAGCCAAACTTTGTTATTTTGCTAAGTTATTTGTACTTAATTTTGTGTTAATTGGAGAGACAAAGAAGAAGAAGATTCATCTCATTAAAATACTGTTGTGTATGAGTGTCTTTTAAGCTTGGTTTTTGAACGGCTGTGTCACAGTGATCTGTTGTTTCTGTGAGAGTTCAATTTCTACTTTTAAATTTGTTTCAAATTATTAACTTTTAACTGTTCTCTTGTTTTCTATCATATGGTAATCAGTGGAAAACATGTATTTAAAATCGGATTATTGCATGTGCACTAACTGTGTTTCATTGGTCTGCATTCAGTGTAAATAAAGAGGTTTGATGGCTGTACTGGATCAACTTGATTTGATTTATTAGATACCTAGATATCGAGAAACTGTAAAAGGTCAATGTGTCCTTTATGTTTGTCAGGAGATGGTCTAGGTGTAGATTTCCACCAACCACAATCGGCAGACTCCCTCACAGACAGCTCAGACAGGCGGATAGGTGAGACCCTCACAGACAGCTCAGACAGGCCGATAGGTGAGACCCTCACAGACAGCTCAGACAGGCCGATAGGTGAGACCCTCACAGACAGCTCAGACAGGCCGATAGGTGAGACCCCCTCCCAGACCCTGTCCCTCCTGCACACCCCTGCCCTCTTCTTGAGTTCTCCGTACCCTAGCTGTCACTTTCCTCAGGCCTGGGGGAGTGGCCGAGAGTGGAGCGGAGTTGTCAAGGCGATGTTTGTGTTGACCTGCTTTCTTTTAGTGTGTTGGTAATCATTAGACAGAGTTGTAGACTAGCGTTCAGGAGCACAGGAGTGCGGGGGTGGGACAGGTGGTACGGTTGAAGGGGAGGGGGGGGGGGGCACAGATAATAGCATTAAGTAACTAAGTGCAACTAGCACGACTTTGCTATGGCAACCTTACTAGCCACAAAAAGCTGTTCAACAATGGACAAGAGCAGGCAGAGGAGAAGAGGGGGGGAGAGGTTGGTTTTGGTGAAGGCGCTTTGCCAGGCTTTCCATGCTGTATGCGGCTGGCGCCCGCAAGAGAGACGTGGAGACAGCGAAAGTAGCTCCCTCTTGCTCCACGGAGTCCTCTTGAAGGATTCATCTTGACTGCGTTGGTGTCTGTGTGTGTGTGTGTTTTTCTTGTAGTAAACAAACGGGAGAGCCTGTTCTGTGAGGCTGTGTGAGGCTGTGTGCTGTGGTGGGGAGGATGTGCTTTCACAGCCAAACCGGGGCGCCAGCTTGTAGACTGCCTTTTCCAGAGACCCTCATTTGGATGGGTTCCTGACCCCGCCCCCCCCTCCCCCCCCAAGATCCTGTGGCCTTGTTCAGACACCAATGGCACCAGATTAATGGAATCAGAAGCCCACGGCTTGATTCCTCCAGATGTTGGTTTTTGTGCAGTCTTTGGCAGGAATTTTTCTCTTTTGGCTTGGGGGCACACAAGTTAAGAAGCAAGCTTATTGTGGTGACACAGTAATTATGGTTTCCTTATTAACATAATTATCATATCAAGAGTCTCATTATAAATGTCTTCTCGCCAGGCTGAAGTTGCATTTGCATCCCACAACCCACACTTTGATATAATGCAAAGTAATTGCCATAAATTAAAAGCGCTGATCATTTAGAGAGGTCAGTTCAGGCTACACATTTAGCCGTAAATAGTTATATCTAGTAATGCTTTAAGATAGGATTTGAAGTTAATCTTGTGAAATGTCAAGACATTTAAAAACAAAATAAACATTTTCAAAACTGTTGAAATTTCTTGGTAGTTCATGATGATGCTTAGTAAATTTGTAAATCATTTTGCTCCATTTTCTAATTCCATTAACAGACTCATGTTCTTCTGAACTGGAGCCTTGTTCGTTATCTCTGCTACTGATGGTACGCCGTCACAGTCATATGTAACCATTTTATGTTGTTTGCTTATTATCTCTGTCGACTGAGATTATGAGTTTGTATGACTACTGACAGCTGCGCGAGGATCTTTGCTCCCAGTGTGCTTACAGAACTCAATGTTGTATGATTTATATAACGACTCGAACTCGATTGGCCTCGGATCCTTTCCAAACTTGCTTTAAAGACAGTATTTCAAAACCTGTCTTAATGTGATTTTTTTTTCACAGAGTGGCGCGTGGTGCAACATGATGCAGGATCTCCTTTGGGAGACTCCTCCCCCCCCGAAAGGCCCCGAAAGGGGAAAAGCGGTTCCGCTTCCCAGAAGCGCTAGTTTTGCCAGCACCCTGAGGTAGCCCAGCCCAGCACAATACACTGCTGCTGTGATCAACCCACAGATAAGATGGGATCTGTTAGCTGACACTGCTGTAGCATGTCATGTGTTTACAGTATATATGAGCTCGCTATGCACCTTGTGATCTTAGCCAACTATGCATGATCAAATGCAGCAGGGGATGTAGCCTCTAGGCTGTTCTCTGCTGGAATGGCAAACAAGAGTACTGGTGGAGGGGTGGGTGGGGGACTCCTACAAATGGTGTAAGCAACAAGGTTTTGCAATCAACTGTGAGATCTGAAAATACATACATAAAAATATGTCTGAGACAACTCTTTTGAGCTCTGTAATCCATGAGTGTAGTTTAAGCGTGGCTTGTCAACAAATCAGGAGACTTACAAAGACACGGGCATCTAAGACTACCACTGAGTGTGCAGTGTGTTGAGAGGATGTGGGGGGTTTCTATAGTAGCTAGACTCTTAGCACATAAGCAACACTTGCATACCAGGTGGAGATAGCTGTCTTGAAGGGCTGAACATTTGAAATGGCTGGAGGGAAAGTGACTCTCCACCCCTTAATAAATGTGTTACATCTCTTCAAAAGAATTGACCTTTAGCTTTTTTTTAGCTGACGTTTGACTTTTAGCTGCTGTTACCTCTAAGCAGCAAAGTAGAGGATCTAAAAGGTTAGCAGGGTTAAGACGTCTACAGCATTTGAAATGTGTCCCGTAAGCCAAATTAGGATGTTCAGAAACTTGACAGCCAGCACAGGGTAGATTAACAACGAGACCGCAAATGTCAAGAGACTGACACACCTCCTCACTATGATCGCCTTGCCTGTGTGTGGCTTGGTTTTTGGAATAAGTCAAACGTTATGTTGAAAAACATTTACAAAGAATTCCCACATTGTCCACATCCTTTGTCGGTTTCATTTCCTGGTAATCGTCTCTTATTTTAAAGCATCTCATTGTATAGCCACACGGTTATGGTGTAACAAGCCAATGCATGTCTTGCCTTCATTTCACCAGCCCTAATTTCATTCTTGATAAATCCACCTCCCTATTCTTTTGTGTCTACAGGAATCTGCTTGTTTGCCTGACACAGTTGCTTTCAAATCATTGCTTCCACTAATATTTGAGTGAGAAACCACATCGCACCACTTAGGCAGAGTTCTCCGAGGCAGAAACACTTCGCTCTTGGGCATTCCTGTATATGTTATGACATCAGAGACATCTTTTTAGTGATGCATTTTTAGGAATGGCATCCCCCCCCCCCCCCAGGTAGGAAGACTAAAGAAGACTAAGAGTCTGTGGCCAGCGGGTTGTCAGCTGGCGGTACACAACGAGAGATGAATTTACACTTTTATCTTAGCCTGTACACTTCCTGTTTTTTTTTTGTGTGAACAATTCCATCGTAGACGCAGCACGGCTTTTGAGAACTTGTTGCCAGGGAACAGGGTGGCAACAGGTCATGGAAACACCCCCTCAAGGGCTTTCTGTTCAATGAGATGCAAGTCTTCTTGCCTTGCCAGCCTGGCTGTGTCTGTGGAAGCATCTGCTAACCTTGAATTAAACGCTCCCTTACACTCAGACTGACTCAATATCTCAGCCTCTATATTACAGTCAGCATGCTCTTAAGAATACAACTGGACTCTGGTCTACATCATGCAAATGTTTGTCTCCTATCAGAAACACATCGAGCATCTACAGTCCCACAAAGTTGGCAACATTTCTCAACACACGACCCCGGCCCTTCCTAACCTTTGCAAACGGGACCTAAACAGGGAAACAGTTAGGGTCGTGGGTACTTGCGATAATTAAATAATAATGACCTCAAGTCATGCGCAAATTTGAACGAGGGGAGCAGCGAGGTGCCTTTCATGTGTAATCCGACACTGGGGGCCGTGACAGCTTTCTCATTGTGTTTGTGCGGGAGAGGCCATCTGTGCCGCCAGCCATGGCTGGCTTCCTCCTTTCGGGAAGAACTCCCAGGTGTGACGGTCCCCTCTTTGAAGAGACCCACGTGCATTGTGCCCACCGCTGGAGCTATGGCCGCCGGGGACAAAGACGAGGGGGCAGGACATCCAATATGATTCCACTGCACTGTCCATCTGTATGATAATGAGGAGAGGGAGCGTGATGGCAAAGGGGGGCCACGGAAATCCGAGAAGCGTGGCCCAGTGACAGGTTCCGTGACCCCACCCCACCCCTACTCCCCACCCCTACCCATCCACCTCCAACCCAACCTTCTTCCTCAGCTGAGCTGGGGGTCAACGGAGGTTGGACGGACGGTTGGTCAATTGAGAGGGATTTGGGGAATCAATACTGAATGATTCATGAGTGGCCCATCTCATTGATTGGAAGGAGGACTATCCGTCCTTCGCTGTCCTGGCCACTTGTATAACCACTGATGAGAAGTTGGAGGTTGTGTGTGTGTGTGTGTGTGTGTGTGTGTGTGTGTGTGTGAGCTCGGACTCAGTACTGCTATGTGTTTTCCCCCTCCTCCTATTGCCCCTGTCAGTGACGGGGATTACCCAAGCCGTGATTTAGAGGCGGGCGGAGAACCCTGACTTGGTCTGATATGCCGGGCTGAGTTGGACTTATCTCCAGATCCAGGAGATATTTATGAGACGCTGCATCCTGCAGATGAAGCTGCTCTGCTGCAGCTTGCTGTACGTCCGGGAGCCGGTCTCTCTCTCTCTCTCTCCGTCTCTCTGTGTCTCCCTCTCTGTGTCTCTCCAGACTCTTCTCTTTCTGTGGAGGTCCTGGGGAGAGGGGAAGAGGAAAGAGGAAGAGAGAGAGAGAGAGGAAGAGAGAGAGAGGGAGAGGGAGGGAGAGAGAGAGAGAGAGAGAGAGGGAGAGGGAGAGAGAGAGAGGGAGAGAGGGGGAGAGAGGGAGAGAGAGAGAGAGAGAGAGGGAGAGGGAGGGAGAGAGAGGAAGGGAGAGAGAGAGAGAGAGAGGGAGAGAGAGGGAGGGAGAGGAAAGAGGAAGAGAGAGAGGGGGAAAGAGTGGAAAAAGGATGACAGAAAGGGAAAAAAAAGGAAGACAAATTTGAGGGAGACAGACAGATAAGGTTAGAGGAAAGAAGGTTAAAATAGAGAGAGAGAGAGAGTGAGAGAGAAGGCGATATGTAGAACAGGAGTGTGGGTTGTGCATGTACCCTTTGACTCACTGAACCTTCTCTGAACCTTGAGACGGATGCAAAACTTTAAAGTGAAAAGATACAAAAAACACATGCCAAGAAAACATGCGGGGTTGCCATTTTGAGCCAGTTGTAGGATTTCCTGGATGAGCAAATGTCGGAGCTCTTTTTGGGGGCAGCCAAAACATGGGAAATTCGATAGGACAGGCTCTTTGCAGAATTGGAGGACTTATTTGGCCAGTCTCTTGATGTCATACACAGGATGGACATCCTCGCCCCAACAAGCCAAAGATAGCAAGGACCCATATATGGAGAACAGTGGCTCTCTTGTTGGTCTGCGAGAGTTACAAGAATGTGGCATAAGCAAAGTACAAAAGGGGATATCCATTAACTCACAACAACTTGTGACACGGTATATATTAATACGAGTATGAAACCATATTGGTTATTGTGTTTAGTGCAATGAATGTAAAATATAAATACACATCACCTCTCTCATGTGTTGCCTTTTTGTGTTTTGAACCAATCATTGAGGACGTTGGAGACATACTTGAATTACTAATAATATGACGTGAGATATGCAACCTCTTAGTTTTTATTGGTTGTTTGTGGGTGACATGAGTGTACTGAAGCAGCGGCAGAAACTCTGAACTGTAAAGAAACATTCTTGTCTGTTTTTGTCTGGGCTTTGATGTTAACATGTTTAAATGTTTAACATAGAGTTGATCATTACCATTGATTGGAGGGAAAACAATTAAATGCTAATAAATGAGCCCATTCGTCAATTAGTACAATACAATCAATTTGTGTCCACGGCAGAATGACAAAAAAATAAACTCCAGTATAATTGATTGTGAACAAAATGAAGGATCAATTTCAAGGTTCAGATAATCCACTTCATGCCCCTCACTTAATCAATTGATTATTGATTATTAAGAGAACGATGCATCGGCGTGTGCAAATATGGCAATGATTTGTCCGTGCACATTTTAGGTTAAAAAAGAGTATCCCAGGAGTACAATTGTGTGAGGTTCGCTCCCTCATTCTCAGTGAACCCTGGCATGGCCTTTCCCAACCATTGTGTGTCAAGGTTGATACGACCCATTGTAAAAATTCCCAATTGTAAAGATAAATGCAGGGGAATGTGTGCAGCTGCTGCCTTTGGAGGGAACTCCAGGGGGAATATAACGAGGTGTGTCTCTCTCTAGACTGAAACCTCACCTCACTGTTTTATCATGAAGAAGGAAGGCAGCCAAGACTCCTACTATGCCTATCGAGACATGATTGTAATCAGTGTCAAACCCTGAGAGAGTGAGCAAAAAGAATTTTCAGTTTTGTTTTAGAGATACCTTACACCCTTTTTCTCTGTTCTGTTCTGTTTTTTTTTTTGCGAAGAAGTTGCAAGTAAGTGGTGCACCTGCTATTTCCTATCTCGCTGTAATCATTCTTTCTAGCATACCAGCTGAGACAAAAACACACACACACACACACACGGTGACGGCGTCCATTGTCCCTGATGAGATCCACTTTATCTGAGTGAGCTATTGGGTGGGAGGAAGCATTGCTTCCGGCGAGATAAGACCTCAGGCAGAGATAGTTGAAGGTGTGACATGACACGAAACTGTCAGGTGCTTCACACCCGCATGCTATGCCTGACTGCAAATATGCACATATATAGCCTTGATTCCAAGGAACCAGTGAAGGTGTACAGTAACACCCTCTTGAACCGTGCCAGGGGCCTCGAAGCTGGTAATGCAAGTATGTGCTAGGGTGAACCACCCTTTCCTAGATTGGTGGAGCTAGTAATGACTTGATACAAAAGAGCTAGCCTCCCTTGTCTTGAGGTCCGTCTCCATTACAGCAATTTACAGACTGTTATCAAATGGCTGTCACATGGACGTTTGCTCCGTATTAAAACATGAAGAGTCGGGGGGGGGCACTGTGGCGCAAGCAGTAGCCCGGACCACATTCGGGCTTGAAGCCCATGGAGGACACAGGTTCGATTCCGGCCTGATGTCATTTCTCCTGTCCACTCCCCACCTCTTCTCCCTCTCATTTCCTGTCCCACTCTTCACTGATCTATCGATTAAAGGCACAAAAGCCCAAAAATAAATAAATAAAAAAAAACATGTAGAGTCAGATTCCTCTGGCTCTGTGTAATGGCATTTCCTCATAGCTGCACAAAACTCCAGAATGCGGGAGTTGCTGAATAGTTTTTTTTTTAGCCTGTGTTCCCATGAGTTGGCCGTTGCGAATGTGTGTACATCATTACCACTCCTGTTCTAATCTTATGGTTGTGATGAGAAGGAAGTCTTGTGTTGGTGAGTGAACTCTCTCTGACATGGGAGTGATGGTGAAAGAATCGTGGCGGCTTTGACAGAACATGTCAAATACGTCCCCACAGCCTGGAAATTTATGAGACGAAACATGAAGTCAATGAGCAATGACATCGACCTAAGAACACCACTTAAGAAGAATGGCTCTTTGGCACAGATTGTACAGCAGAGAAAATGGGTGTTGTCAAAGGTGCCAAAGATGTCAAAGATGTTTGCTTGGGGGCACCACTTGGTTGAACGCAGTTGATCTTTTTCATCATTATCAAATTTAAAATGGGAGAACTGCCAGGAAAGCATGTCTATACATTGCTTTCCTAAGAAAGTAAATGCTAATAGCTAGCAGGTGCGTCTACGTGCTCATAGGCAAGAACACTCATCACTTACAATGCACACGACCCATTTTCTTTCTGTTAGCCTGAAGCATCAACACTGGTCTCTTTCTCCCTCACGGTAGCTGTTTTCCATGAGCACTCATTCCGCTACTTAAAGTAAATCCAATAAGAAGTAGCGCCTTTGCATAAACATACTTCTTGCCCAATAGCCACAGTATTGTTGTATTGTAGTGAAAGCTACACAATACAGGAAAAACATCGATCAAGCTAATGCTAACCTGAGACTTGGCTAAAGCAAAGCCTCTGCTCGTCCTTCCCCTCCTATTCCGAGTCTGACTGGCTTATCACCTGTAGTCTTGTACTGTGACTGATATTCTGGATACTGTTCAACGAGCGAACTGGTTAAATAAAGGCCAGGCCTTGCTTGGACATTCGGAGTGGATAGACAGGATGTCCAGGTGGTTCAATGAGCCTGACTGACATAAGGCTTTAGGGGACGAGTGTCCACATTAAGTCATTTGAGCTAATAAAAAAACGTACATACTGTAGCTTGTGGTTCTGTGCGATAACATTATTTCCATTTGGATTATATATTCAACGTTGAGTATGCTGTATGAAGTTGAGCCATATATGTTTGCTACACAGACCTAGCAAGATGCTCAATTTATTCTTCAGCCGAACCCTTTGTGTGTCCCTGCCAGCCCTAATACAGAGTGTGGTGATAGCAGCCCCATCACTACGGAAACAAGGCCCACACTTATGAGATCTCTCTGACAACATGAAGAACATTACAAACCAGAGCACTCATGCATTAGCATGAGCAACCATTAACCATTAAAGGGATGCTAAAATCCCAGCACTGATTTACATCCTGTCATCAGGACATACAAAAGAGGCCAGCCTTCTGTTTTATGAGTGGCATTTTTATGGGTGGATTGGATGGATAGGTTTGAGCCATCACATGTAATTATGGAGATAAGAGGTTTTGAGGATTCACCACCGCCTCTGTTTCTGCTACTTATCTCACAATCCCCCCAACAGAAACCCCTGTCATGGCTGCTTACTAGTATTGGTACATATGAACGTTCAAAGTGGGTCAAGGCGATGATTAAAGATGAAAGGGGAATTGATGTTGGGGCTATACATTTATATGTGCAGGTCCTCTGAGGAAAGGCCAATGAAATATATATGAGCAAAGAAATCCACTTCACCTTTCCCTGGAGGATTCACAACCCCCCAACACCCCCCCCCACACACACACACACACGCACACCGCCCTCCCTACGTTCTTCCTCCGGTACTCTACTACACACAACATCACTCCCTGCCCCCAACCACCACAAAAAATTGCTGCCCCCTTTCATCTGCCCCCCCCCCCCCCCCCCCCCAGCCCCATAATCCTTTTCACCCTCCTAACCACACACACATTCATGCACACACTCACTCTCTCTCTCTCTCTTACACAGTCTCTGTCTTTCTCTCTCTAGTTACACACTTACACACACACACTTACACACACACACACACAAATCTGCCTGTTAGCTGTGTGCTGCTGTGACAGCGTGTGAAATGTCCCAGTTGATGCGAGCGAGGGCCACCGCCTCCACTATCTGTGTGCTTATTTACACGGTATCTAATGACATGAAAGTTTCAATGGAGGCAGGAGTGTGCTGCAGTGTGCAGGAGCAGCACAGACGAGCCCCAGCCAATTTCAGCACTCTTCCTGTATCTGTCATTGCCCCTGGGGTGTCTGTTGGAGGGCTCCATTCCCCCAGACACCTTCTGTGAAATGCCATGACGAGTTGGAAGAATGAGGAAATCCGTGGACTGTTGTCTCCTTAGGCACCCCCTCTAACAGAAATTGTTCTGGAAATTACTGTAATGTAAAAGAATGAAATGTTTTGGTGTCATCTGGAGTTCCAGGTGTCTGGATTGTCAGAGCTATACCTACATCTTAGTCTCTCAGTCTAAGTGCTGTTGCATCTTGGGCTGTTTCAAGTCGTCTGGGCTGTCAGATTGTCTAAATACAGTTCAGGTACATCTATTGTCTTTTTTTTTTTTTTTACAGATTGAGCCGAGGTATCTCATTTGGACAGCTCAGCATTCCAGTCGACTGTAGTGCACGGCTGTACGGAAGAGGGCACTCACCCCTAGAGGGCGCTCACCCCTACTCAATTCCGAGTGCCCGACAGAATGAACAGGGCTGCTGCATCCTACTACTGTTGCTTTGTAGTGGAACAATTTCGACCCAGTCGAGAGTCGAAAAAATACACGCTCAGACAGAAGACATGAAGTAGACTACTGATTGTTAAATTCAGTGTTTAAAAAAAAAGGTTCCATATTTATGACGGTCCATTATCCGGTGGTCTAGACTGTTCTTCGAATTAGTTTTTTTTGTGAAAGACAACGATTGCTTTTTTGCTATTAAAATGCAGCCTATGCGTTTAAAAGCTAAACTAAACGAATTAAGAATCTGACATCTTCAATCAAACAGCCAAATGTGTTCAAATGCACCTGAAGGGCCATGAAATTTGACAGCCTAGTTAACCTCTTGAAAAAGGTTACGGGGAAGTTAACACATAAGAGAAAAAGAACACACCAATCAGTTTAACCTTATATTATTTTATTTTTCATTCAATCAAAACATTTTAGAGGAAAAAACAACATATGTATATTTAATGAATTCATTTAAACGAACATCTTCAATTGTGTCTACGTCAATTCAGAGGCTAGATAAGTTTTTTGGAGACACTCCGCCTCCACTTCTGTGGTTGGCTTAGAAACGGTCTTTACCCAAATGTAAGAACACGGAGGGGTTTATGTGAGTGGTTTATTCAGCTGCCAATCACAGGGGATAACCTCAGCGTGCAGTAGCTGCGAAAGATATCAGTTGCTGTGGAGTGATCTGTCGGAGGGAGAGTGTGTTGTAGCTGGACCATCATCTTGCTAATACCACGCTTGTGAATTTTGCATGTCAGGAGCGGAGGATCCTGTCGCCGGTCAACGGCTGTTTTCCATTTTTGGCATAATATTCCGTATTCCTAATTAATCAAAGGCATGTGGAATTGTGGAAGGATTAGGAATTGGCTTTTAACAGCGTGCCTGCTGTTGACGATATGGACGAGGGTAAGAGCACTGCTGCTGTTTTCGAATATAATTTCAAATGATTTCATAATAATCAAAGTAACCTGGAGTCGAAAGTTGATGGGCGTGTGGTGTGTGATTGGTCTTACCATTTAACAAAAATGAGAAATTTCATATTAATCGATAATTGAATTACGCAGCCGTCAGTGAAAGCATGTGATCGCACAATTTGACTGTCAACGTTGAGATGTGAATTCGAAGTAGCACTCTGCTTGCTGTCATATTTGACCGAAATGATTTGGTCTTAATTTTATGCAGGAGTTTGAAGTCTAATTCAATTGCCTGGTCGCTTGCTGTCGACACTGGCAGCGGGGAACCTCAATTTCTAAGCAAGAATTAGCTGGCTAAGTGATCTCAAATTTATGAACCTGAAACCTTGGGCTATGTACAAGGTAGCCTAACGCTCCACGGTGTGACACAAAGCACAACGTTATTAACGTTAGCTAGCAATCGACACTGATCAATCTTAGCTCTGTAAATGGCTGATCAACACTTGCTCATGTCTGGTCGTTTGCCATTGGGTCTGTTTTTATTTATGCATGCCACTGCTTGAAGCCTATTGTTTTAGTTGAGTAATTTTGCTCCATTTTAATGTTATTTTTAGGTGTCCCAGTCCTCGGGCTATTTCGAGCTGCAGCTGATTACCGTACAGAATGTAAACGGTGAGTTGTTGGACGGGGAATGCTGCGATGGCTCTAGGAACTCTCAGGATCTGCGTTGTAGCCGGGACGAGTGCGATACTTACTTTACAGTCTGCTTAAAGGAGTACCAAACAGAAGTCTTGACCACTGGACAGTGCACGTTCGGCAAAGGATCTACTGAAGTTCTCGGTGGAAATATTATTTCTTTCAAGAATGCTAAAAATAATCCAAATAAAATCAACGAGTCTGGCAAGATCACAATACCTTTTCAGTTCGCCTGGCCGGTAAGTGGTATTTCAATACTTTGCATGTTTTAATGCAATTATTATTCAAGTCAATCATAATTTCATAAGTAAAACGGCTATTGTTGGTTATAGAGAGAGTGTGTCAGTGCACCATGCAGCCACGGTATGCAAATGGATACTGTTGCGTTGTTTACATTATTCATAATTTAAGCAAACTATGGTCATCAAAGACGTGTTCTTGTTTGTGGCTGTTGGATCATACAGGCGTTGTTGTATATGCGAGTAACTGGTGTTAAATAGTACTTAACTTGTGACTACAAGAAAATGGCTCGCGTTTGGTTAATTTACTCTTCATACATCAACCCAGAACAAGAGGAGCCATCTATCTTCTCGGGGTGCGTATTTGTGAAAGAGGGGGCGGCGATTGAGGGGGTTTCTGTAAACCACTTCTGCAGCTATTCGAGTTGAGCGCACGTTATTTTTTCAGTAATGTATGCCAAGTCTGTAGTTAACCTAGATATCACTGACGCAGATTATATGGTAACAGAAACCCTTTCGCGAGGCGAATATTTTGTGCTCGTGGTTGGAAGTGCATGTGAGGTGATGGTGACGATGCGTAATATCCCTGGAACTGTGGCTGTTGCGATCTGCTGTTGCTGTCTGTGGCGGCTCGGTGGCCCCGCATGGCTCAGCACTGATCTGACTGCGGGGGACAGCTCGTGTGTCTGTGTGTGTGTGAGTAAGTGACTGGTTGTTGCGATGACCATATTGTTTAATGTCTGTCGTATGTTTTGGCAGTCGTGTTGACCGCCAGCAAGGAACTGACTCAGATCAGTCACAGACTAGTGCACGAACGCACACGCACAGCCTCTTAAATTCTACCAGTGTGTGGTATATTTATAAGGCTAATTAATGTATTAATCTGACTGGTCCTGTGCGGTATTCCACGAACCGTTCACGTGATCAGCGCCTGTGAGCCAAGTGTCCACTTAATGCAACAAAAAGTGTCAGTGGCGTGGCTTGGGTTGATGCAGTTCATCAGATACCTGTATTACACCTGTACAATCCTCAGCCACAGTGATAGGTGGAAACCTGACTCTCCGGGCTTCCACTGTCTTACACAATTACACCAGCACCTCTGGAACCTTGCATGATGCCACACAGTTGAATGGATGAGTTACCAGCATCAATATCTAATGGCAGATGCAGCCCTGTGTGTTGCACGCTGACATAACAACTTTAGAAAAAAAAAAAAAAAACCTTGTGTAGTATTGACTGTCAGAGCTGGACAGTTGCCCGGCCTCGTACTAGAGAGCTCACCTTGAGGCAGTCATCTGCAGAGCGAGGGTGCTTCAGTTTAACTGCTCCCTCCTTTGATGGTTCCTGATTTACAATAATTGCAGTTGCTGGTTAATGTTTAACGGGGTTATCAAACAGTAATGCAACTTACAACTGCCCCCACAATCACCACACACATACACGTACACAAACCCCCACCCTACCCCCCGCACAAATCCATCGAATTAGGCTTGCGCACCTGTCGTCGTAGCCTCGCGCTGTTTACTTTCATCAAAGCAGGATGAATGACGATAGCAGTTTTGGTGGTTGTCTGGTCAGCTTGTCGTTCTTATCATTTTGCCAGTTTCTCCTATGGCGTCACTGATACCAGTTTCCCAGTTTTGTCAGTGCTTACTTGTATGCGTGCGTGTGTGTGTGTGTGTGTGTGTGTGCGCGCGTGTTTTTTGTCAGACAAATCCCCAAGATTGAGTTTCTTGTCTTGTTTGCCACGCCGGGTCGTCATTTCCGGATGCGTCCCATGGCAGCTAATGAAATTGCTGGTGGAATGTCTTCCGACCACCAGACACCCCCCCCCCCCCCCCCCACCACCTCACCCTCTCCATTCTCCTCCTCTGCGACGCGAAATCCGGACATCCGTTTGATGTGCACTCACTGTAACTGCATATGGCCTGTATTGTAAAGGGATATCTTGCACCTCTTGCTAGCCGTGGGCTGCGCAGGGTTGGGGATGGAGGGAGGGGGTAGGGGATGGAGGGAGGGGGTAGGGGGGTAAAGAGAGGTTTGTCGAGGGCATGTCTGCCACCTGTTGGAGGGCAAACTGTATTTTCTTATTTTTACCCCCCCCCCCTCCCCCCCCGCCTGTGCTCCCGAGGTGTCCCAAAGCAGGTCTTAACAGCGGCCCCAAGCAAGAGAGTGTGTGTGTGTGTGTGTGTGTGTGTGTGTGTGTGTGTGTGTGTGTGTGTGTGTGTGTGTGTGTGTGTGTGTGTGTGTGTGTGTGTGTGTGTGTGTGTGTGTGTGTGTGTGTGTGTGTGTGTGTGTGTGTGTGTGTGTGTGTGTGTGTGTGTGTGTGTGTGTGTGTGTGTGTGTGTGTGTGTGTCTCTAAGCATGGCTTGGGGATTGCAGGCTCAAGTAGACCGGGTAAAGGGAGCCTCTTGCTATCATCACCCCGGTCAGCTGTCAGTCTTGAGTGGAAAGGGGGGGGTAACTGTATCTGCTCAAAAGCCTTGTTTCGGCCCGACCTGTGTGTATGTTTGCGTGCGGGTGGGTGTATGTTCGCGTGTGGAGGCCTGTGTCCCAGTTTTCTCTTACCTAAGTGACGCAGATATGAGACGAGCGACGCACGCAAGACGCCGGACATGTTTGGCTTTCTTCAGGAGCTTGTGTGTGTGTTCCATTCGCTTTGACATGGTTTTCTATGTGCTGTGTGTCCAGTGCCTGTGGAGGACACATACTCCTAACTTGTGTTGTTAAGCATGACGTGAAGTGTCCACCTTTTGTTGACAGCTGGCATTTGAACTTGACTTGAAGAGGGGTGTGTCAGCGTGGAGCATATGAGGTCACATGAGTGCGAGCCGCTGAGTGAGCCAGCGTGTTTGTGAGCAGTGTATTTCACGTCAGGACTGCCAGTAAGAGATTGGCCAGGGCAGATTAGGAAACGAAAACGCAGAGATCCAGTGTAGCAAACTGCCAGTGTCTGCTTTTGTTCTCTCTCTTTCCTTTTCTATCCTCCACTTCCTCTCCTCTCCACTTATTTTTTCTTTCCCCCTCTCTCTCTTCTCTTCCTGCTCCTCTCCTTTTCACTCTATTTTCTTGCTTCCCTAATGGTTTCAAAGTGACAAGAGATAGTTTTCTCTGTCTCCCTCTCACACACACACACACACACACACACACACACACACGCATACATAAACTCCCTCTCTCCACCATCCACACCACTGCACTACTACAAACGTGGTGTGAGAAAATCAGTCTGGGCGGTAGAGAGAGCCAGCAGCTGCAGCCGTCCGTCAGGGCGAGGCGAAGGGGGCACAGCGCTTCAAGGCTAAGCAGCAGCAGCGTCAGCCACACCTGATTGGGAGCGCGCAAGGACCGTTGCTAGGAGACCGTCACAGAGGCCTTTAGTAAACAATTATCTGCCGTCCTCCGTGCTCTTTCAACACACACACACACACACACACACACACACACACACACACACACACACACACACACGGTCCCCAGCCAGTGTTCTATTGGAGCTGCACCACTACACTCACCTGGGAAGGCTGGGTTAAGGGTTGAGAGGGGAGGGGGACTTGGTCCATTCTCATGATTACGCCATTGATTGTGTAATTAGCTGGTCTCAGCTGCCTCCTGTGCTCAGCCTCTTTCCCCCAGCAAAGAGCAGTAATTGTCCAGTCTAACATCAGAACAGGTGGCCGGTGAGGGTGATTTGTGTGTGTTTTAGGGTGGGGGTTGTTGGATTAGAAAGGGACCCGGTCATGGTGGAAGCACTCTGTATCTATGGATGTATGCTAGAGTTAGCAGCCTGTTGGCCCCCTCGAGGAAATTGGACGTGAAGGGAAGTATTTTTTTAATGTTTTTTTTGTTTGTTTGTTTGTTTGTTATCACGGGTCTCGGGGAAACACACCACTCGAGTTAAATGGAATAATCCATCCACGGAAGTGGGTCTCTGCTCAGAGCCTGAAGGTCAAATCAAGGCCATTATGCTGATTTTAATGCAGTCAATTCCAATATGAGCCTCGCATTTGGTTAGAAATAAGCCTCAGCTCATAGATGAATGTGTGTGTACTTCACTGGGCCATTCTGGGGAGTAACCACCCCTGTTTCCCAGTACAATGATGATACGATGATATCGCAGTAGCATCCTTGATCGATTTCCTTTTCCCCTGGGGGCGGTGGGGGGGGATTTACAGGAAGTGTGTGATCAGGGAGAATGTGTAGGTCGATTTGTGGTTCTTTCTTTCTTTCTTTCTTTCTTTCTTTCTTTCCTTCTCTCTCTGACTCTCTCTCTCTCTCTCTGGATCTCTGTCTCACTCTGGCGCTCTCTCTCTCTCTGGATCTCTGTCTCACTCTCTCTCTCTCTCTCTCTCTCTCTCTCTCTCTCTCTCTCTCTCTCTCTCTGGCTCTCCCTTGCTCTCTGATGTGAACAACATAGCTTTTTGTCTGTCACCTCAATAAACAACATTTTCTCTCTTATGACCGGGGGAGGGGAGGGGGGGGGAGCTGAAGTGGTAAGGAAGGCCACTTAAAGGCTGCATTCCCCCCACGCCCCACCCCCTCCGCTCCTCCACACCATCAACTCACTCCTCCCCTCCAACCACCACCACGGCGGCGGCGGCGGCGGCAGTCATGTGGGGGATATTTTTAGGAGCTGAGAGACTGGGCCAATTAGTAGGCGATGGGCCCCAGGCATTTTTCTCTTAATACATATATAACACAATCTACTAGGGCTGACTGCTGCCCCCCTCCACCCTTAGCTGCTTTTATTCAAGTCGGATGTGTCTCGTCCTCTTCCCCCTGTCCCAGTCTACCAGTCCTGAGGGACAGATGGAGACATAGAGGGACGGAGTGACTCAGCAGGTTGTCCCTCCTTGCCTTTTATTCCTTTTCTCTTTCTCCTAACCTGCAGCTGTCAGGAAGTGGGACTGTTGTCCCAGTCGTCTTCCTCTGCTCCTTAAGGCATCGGCTGAGTGGTTTAGACCTAGACAGGGTGGGAGGTGGTTTTATATTATCATTACTTGGAACACGAGTATGAAGTCCATACATTTTTTTTTTTTATGGAAACCACCGGCATGTTTTATTATGCAGTCACAAAGAGGTCATTGAGATAGAGAGTCCATTAACCGAATTACCAGGAAAGACTTTAGTTGGGTTGACTTTGTGTTTGTTTGTTTGTTTATTTTGTGGTTGTTGTGTGTGTGTGTGTGTGTGTGTGTGTGTGTGTGTTCCACCACCTTGTTGGGGGGGGTTCCATCCTTCTCCACCAGGAGTAAAGGATGAACATTTGCCCACTGGGGCGTCAAAGAGAGAAGTGCTCCCATTAGGTTAAATGCACTGGGCCACTGGTGATGGACATAATTGTATTGGGTGATTTATAATTGACTTGCTGTCTCCCTGGAGGGAATGGGGGTGGGGGGGGTGGGGGGGGGGTGGGGGGTGGGATTAGGTTAGCGATTGGCTGGCTCCTTTCAGAGGGACAGCATGGAAGTTGGTGGGCCAGGCCCCTGTGGTGTTTCTTTAATAAGACTAAAAGCAGAGAGGAGGATGAGTGGACGAGTGGAGGAGGAAACCAGTGAGGAAGGAGGAGGAGGAGTGTGGGAGCTGGTCATGAGGTGCTGGGAGGTCCACTACGTTTGAAGGGGCTCTTTTGAGGTAACTCAGGGGTGTTTGGGCTTCGTCCTTGGCGGAAGCATCTTAAACACTCTCAAAAACCTTCTCTCCTACGCCACCTCTCTGGCCTGGCTGTCATGGTGGGAGAAGTCCCATATTCCGTTTCGCTCTGACAGGCTGTTAATCCTGGAGGTGCAAGGGAAGAACCTGATTGCATTGTCCCGGTCCTCTATATTTGTGTCGTGTGTGTGTGTGTGTGTGTGTGTGTGTGTGTACGTGTGTACGTGTGTACGTGTGTACGTGTGTTTGTGTTTGTGTGTGTGTACGTGTACGTGTACACGTGTGTGTGTGTGTGTGTGTGTGTGTGTGTGTGTGTGTGTGTACGTGTACACGTGTGTGTGTGTGTGTGTGTGTGTGTGTGTGTGTACACACGTGTCTGTGTGTGTGTGTGTGTGGGCTTCACTAATGCCCCTTCCTGGGTCGCCCAACGCGGCTTAAATGAAATGAGTGCAGGTGCAGCTGTAATTAAAGTGCATTACGGCCTGCCCAGCGTAACTCCCTCTCGACTCCTGAACCTGTTTGAAATGGTAATGGGGCACAGCTTGGATCTGCTGTCGCTGCCACCGCTGGCCTCTGCTGCTTGGGAAGCCTGTTGTGAGGGTGGGAGGGGCAGGGGGATGGTGGTGGGGATATGGGGCACAGAGAGACTGAGGGGCAGCATGTCAGGCCAAATAGATGGGGATTGTCGCGGTCTTGATGGTGGGTCTGGTAGGCCCTGTGGCAGGAGCCTAGGGTGTGACGTTTTGAGGCTGTGTAACCGAGAAAGAAAAACAATATTCTGAGTGTGCTGGTTAGGCTATGTTTACATGTTTTCACGTCCACACTTGGAGTGGTTTGGTTCACTTCCACAGATACTACCGTGATCGTGTTTTAGTAATAGTTTCCTTCTCCCTTGTTTTCTAGGTAGGCCTGTGTGCATCACAGTAATTCTATCTTGTTCCATTTATATGAACTTCACATGCCTCGCTCAAATGTGGCATAAAGAGAGTGTGTGTGTGTGTGTGTGTGTGTGTGTGTGTGTGTGTGTGTGTGTGTGTGTGTGTGTGTGTGTGTGTGTGTGTGTGTGTGTGTGTGTGTGTGTGTGTGTGTGTGTGTGTGTGTGTGTGTGTGTGTGGAGAGCTGATGTAGGCTGGATCCTCTGGGAAGCCCAGTGTGCCCACCTTGCAGGGAGACGGTAGGCAGGGAAGAGAGACAGAGAGAGAGAGGGAGAGATGCTGGTAGAAGGCCTGCCTCTCATGTGAGTGCGTGGTGGTGCGAGAGGTGCCCCTGCCTCTGTCCCCTGCAGCCTTCACTGTGCCCTTCCCACACACACACACACACACACACACCTTCTCATCCCTCCAGTGAGTGGGCTAACCACGCGCTCCAAGAGCCTGCTGCCTTTCTTCTTCCCGGACGCTGTTTGGTTCTCTGCAAGCTATTCAGTTTTGATAGTCCTGTTTTTATCCCATCCCTGCTAGTTTCTCTAGCTCTAGTCCCATTTTTTTAGTCCGTCTGACTAACGAGCTTAAAATTGGGACATTGTTTGACTTGGATGGGCTTCTAACAGGAGTTCAGATGTGAGTTACGGAACTTACGGAACTAAGGCTTCCTCTGTATGAAGACAGTCTCTGTCTAATATTACCACTCTTTCTCTATCCCTGTGTGTGTGTGTGTGTGTGTGTGTGTGTCTCTCTCTCTCTCGCTCTCTCTCTCGCTCTCTCTCTCTCTCTCTCTATCCCTGTCTGTGTGTGTGTCTCTCTCTCTCAGTGCATTAGGTTGTGCTAATTCAGCTCTGTGCAAGTGTAATACTAATGTGTGCGTTTGGCATACATGGCAAGGTGTGCGCAGTCAGAGCTCATCGCTTTAATTAGTAGCCGTAGGGGAGGGGTTCGTTGCATTGTCAGGGCCTCGTTAATGACTTGTGTTGGCATAGCAGCAGAATGCTAAATGGGCCGTGTGTGTGCAGACACAGCGACGGCGGCATGCTGGCCAAGCGGTGTGTGTGTGTGTGTGTGTGTGTGTGTGTGTGTGTGTGTGTGTGTGTGTGTGTGTGTGTGTGTGTGTGTGTGTGTGTGTGTTCCTAGGTGTTAAAGCACCACTTGGGCACATCTCTTGGCTTTATAGGGCACCTGCGACTGCCTGCCTGCCTGCCAGCCCCACCCCCCCCCCCACCCCCCTGTTTCCCAGCATTCGTTCTTACCTCTCTACTGTTGTCAGTTGACGTGTCATAACTGCCCCTTTTGTGATCACTTAGCCCGTTTTCAATAGCTGTTTTTTTTTTCCAGAAGAAAAAAGAGCTCCACGTTCAGCATGCGGTGCTGTTGCTTTCTCTCCTTTCTTTCTTTCGTTTTTTTCCCTCCCTTTCTTGCAGCACGTATATATTCTTCCTTGAAAACCCAAACCCTTGATCCTGGGGTAATAGAGCGAGAGAGAGAGGGAGGAAGGGAGGAAGGGAGGCTCCCTCCGCTTGGAATATCACTTTCCAGCTCGGGGCCTCGAAGAGCACGTCGGCCTGGGTGTCTTCTCTTACCTCCCAACTCGACAATGCTCCTTAACAAAGCTATTGTCCGCCATTGTGCCGTGAAAAGCTTTGGCAAGGGCGGAAAAAAAAAAAAGGGCAATTGTGGCAGTCGAAACAAGAGTCCCATCAAATGTGCCTGTTTGCAGAGAGGTCACAGGCTTGAGGGGACTTGAGGGGGGGAAGCTGTTGTGAGGAGGGTTTCCAATGACCAAACACTCCCAATCGACACCGACAAGACAAGACAACCTGCTCTGGATCAAGGAAGGTTTTTCTTTGGTTGTGGTTTATTGGGTGTGTTTTGTTGGATGTTTCTCCCCCCCCCCCCCCCTCAATCTGATTTCCTTCTTCCTCTTTTTCTGGTCTTTGCCCCCGAGGGATGATCGCAGGGATGGTGTTGTCAGGAGGGGGGGTTGGTGGTGTCTTTGGGAAGACCTGGAGGGAACAAAAGCCAAACGTTGCCTTTGAGTTGTCCGAGCTGATGAGAAAAGCTTTTCTCACAGGCCCTGTGACGGGGCCGATTGAACTAAGCCTGACACCGTCCACTGCACAACCAGTCCCCCCACCCCACCCCCACAATCACACACACACACTGATACACACACACACACACACTCACTCACACACACACACACACACACACACACACACACACACACACACTCTTTTCGGGTGGGGCTAGTCCGAGAGCAAATGTCAGCACTCTTTCCCAGTGGTTCTCATGGAGCCGACCCTTGCAATTCTTTTTTTTTTTTCTGTTTCACCCGTTTTTCTTTGATGCGACCTCATCTGACCCTCGACACTCTTACTCTACCCCCCCCCCCCCCCCCCCCCCCCTCGCTCCTCCTGTCATTACCATGCCTTAAGACACAGTCTCTGTTGTTGCCCCCACTGAAACTGGATGTAGCAGAGCTGAAAGCCCAAAGGTTCAAGTGAGCCATCAAGAGATGCCCCCTGACACACACACACACACACACACACACACACACAGTCAGACAAAAGGCCCAGATGTGTTCAGAGGGGGAATTCCTGGGTGCGTCCCTATCTTGTCATGCTCGCGGTAGCAAACGAAAGGGTAGGTCTGCCACTCGGGGAAGATGGATGTTTGGGGCAACCTGTCCGCCCTCCTGCGACGGCGTCTGTGTGGACATCTTGGTGCCCGTGGGAGGACAGGATTGCCCCCGAGCGTTTGGGTGATTGATTGCGAGGTTCCCCTTTTTACTCCTGTTGTGGAAAGACAGGGGGGCGTCCTGTTAACCCCCAAAAAACTCACAACCCTCTGGCCTGTTCGGGGTGCGTGACTTGTTGAGACCAAGTCTAGACTTCCAGTGACAGGCTCCAGCCCCTTGTTATGCAAGCAGTGACATGGATGCTTTGGGCTGGTCTAGCTCAGGGAAGGACCACTGACACACACACACACACACACACACACACACACACACACACACTCATTAGCCACCATCATGGCTCTGTTCTCTGCCATCCCTGGGGAGAACATGGAATGCCAGATTCGTCTTGTTGATCGCCGGCGTGGGATCCGAGCCCCATAAATCTACTCCCGTCCTGACAGCGGCCTTCACCCGCTAAAGGAGATGGGCGGTTCTTTAGCCGTTAAAGTGTTAAATTAACCAGTTTGCCGTCCCAGAGGAGGCCTGTGCCCATGCATGCATACGTGGCTGAAAAGAACCGGAATTGCTTTGACCTCTTCTACGACTGCTGTTATCCAGGCTAAATATCATTAGGGGGAAATTCTGTCCCTGCTTATAATTGAATGTCTCAAGTGTCTTCATCCTCAGTGACACCAACTTCGTAAGGCTTCACCCTCACACTGGTTGCCGTTGTAGTTATAAATTCACTCCAGTGTGTGTGTGTGTGTGTGTGTGTGTGTGTGTGTGTGTGTGTGTGTGTGTGTGTGTGTGTGTGTGTGTGTGTGTGTGTGTGTGTGTGTGTGTGTGTGTGTGTGTGTGTGTGTGTGCTTCGCTCCGTCACTGACATATTTGGCCCTGCTGACTAATGACTGGGGAACAGCCTCATCTCATTCCTTGCTTGGCAGCACAAAAAAGCCCTTCAGACGGCCATAATTGGGCCAGTGGTGTCACACATTTGGCTGTAATTGAAGGTTGTATTCGGCGTCCTTGAGCATCCTTCTTCCTCCCCTCCCCTCCCGTCCCGTCCCGTCCCTTCCCGCCCTCTCGCCTAGCACCCCCCCCTCCCCGGTGCCGTCCACCGTCTCCCTCCTCGCAGGTCAGAATCGGCCCGTCCTGCTCAGCCACAGAGTACCCAGAAAGCCGGGATTGACATCCCAGATTAATGAAGATTACATGTGGCGATTACTGGATGCCACAGGATGGATGCATCAGCGGCCTGCTCTCTCTCAAGGGCAATAAATCACTGGCCGTCACTGGGATCAGCAGCACTGGGAAGCTGTGCCTGTGCGAGACTGGGCTGGCCAGCCAGTCAGGGTTATTTATTTGTTTGTGTGTGTGTGTGTGTGTGTGTGTGTGTGTGTGTGTGTGTGTGTGTGTGTGTGTGTGTGTGTGTGTGTGTGTGTGTGTGTGTGTGTGTGTGTGTGTGTGTGTGTGTGTGTGTGTGTGTGTGTGTGTGTGTGGTAAGGCTGCCGTCGCCAAAGATGGCATTGGAGAGCGACTGATGGGCAGACATGGGGATTGAGTTGGCCGCTTACAGCTTGGCTCCTCTTGCGTCTTTTCAATGTTTCTTCTCTCTGTCTGCCTTTTTTTCTCTCTTCTTCCTGCACAGTGAAGGGAGGGAGGGAGGGAGGGGAGGGGAGGGGAGGGGAGAAACAGAGGCCTTTTCAGACTCGTCCTTATGAACACGTGCATTGTTGTTTTTCTCGAAAGCGGCATCGCCTTAGTGGCCCGCTCTTGGCCGTGGCTTCCTCCACGAGGTCTGTGCGTGCCGCTCCTTGGGCCGCGTGAGCAGACCTGATTTCGTGGTCCTCACCTCAACTGAGCCAGGAAAAGGGGAAGGAATTTGCCCTGCAGGTCAGCAAGGGGAAGTGTGTCTCTTTCCTGTTGAGCTATGCTCTCCTCTGAAGGAAAGACCAGGAAATGGACTCTCCTCTTGTTGTCAACAGCCAAGGATTGTTAAAGAAAAATAAGCAAGGTGCATTTTATCTTTTTTTTTTGTAATACTTTCCCTCAGTTTTACCATCATCTAAGTTGTTTTCTCTCTCTCTCTGTTGCTCTCTCTCTCTCTCTTCTTTCTCTCTCTCTGTCTCTGTCTCTCTCTCTCTCTCCCTTCCTCGCTCCCTCTCAGAATTTTAGTATCAGTTGAGTATCTGCGTATCTCTCAGTGTGTTCCTGTGTTCCTGTGAATGCAGTCTGGTATTGTGAGAGGTGGCCGATAGGGTGAAGAGGGGGGCCTTAGAAGACGTGTGAAAGCTCTTAGGCCGTGGTGCTAGGTGTGCTCTCTGGGTCAGAGCGCCCTTCTCATAGGTCGCCAGGGCCAGAAGCCCTCTCGAGCCGTTACCTAGTCCAGCGACTAGCTTGTGTAACGCTCCAAATTCAGTCGAGGATGACTTTTGTTACGGTAACAACCTATGTTGATTTGAGGTCGAAGGCTAGTTTTGCTAGTCGCATCTAGCATGTTACTGGAGTAAAAAAAATCAATACCATCATTTCAACAACACTTTCGAAGAGGTGGTTCACTATTTAGTTGTGGTTGTTGTGGGTGGTTTTTCGAGTTGAGCAAGGTCATTGTGCAAGCTTGTCTTTTTAGGTGTGTTTAGGACCGGGGCTCTTTTGAAGCGGTTCCTAGCTGCAGTGATTAGAGGGTCCCCGGGGTCAGTCATAGACCTCTCCAGGACTCCTCTAATTTAGGCTCTACCCTGCAATCCCCTCACCCCTCCCCTTTCCACCCTTTACCGTGGGAACCTGCACCTGTGCCTCCCTTTTTAGTCTCCGCCCCCACAAGCACCTCCCACCATCTGCGCCGGTGAATGACGGACAGCTTGGCTTGTCCCGCCTCCTCTTGTCTCCTGTTCTAATTTCAGTGACTTGGCAAAGAAACTGCACTCTGACAAAGGCAGCGGTGGAGTTATAAAGATGTTTTTGGGCCTGTTCTTTATTTTATATTGTGAGTCATGATTGATTCATTGATACTTCAGACAGGATTTATTGGTGTGTGTGTGTGTGTGTGTGTGTGTGTGAGTGATGGTTGGGTGGTGATGGTATGGAGGGGGTAAGAGGTCGCTCAGGGTGATGCTGTGATTGATGGATGACCAGCACCTCAGTAGCGCAGAGCTGAGCCCAAGTGCCAAGTGGGTTGTTTGTTTACAGGTTGCCAGCCGAGGTTTATAAATATCGCCCGTTATCAGGCCCCCCCCAAGCCTTGCACATGATAAAGCAGCGGGACACCTATAGGCCGGTCTCCTGAAATGCCAGCGTTGAGGTGTGTGTGTGTGTGTGTGTCAGGCGCTCGCTCTATCTTGAGATGATTTTGCTAAAATATGCTTGATCAGTGATGCGTATTCCAATATCAGAGCCACACAGAGGGACTGTTTGCTTATGATGTGGGACTTTTTGCAAACACACACACACACACGTCTGTTTTGAGTGTGTGTGTGTGTGTGTGTGGCATTCTCACACTACTGTGCTATTGGAATGTTCCTGGAGAGCAGAGAGTGCTGCAGTGCTGGTGTGTGTCCCTGCGGGAGGTGTGTGTGTGTGTGTGTGTGTGTGTGTGTGGGGGGCGGGCGGTTGGGGTAAGATGGGATAGGATGGAGGTCTTTGTTCGCTGGTCACCTCCCCCATTCCCCTTTGTCCTCCATTTCCAGCCATTTGGGCAGCTGTCACATAATCCAGCTAATCAGTGACAGGGTGTGTGGGAACAAGACAACCGTCCTCGCGCTACTGTCTCTCCCGCACACACACACACACACACACACAC